>NC_063347.1:27978916-28054407 GCF_021869965.1 Rhincodon typus
CCAGCATCTGCAGTTCCTACTATCTCAGGACCACTTAAAATGCAGGTTATTAATTTTGTGGATAACTTTCATTGGCTCTGTCCCTCAAGAGCCTTAATCTTAACTAAGCAACAAGTTGTCCATAAATTTCTGATCCATCACATTCTGCTGCATAATCTAATATATTACTAGTTTCTCTCAAACCATTACTTTGAATTTGCATTTTTCCAGTGAATCTTCAATGTATCCATTTGATGTTCTAATATGTTTCTTTCAATGGGCACGATTCCAAATGTGGCCTCATCAATGACTTTCACATTGGTATTCTGGAATGCATACTCAGTTTCCTCTAAAGCCTGCACCATGGGACTCCGTTTGTACATGTCTCCTTTGTACAGACTCACAAAGCATGCCTTTCAACAAATAAGATTGATATTCATTGAACCAAATAGAAATTGAGCCGGTTATTTATGAAAATCTTGTTTTCACAGTGTTCCAGTCCTACGTAGGTACAAACTTTCTGAAAATTAGAAGCTGCATATTGGAAAATCAGGGATCTCAGATACGACTTTAAGGCAGCCAACATCTTCTAAAGAATTGGGTGACAAGAACTTTGCTTGTAGACAACAAAGTAATTTTAATAGTGACGAGATAGGTTCAAGGAGGTCCCGAGGCACCAGCCAGATTCTCTCATATGGGGTTGCAGGCCCTGATCCAGGCAGTGGAAAAGGAAAATCCTCAGAGTGCAGAAATATTACTGATGGAGAACATACGGACACAGCGTGGACACATATACACTGCCTAGCAAAATATTATCTTGTACACCCATTAAGCAGACACACCTTGCTCTAATTTCTAGATCATTAGATAGAATAACACACTATGAGATAGCATTTGCACTACTGTGAAAAAGAAGCATACTGATTTTTTTTTGCACGTTGAGTGCACAGTATAACTATACACTCAACTTCCAAAAATATTTTATTTAGATAAACATTGACAAAGTCACATTCATTATCCATTTGTTTTGTTCTTTGAGTGGTCTGCATTTTGGATAGCAATGAGAAGCTGAAAATCATAGAAGTGATGAGGAAGGAAGGAGTGTGGCATAGGATTTGCCCCGCCCCCACTGAAGAATCCATCAGAGGCCGACCAGTGAAGAAAATACCCACCTTGCAGTTGTAACATGCTGCAAGCAGCATTAACAGTTTGAGATACTTTGCTCCTCACTGGGGATGAGATCCCACCCTCTATTGATGTTGATTGGCTGACAACCTCAACAGTGCTGACAGTGCTGGAACGGAGTAGCAGGTACTGCCAGTATTGCAGGCAGGTACACAATGAAGGCAGTCTCAGATCATGGGCTGAAGTACATCAGGAGGGTACTGGACAGGGAAGGTTTGCCCACATGAGTAAGGTTGGCGAGATTTTGAAATATAGGCAAGTAGGAAGGAAGGAGGTACTATCTACCCCAAATAGGCAAATGGCACCTTCCAAAGCTACCACACATTTCCATCCTATGAGCTTAAAATCTAAAATAAAACACAGTTGCCCATTTCTATCTCTGCCAACATTATTATGGCATGGACAGTGTAATACTAGGGTCAACTGGGCTTTCAATAAACTCATTTGACCCTTAATTATTCATATACATATGGTAGATGGACAGTAAATGTCAGCACCTGCCCATCCTCTGTATTATGGGGATAAGCTATGTGAAATGGTAGTTGGCTGGACGCTCACCAAAAATATACCATGTGGAAGCATGGAGTAGGCTATTCAGCCCTTCGAGTCTGCTCTGCCATGAAATAAGATCATGGCTGATCTGATAAACTTGAAACACGAAATGTGAACTGAAATGTCATGAAGGCCAAAGTGGATAGGACACTTTGAAGCCAAGCACCCCTTGCTTAAACTAGTTTTATAATTTTGATGGTATCATACCTATACCATAATGAAATGAAAGTTTCCCTTAGATAAGTGATATCTAGATATGCTAATTAAGATCTTGAAGCATAAAGAAAATGATAAAGAATGGGATGATCATTGAAACATCATGAACCAATGTACTTTAATATAGTATCATTCTGCACATCAAGGCTGTAAAGGTCACGAGAATAATACTGACTGATTTTAACATTCACCTATTGTGCATATATAAAGATAATAAATTTATTACAATCTCCTTAATCTAGTAATAATCTATGAATAAATCATTGTTGATGAAAAACTTTTCTGAATAAGATGTTTGCTAAACAATGTTGAATAATGTTTCTCCATTGTTATTTTTGCATAACTATGTTATTGGATTGCACATGCAGCTCTCAAATATTCAGCATGCTAATAAGAATATTTCTACTCATTGTTTTACAAAACCTCGTTGATCCTATAAAATATAACTGTTACTTTGTCACGCTTTCATTCAGCCACCTCTTGATTTTATATTAACCAGTATTTACTTAGTTCTACTTGAATTCTGCAATAACCTTTTTATTTATATTTCAAGTCTACAAAGCCGCTGCAGAATTGCAGCCAAAAATAAGATAAGATGTCATAGAAAACAGATTATGGACACTTTTTACATACAATTTCAACACCTGGGACATGCAAAATGAATACCAAACTACATAAATATTTTCAGGTTTGTTTTGTTGTTTATAAAAATCAGTATCGTTCCTACAGAGAAAAAACACAGCTAAATCCTATTACTAGAGAAATGTGATCTCATTTTCCATTCTGATTCTTTTCCCCCCAAGTCTCATAATAGATACGTAAAAGTAAATCATTTCCCTATTTGCAGCATAAAACATGTTGTTGGAATCAGGCCACTCAAGCAATTGACTTCCAGCAATTTCACAAGATCAGGACCCAGTGTTACTTGTAACTCAAATTCAGTTGCTTGATTTGGTGAGCTTTTGACAGCTTGCAGTTGGCTGGCCAAGGCGACGGAGTGCTAAATGAATTCTAAGTTACAGCTTTGAGAAGGGAAAAATTGACGTCTTCCAGCTCACCCAACTTGATTTTCTGGCATATCTCAGTTATGTTATTGCCCAGTGTGGAGAAAGCACTCCTGAGTAAAGATCGTTATATGAACAGTAAGTAGTATATGAAAGGGGGGAAAACAGTTAAGCAGAGAAGCTGGTGAAAGCTATTGTATGTTCATTTTGATATGTTACCTTTGGATTTATTGTTAAAACAAACTGAAAATGCAGTGATCCACAAAAAAATCTTTATTAAACAGCAACAGTAATATCAGAAAGAAACTTTTATTTAATGAATATATAAACAAGCTGGGCAACACTAGATATTTCTTGCACATTGATAACAATGTTTTATACTTTATATACCTCTAAATGTCCACATGATAATGATGTACAGTAACAGTTTTAAATCATGCCCATGGTGGTTAACCATACTGAAGGATTCCTTTTGGTACCATGTCAACATCTTTACTACATATCAACAGCAGAACCCATGACATGCCACAAATTTGAAAATAATAGGACTAGAGGTGTTACTAAAACCTGACATAACATTTAAAAGGGGCTACCTGGGGAATTACTGATTACATTATTCCAGCAAATCACATTCAAATACCATTCTACACAATTACATCGCAAATAAGCATCGTGTCAACATTTTCATGATCTGCTTGTAAACACTATTTGGATATTAAATTGTTAATCCACTTTCAAATGAAAGTCAAACTGAAATTGCGTGCTTTTTGATACACAAATCTCAAATACAAAAATTACTGTACAGAAATTGACACAGTATATAGTACAAGCATAATAACAATCAGACCACCAGTCAAGTTAATTATTTGAAAACAAGCCAAGAGAAAAGAGAATTTATAATAATGGTAATAATTTTTTAACACTCAAAGCGAGATGTCTACCAATGGCGCATAAATAAAACATTACTGTCAGTTTGTCACAGTGTTTATTTTAACCAGAGTTCTATGCCAAAGTATCAAAAGAAAATATTTTGAAATTCTGTAAAACGTAACGAGAAATGTTTTTTTTCATTTGGTGGAACAGTTTTCTTTTGCCCAAAAAGTCATGTTTTGACGCCCTGATTTGAAGTTCATGTTTAAGATTGTTTCTCCTATAATCTGGGAACAACAGAATTCCCCCAATACAATAACTGTTCCAAATTGGCACATTACATAGAAATGATCTAACAGCTAAACATCATTGCTTTTATGCTTTTACTATGACATTTATTTAACATTAGGTCCTCATGGTAAGAATTTCCTACTTCAAGTATTCAGTTGTACTATAGAACATAGAGAACTGCTTGTTAGGGCACTCAAAGGATCACAACCCCAATGTGACAACAATGTTACATACTACTTCTTGTTGCCTGTGTTCTCCAGGAGTGCAAAATATGCCAGATGTGCTGAACATATTCCAAAGAACTTTGCCCCCTTTACTGAAGAAAGCTCTGAGGTTTGGTTTCATTTAAGCAGTAAAAACTTTTCTATTGCATTTCCACTCAAAGCAGTAAAGTTCCCCTGCATTGAGTACGATTATGCATTAAGAACTCAAAATTATACAAATGCACAAGTTACTATACTTAGAAATCAGCTGCAAGATGCTGTTAAATTTCTTCTGGAATCTTTAGTAATGGCATAAAGGACAACCATTACCATCAGACAGCTTTGCAACATCAGCAAGAAAGAATTGCACAACAAATTCTGCTTTTTCTTACTTGCTGACATTTGCTTTACATATAGCAATCCCAAGCTAGTGGGCCTGTTCCAGAATTTTAAAATACTTTTCCATTTTAACAATGCCTCTTTTAAATTGATCATCTAATGAACATATTCAGACGTACAGTACATTTTGAGAGGCACAGGTTTCTTTGTTCAGAAGGATAATCCTTGTCAACTGTTTGATAATTCTTTCACCTTTAAAACTGAACTTTTCATCACACAAAAGCTAAGTTGATATTTAATGTAGTATCCACTAAAATGTTAAGATTAAAAAGCTCTTGTCACTTTCCTACACACCTGGACTAAGGTGTACAACAGGGTAGGGAAAGATTAACCGTGGAATTCCCCGAACCCATCATAGCTGCTGAACCTACAGAAGTTGACAATAATGGGTTAAAAGCTGAAGCTGGATATAAAAATTGCAAGCAACAGGAATCTCAAGAAGGTAGTCAAGGCAAGCTGAACATCCACCTAATCATTACATAGGCTTTTCAGAGGACATATTATTTCCATCTTTCTTGATTGTAACTGAGGATGCTAATACTTCTGGAATGATATCCCCAATACTTTTAAGGTATACACTAGTTTTGTTGGCCGAAAATTGGCTTTGAAAGAATGGTGCAGCGTTTAGTGATTTAAATGCTGAATGGGGTATTCCATTCTACTCACTTCATAAGGAACTAACACAATTCAAATACTGCCTCACATTCTGCTACATCAGGCTGCTTCTTCCAGCATTTTGATGACTTGCTCCAGGACATCAGGGCATAGGTCTGAGATTCGTTGAAGCAAGTTGTCTGTGTACTCCTGTAGTGCCACATTTTCCTTTTCTCCTCTCTCCAACTCCTCGGTTAGCTAGTAAAAACAACAAGATATAGTTTAGTTTTTGCGTGCAAATTGCTATTTAGAACAAGTTGACCATCATATCTTGTACTGAAAATCTGCAATGTCATTGTCACTTGCTTTAAGGTTGTAATGTAAGGAGAAAATAACATTACCATGTCAATGTATTGCTTTTATAATAAACATCCCAAGATGTGATGTAGGTCCCACTCCAAATTACAGCAGAACATTAATAAATTTACAGAATGAGCAAATAATTGGCAGATGGAATCGAACAAAGTTAAAGCAAGGTAACCTATTTTAAGTAGAAAGAATAGAGAGGTCACTTATCACTTGGATGGTGTAAGGCTAAGTACAGTAGAGGAACAAAGGAATCTTGGAGTACAAGTACAATAATGACTGAAAATTCTGCCACATATTAGGAAAGCCATTAAAAAAAATCAAGCATAAGGTTTCATTTGTGGAAAGTCAGAAATGAAAAGTAGGCAAGGTATGCTAAATTTGTATTGAAACATGGTTAAATTACACTTAACAGTACTGGAATACTTAAGAATATTGCATTAAGTTCTGCTCATCATATGAAAAAGGGTATAGAAGCATTGTAGATAATGCACATAAAACTTAGAAAGGATTATATAAAAATGTATAGCAACGCATATCAAGAAAGGATTGATATATTAAGTCTCTTTTCTTTTGAGAGGAGAAAGTTGAGGGGGATTTAACAGGGAATTCAGAAGAAACTTCTTTACCGAAAGAGTAGTGAGAATGTGGCACTTGCTAATGCAGAAGATGGGCGAAGTGAATATATACATACATTTAGGGGCAAACTAGACAAACATAAAAGAAATGGGAATAAAGAGTTATGTGGAGCATAAACACTTATGGGGCTTTACAGCCTGTTTCTGTTTTTTAAAACTGATATGTAATCCTATGTAATGAGGAGATAAATAAGAGTAATCGACAGGTGATAAAAAGCTAATGCTTCATAAGCTTTAAGATGGAGAGGGAAAGGAAGAATTAAGGTAAGTAAGGAATTCCAAAATTTTAAAGTCTTCAAGTTAGTGTTGGAGGCTCTGTGATAAGTTGTGATTTCAACATAGTTTAGATTCTAAGAAAGTGCATTTCCAGCTTAGGAGGAATAACTCTCAAAGTCAAGAAAAATACTACATATAGTGGTCTTCATAAAACTGAGAGTCACTGAGAGGTTGAGAGTGGCTAAAATCTAGAAATGCCAAAAATGTTTTATATTCATACACAGGATGAAGCAGGAAACAAGGAACTGGATCTGAGGCATAATCATTATGACAGAGAGAGACAACACAATGATAACTCCAACAAGTATAGGCCCAACCTGCTCAATGTTTCCTCATGAGACAACCTTTCCATCCTAAGAATCAAACTAGTGATCTTGTCTGAACTGTTGCCAAACTGTTGATCTCCCTAAGTAAGGAGGTCAAAACTGTTCAGAGTGCTCCATTTGTGCTTTCATGAATGCCATGTACAGGTATGACAAGATGTCCAACCCATTTATATTCCTTGCAATAAAGGCTAACATTGCATTTGCCATCATATTTATTTGCGATAACTTCATGTTTTGTAATTCATATGTGAATTGTGAATTTCTGTAATCTTCCTGCATTTAAAAAAAAATTCTGCATTACTGTTCTTTTCAGCAAAATGAACAACCTCAGATTGTTGCAGGTCATCTTATAGGTTGTACACATGGCTGCCACTTTACATTGGTGGTAGATGGAGTAATGTTGAGTTTCCTCAGTGTTGTTGGATTTGTACTTTTTTTAGGTAAATGGAACATATTCCATCACACTTCTGTCTTGTGTTTTATAGATGGTGCACAATCCCGGCACCAATGGTAGCAGTGTTGCAATACGATTGAATATTATAATCAGTTTGAGGGAGAGAAGGGTGGGTTCCATATTAATATTTTAAACTTAAATAAGGAAAATTATTAGTCATGGAAGCAGAGCTAGCTAAAATGAATTGGCAACTAAGATTATTGTGCAGGTGAATAGAATTACAATGGCAGAAATTTAAAGGTTTATTTCAGAATACACAGAATAGTTACATTCTAATGAGAAGGAAAAATTCCAAGGGGTAGATCCACCATCCTTGGATAACCAAGAAAAGTTCAAGGAAGTATCAAACTTAAAGAAAAAACATGTAATTGAACAAAGGGGTGGCTGATCAAAGGATTGAACAGAATATTAAAAAGCAGGAAAGAATGATTAAATAATCAATGAGGAGTTGTGGGTGTTGAGGTTGGTTGGCTCGCCGAGCTGGTTTGTTGTTCCACAGACGTTTCTTGGTAACATCCTCAGTGCAGCCTCTGATGAAGTGTCGGTGTGTTTTCCCACCTGGTTTTTAAACTCTGGGGTCCGTTGCAATTAATCAGAAAAATAGGAGGTTATGTTTCAGTTATATACAACATTAGTGAGACCTCTTCAGGAGAACTATGTGCATTATTTGTCCACTTATTTAAAGAGAGATTTAAATACATTTGGATGCAGTTCTGAAATAGTACATTAGACTAGGCTGATCCCTTGAATGATGGGGTTGTCTTATGAGGAAATGTTGGACAGGTTAGGCTTGCATCTGCTAGAGTGCAGAAAAGCAAGGGTTGACTTGAATGAAATATATACCGTTTAAAAATAAGGGGCCACCATTTAAGGCAGAGATGAGATGAATTTTTTTTCCACACAGAGGGTCAGGAGTCTTTGGAATTTTCTTACCTAAGAGGTAGTGTAAGCACCTTCAATATTTTTAAGGCAGAGGTAAACAGATTATTAATAAACAATGGAGTGAAAGGTTATATGGATAGGCGGGAATGTACAACAATCAAATCAGCTGTGATTTTATTGAATGCTGGAGCGGGCATGAGGGGCAAGTGGCCTACTCCTGCTTCTTGTTTGCCTGATTGTGCACAATAAACTTGGCCTGTACTTAAATGCTGCTGAAAAAAAATTCATATCAACCATCACCATGACCAAAACTGAAAGAGTTCACTATTGCTCTAGTTTCACTACTGCATGGGTCACACCATAAAATAAAAATACCTTTTCCAGTTACTGAGATGACCAACTGAATACAAAAACTTTACACCACTTCATAACTCTTAACATTATCAAAATAATCATGCACAATGCAGATCAAATAATACATTATAACCTCAAAGATATCAATCAGTCAAAGCTACTTCACTTCAGCCTATGTAAACAGACCCCTGCTAAGCTGATCCACAGTAAGTCTTGGAGATCAGCCGAGCATTCATGACAAGACCACTTGTTATTGAAATAATTAATGGTAAGTTAGAAGAAAATGAAGCTTGAGTAAAATATTCAGCAGCCTAGGCAGCATCTTTGGACAGAAATAGCTTTAATATTTCAGATGGATGATGTGTTTTGCTCTGCAGATACTGCAGGACCTGAAGAGTTCTTCTGGGTTTGTTCTTATTTCAGATTCCTAGCATCCACAGTATTTTGCTTATGCATGAAAGGTAAATTTGTGTAAATAATATGATTGAGACTTCTATAACTTTGTAAGAGAAGCAGTTATTTTCAAACTAGATTCCTGAACGAGTGTTTTTATCATGAGTAGTTCAACACTTGCTATTGCTGCAGCATGGCTTATTGGTTCTGTACATAGTATGCAATGGTATAGTCACATAGAAGATCTTGGAGAGTATGACATGCTTTTAAAAACATATGTTTCAAAAAGTTCTGAATATGGACTATAGCTCACAACAACTCAGAGCTGAACTATGGGTCCTCAAGAAGCTGACCAGACTTCACAAAAATTGCAGTTGGGTAAGGTATGAATAGGAAGAGGTTAGAGTGATATGGGCCAAATGCTGGTAAACAGGACAAAGCTTAATGGAAAATATCTGGTCAGCATGGATGAGTTGGACCGAAGGGTCTGTTTCTATGCTGTACATCTCTATGTCTAACTCCATAATTGTACTGGTAAGGTCGGGAATGCAGGGTGTGAAATTGTTACTCATAGCAGCGTTTTTAATAATAAACAAATCCCATAATCAGATCCCAGCCACCATTTTTAAAGACCTTCAGAGTCAGCCAGATTCCATGACAATCTGGTATCTGGTCCATCATATATTCATGCCTACTGCCTGTGATTTTCTGATTCATGCTAGTGTTTTTTTTTGCCATAGACAATGGACAATAAGGTTTTGGAGTAGATCTGTAGCTCGGGTTGTGGGTGTTGAGGTTGGTTGGCTCACTGAGTTGGTTTGTTGTTCCGCAGACGTTTCGTTACCGTGCTTGGTAACATCCTCAGTGCAGCCTCTGATGAAGCGTCGGTGTGTTTTCCCGCCTGGTTTTTAAACTCTGGGGTCCGTTGCGATGGATTGCCTCACTTCCGGGTTTCCTCCGTAGTAGAAGAGTTTAAAAACCAGGTGGTAAAACACTCCGACGCTTCATCAGAGGCTGCACTGAGGATGTTACCAAGCACGGTAACGAAACGTCTGCGGAACAACAAACCAGCTTTTCGAGCCAACCAATCTCAACACAATGGACAATGTAATGCAAACAGAGGGAGTAGTATACAAAATGGAATTTTATATTTCAACAAAAAGAATATAAAACAATTAATCAAGAGTCCAGCAATAAATGAATGAATGCAACAAATGAAATGTTAAGTCAAAATGGAATAATGTCTTCAACATAGTAGATTCCCAAGATGTAACACCAAGTCTTAGAATGTCAATTCTGTTTTTAATAATAAACATGGGCAACATGTTTGAGGAGGATGAGAATACTGGTGTAAGTGAGGTCACTAAGCTATATCACTGAACTCCTATATCACTATCTGATATGAAATTGCCAGGGTTTGCAATTATTATATAGAGATTCTAATGTGGCATTTCCAAAGGGAAATGCAATCTCAGTTGTGCTTCTGTGTCTTTAAAGGAAATGCTACCACACTAGCTCAACATCACCTCACTTTTCTTAGAAATGTATGCTTTATTAACAAAGAATGACATTACAGCTTTGTTGAAACTCAGTCTTAGTCAAGAACTTCTGAATTAATTTATTGCACATTGAAGTTTCATTGTTCCAAAATTTACTTTGAATCCAATGTAGGAAAAAGGGTCAATTTAAAAAGAAAACCTGCCAATAAGCGTTAAAGACCAGCATGATATATCAAAGGCATCTGCAAAACAAAAGAATTAAAAGGGTACTAATGAAAACTCTCTCTTCAACACATGGCTTTATTGAACATTTTAACCTTCATTAAATGGCGGAAACAAACGATTAGTGACCTCAATAACCTAACTGAATTGCCCAGGCCAGTAATACTTGTGACTATTTAATTTTTATGACCTCATTAGCAAACAATTTCTCTAGCCAATTTGCTAGGTTTTAATGAGTCTGTTTTATCAAATTTCGTTTTAATATTTCTCCACACTGAAAGTTCTGTGTCCCTGCAGAGATAAAGGTCTTGCATTCATGTTGAACTACTCCTCTCCCGAGTGTAAACTTTTTAAAGTATATAATAAGAGAAATAGGACCCTGTTATGATTGCAATTCGAGTCTCTATTTTTCTTTGGTTCAGCTTTGGCATGACATTGTTCTTATGTCACATTACCCATTTTTCCAATTCTCACATTATACATTAAGTAATAAATTCTATTCAAATATCAAGTGGATAGTTTACGAAGAACAACCTAGCTAAATGTTCACTCACATATCATGAATCCAACAGGTTTAAGGATCTCCTGACAAACATAATTGAAAACAAAAATCATGCTTGCTTTGAATAAATACTTATCATTTCTGTCCTAAAAATAAATGATGATTCAAAATAAATTATCAGAACTTCAGCTTACACAGTTAGATTAAACTGGGCACATTTAAGCAAACTTTTATTACCAAATACTTCACGTTCCATTAAGTATCTGTTTTGTGATTACCTCAGATCTGAAGCAAAAACCCCTCCCCTGTTACATGTGGCCAACAAATGTTGCTTTGAACATGTGTGCTGTTACCAAAAATCCAGTAACAGCATTTGAAGGAACAACTTACCCTATTTCTAATAAGACACACATGGTACCTGAACAAAAGACTAAATATTGATAGGATAAATTAGCTTAACAAAACAGAATAGTATTATTATATTGTCCAAAACGGAGTTTCCAGCCGAGCTCTGGTATTAAGGATGTCTCTATCCAAAAATCCCAGCAGGCATTCTCCTTGTATGAATTCCAGAACTAAATGATCGTATCATGACTTGTCATCTTAGAAATACTGCCTCAATGCAATTCTTTCTTCCCTCGAGGTTTATTTGTTGCGTCTGTGATCAAAGGGAAATGTTTTTCTCTCAATTACTTATTTTTCTTGATGTGATTAGATTACTGCGAAAGTAGTAATTCAAAGATTTGACTTCTAACTATTATTCTTTGCGTCACCTTAAGCTAGCCCTGTGGTACTTAATTTAATAATGAAACATACTGAAACTGGGAAGCATATCCAAAACCTATGTTTTTGATGTGGATTTATATCTGATGCTTTTGACAGCCATGAATAACAAAAATTCTGCCAATATGTTTTTCATCACATTCTAATATAGTGCAATGGCACAGTTAAACCTAAGTTTTACAGAACTGTGTTGTTTGGAGGACATGATGACACAGTAGGTTAATCCACTGTCCTTTCACCTCTAGGACCAGTCTTTTATTCCAGACTAGATTGATGGCATTCACATAAAGGCTTTTGTGAAATTGGTTTGTATAATTTTAATCCTCGCTCTAATTCTACAAGAAAACCTATATTAGTTAATAATATTTTTTCAATTTTACTCCTAGAAACATCATGAAATAAAATTGCTACATTGATGTAACTAGAGTTGAAAAATTTTGTAATGGAAGACAGAGTGTATCTGAACCAATGCACAAGAGGTAGAAGCTTGCTAATTTACTAGCTAGATCAATAAGTCGAAGAACAAATTCCTTGCAGAAACAAAATCTTTTAAAACACATTAATAATAATCAGTTACACATTAATATCTGCAATATTTTCTGTCAAACTTCAGATATTTGTTCTTTTAATCATTCTTGCTATAAGAAGCAGAGAGTAACCTGCTACATGGCAATTTTGAAAAGACTAACAATTCAGCATTAAGCTCATCCTCTTCTAGAATAATCCAGTTATGGAGCACCCCATGTTGCACAAACCTTGGCATTCTATCTACTCGTTTCTCAAGCATATTAGCACAGCAGGTATCGGGAGGAAATAATAAAAGCTTATGAGGCTGGTGCCTTCCCCAGTATGCAATATTTTGGATATGTGCTATTTCCTGCTAAAACATTTCACTACCCATCAAATTCAGGTGTAGGATCAGATATTGATGCATACACTACTCGCTTTGGATCTTTAGGTTCAATCCTACTTTTTTTTTGGCCAAGTCTGAGATACGTCAAGTTACTTGGAAGGATTTCCATCATGAGACCAATGTTTACTTGCCGTATCTTACCAAACTCCTCATTACCTACCAATAACATCCCTATGGTGTCCAATTCCAGCACCAACTTACCACGCACTGTTCCCAGAAAGATGTGCCAGCGGATATCCTGGAATTCAGTTGCAACCTCACACTTACGCTGTCTTTCAAAGTCTGTTGTGAAAGTGGACATGCATTGTCAGTGGGTCTATCTTTAGTACATAGATTGCAGCAGTTCGAGAGGGTAGCTCACCACTATCTTCTCAAGGCTAACTAGGGACGGGCAGTAAATGCTGCCGACGATGCCCATGTCCCACAAGTTAGTAAAAAAGAAGTCTGGAGCTGACCTGTACGGTTTGTGATATCCATCTTGGACATAACAGACAGAGGGAAATTGGCACCCTGCTTTGCAGGTAGGGATCTGAAAGTCCAGCTGGACAGAGCGGTGCAGAGATGGGACATCCTTATCTCCCAGGAACTGCAGGGGAGGTCATGACACTAGACCACGTCAGCCTGGTCGGAGGTTGCCACCCTGGTTAAAGTAGTCTCAGCCATCAGGAAGAATGAACAGCACTGCAAGAAGAAGGTTAATGGCCTTGTCCACTCCGTCTGCATAAATGCCACCATGTTCCCTCTGATATTTCTCACTTTCTCTGCTACTGTACCCACCTCCACCACGGTCCAAGCTCTGTGACTCTCATTCATGCCTGCAGCATTTTCCCTCACTTTGTCTCCTACCGCAAACCCCCAACTAGCACTACATCTCTCTGTGCTGCCTAACCAATCACTCATAACTCCTCTCCACCGGCACCAAAAGTAACAGCTGCCCCACCAAATTTCAAATCTCTTTAACCTGCCTCTCTCTAATTCCAGAAGGAAAACAGCCCACAACAGGGCACAAAGAGTTAAGACAATTGGAGGGCTGCTTGACATTCAACTCCTCACCCCTGATGCGGACAGCATCCTCATTTATACTGTCCCAGATTGCTGACTGACCGTTTCAAAGCCCTGGACTGGTATCAGAGGCTATCCTTGATACACTTGAAAAGATTGGAGATAGTAACCTGGTCCAGTCCATGAGCTGGGTGCATGCTGCAGAGTGCACAGTGTCCTTGCTGCAGCATTACAATTACAGCTGCTGGTGCAACCCAAGGTGCAGCATAAAAGTACAGAAATATCCTGTAAATGGAACAGAGATCTGTCTTTAGGGCACACAAAGGCTGGCACGTATCAGATGACAACATCTTTGGATGTGGCGTGCATGTAGCCTCTGCTCATGGAGCATTTGATTGTGATGATGCCTGATGTCCAACACCAAGATCCTTCAGAGCTGAATTTGCCAGGTAGCCACTCAGACTTCCACCTCAAGTTTTTCTCAATGTCTAGCTTGTTTGGTAAATGTGGTAAGCTGGGAAGCTGAAAATGAATCAGGCTTTAATAAGGCACTTAACAAACATTACTTGCCTTGGCAACTTGATACATCAATTGTCAAAAACATAAAGGATGGAACGAGATGCTTCAATATTGAGATCAGCTTCAACAGATTTTTTGTCTGATTCTGCCGTAAATCTCACCATAGTCCCCGTGGTTCAGCCCCCTACAAGATTCTGCCCTTTGCTTCTGCCAAACTGACATTGATTTAATACCCAATGCACTGCTCAAGATAACAGTCGAATCTCTGCTTATAATCATTGCGCCCAGAATGCATTGCGAAGTAAAATTAAGCATTTTTGTTCATGGCTCATTGTGGTATTAGTTTCTTTCTTCCTGTCATGGTACACCAAGCTAGAAACCAGATTCAATCACAGAAAACGGACCAGCTTGTTTTGATATACAAAACCCTGAAAACAGATGTTATGCCTGTTTAGGTAACTTAGGAAAGGATAAAGCTAGTCAATTCAAGTACAAATATCAGTATGAATGTTTGATTGGAGGCTCTTTTTGAGTTCAAGAGAAACAACTAAATTTCCTTTGTCCTTGTCATTTAAAAAAAATTCTTAGCATGAGTTTTTCAAATTAAGGAATAATTTTGAAGGTAGCAGTGAGAGAGAGGCAAGTCAAAGAGATTCTGTAGGCAGTAAGCAATAAATCACAAACTAACATCACAGTGTCACAAAAGTGCACTGCATCAGCAATCCACTTTCTGCTCTGCCTGATATTCAGCTTAATTGACATCATCTGCTTGGTACCTCCTCCCAAAACAAATTTCAACCCCTTTGCATCCAATTCACTTCATCATGCAATGGATGCAACTTCAGTTTTTTTTTTAGTTTTCTGAGGGGGTTATCAACTCTGCCAATTCAACCTGTTTGGCAGTTTATAACCAGAATCCTGATTGAGTCAAGTTTATTCTACTACTTTCCAGAATAGTAAAACATCACAACGGCGCACAATATAACTAGCAAGTTAAAACAACATTTTTTTAAAAAAAGTATTGGATCCCTGGGCTTGATACAAATGGTTTTGATATGGGAAGTAAAAGAATACTTACAGCCACAAGGAATGAGTGCTTGCTGATAGGAGAGCAGAGATCCTGAATCCAAGAAAAACAAGTAAACCACAAACATATAACGTTGATATTAGTTGTTATCGCCCCTAATAAACAATAAAGCAGAAGTATTACTGATTGAGCTGGTCAGGTCCTAAAGGACATAGCTGCTAGACTGGTTCTGCAGCAGGTGGTGAGGAAACCAACAAGAGGGAAAAACATACTTGACCTCATCCTTAATAATCTGCCAGCTGCAGTTGCGTCTATCCATGACAGTATTGGTAAGAGTGACCATCGCACAGTCTTTGTGGAGATGAAGACCCACCTTCACATTGAGAATAACTTCCACTGTGTTGCGTGGCACTATCACCATGCCAAATGGGACAGACTTCACACAAATCTAGCAACTCAAGACTAGGAATGCAAGAAGTGCTGTGGGCCATCAACAGAAGAATTGTACTCCAGCACAATCTGCAACCTCATGGCCTGGCATATCCTCCACTCAGCCATTACCATCAAGCCAGGGGATCAACCCTGCCTCAATGGAGAGTGCAGGAGGGCATGCCAGGAGCAGCACCAGGCATAATTGAAGATGAGGTATCAACCTGGTGAAGCCACCAAACAGGACTACTTGCACGCCAAACAGCGAAAGCAGCAAGTGATAGAGCTAAGCGATCTCACAACCAATGGATCAGATCTAAGCTCTGCAGTCCTGCCACATCCAGTTGTGAATGATAGTGGACAATTAAGCAACTCACTGGAGGAGGAGGCTCCACAAATATCCCCATCCTCAATGATGGAAGAGCCCAGCACATCAGTACAAAAGATAAGGCTGAAGCATTCGCAGCAATCTTCAGCCAGAAGTGCCAAGTGGATAATCCATCTTGGCCTCCTCCAGTGGGCCCCAGCATTACAGATACCGGTCTTCAGCCAATTCAATTCACTCCACGTGATTTCAAGAAACAGTTGGAGACACTGGACACTGCAAAGGGCATGGGCCCTGACAACATTCCGGCAATAGAACTGAAGACTTGTGTTCCATAACTTGCCACTCCCCTAACTGAGCTGTTCCAGCACAGTTACAACACTGCTATCTACCCGGTAATGTGGAAAATTGCCCAAATATTCCTATACACAAAAAAAAAGCAGGACAAATCCAAACCTACCTATTACTACTCCGTCGGTAAGGTGATGGAAGGTGTCATCAACAGTGCTATCAAGCAGCATCTGCTCAGTGATGCCCAGTTTGGGTTCCGCCAGGGCCACTCAGCTCCTGACCTCATTACAGCCTTGGTTCAAACATGGACAAAAGAGCTGAATTCCAGAGGTTAGGTGAGGGTGACAGCCCTTGAAATCAAGGCTGCATTCAACCGAGGGTGGAATCAAGGAGCCCTAGCAAAACTGGAATCAATGGGTATCGGGGGCAAACTCTTTGGTGGTTGGAGTCATACCTGACACATAGGAAGATGGTTGTGCTTGTTGGAGGTCCATCATTTCAGCTCCAAGACATCTCTGCAGGAGTTCCTCAGGGTAGTGTCCTAGGCCCAACCATCTTCAGCTGCTTCATCAATGACGTTCCCTCCATCATAAGGTCAGAGGTGGGGATGTTTGCCAATGATTGCACAATGTTCAGCACCATTCATGACTCCTCAGACACTGAAGCAGTCCATGTTCACATGCAACAAGATCTGGACAATATCCAGGCTTGGGCTGACAAGTGGCAAGTGACATTCACACCACACAAATGCCAGGCTATGACCATCACCAATAAGAGACAATCTAACCACCGCCCCTTGACATTCAATGGTGTTACCATCACTGAGTCCCCAACTATCAACATCCTGGGGGTTACCGTTGACCAGAAACTCAACTGGACTCACCACATAAACAAGTGGCTACAAGAGCAGGCCAGAAGCTGGGAATACTATGGCAAGTAACTCACCTCCTCACTCCTCAAAGCCTGTCCCCTACCTACAAGGCACAAGTCAGGAATGTGATGGAATAGTCCCCACTTGCCTGGATGAGTGCAGCCCCAACAACACTCAAGAAGCTTCACACCATCCAGGACCAAGCAGCCCGCTTGATTGGCACTACACCCACAAGCATCCACTCCCTCCACCACCAACGCTCAGTAGCAGCAGTGTGTACTATCTACAAGATGCACTGCAGAAATTCACCAAAGATCCGCAGACAGCATCTTCCAAACCCACAACCACTTCCATCTAGAAGGACAAGGGCAGCAGACATATGGGAACACCACTACCTTCAAGTTCCCCTCCAAGCCACTCACCATCCTGACTTGGAAATATATCGCCGTTCCTTCACTGTTGCTGGGTCAAAATCCTGGAATTCCCTCCCTAATGGCATTGTGGGTCAACCTGGAATTCCCTCCCTAATGGCATTGTGGATCAACCTACAGTAGGAGGACTGCAGCGGTTCAAGAAGGCAGCTCACCACCACCTTCTCAAGGGCAACTAGGGATGGGCAAGAAATGCTGGCCAGCCAGCGACGTCCACATCCCACACATGAATAGAAAAAAGAATAAATTCTGATGTTTTGTATTTTTTAAAATTATTGTTGCCAGTACTGTCGGCAAAGTTTGCAGCAGAAAACTGTGCATTAATAACAATGAATATGTCTGTCAGTAATGGTGAAATGTTATCTACAATTATTGCAGAGTTTCAAATACATTTCTTGTTTTATTAATTCTTTACAAGGGTAGGCAGTGGTGTGGAGGTAATACTGGTCTAGTAATCCACAGCCCCAGGTTAATATTCTGGGCACATGGATTGGAATCCCACCTTGACAGATGGTGAAATTTGAATTCATTAAAAATCTGGAATAAATAAATGACCATGTTGACTGTCATAATAACCCATCTAGTTCACGAATGTCCTTTAGGGACTCCAAACCCATAGCAATGTGCCCTCTGGGCGATTAGGGATGAGCAATAAATGCTGGCCAGACAGGTAACACACACATCCTGTGTGTTGGTTAGGCAAGCCAGGGGTATAATTGGCTATTTAAGTGAAATGTTGCTCCAATTAAATGCATAATGCTATATCACATCATACTCATAATGTGATCTCTGTATTTGCACTCAATTAAATTATGTGCTAAATACTTTCTGTACGATCTTACAATGCCACTTCTCATCCATCCGATTCATTTTTACTTCCGAGATAAGTTCACTTTTGTAAAGCTGAGTTCCATATACACACATTTGTACATTGTTTTTGATACTTCTTTCATATTTATGATAATTAATTGTCCGCAATTTATTAAAACTAAAATCAAATGATTTGTTTTACTTGCTCACGGACCTTGACAGGAGAAGATAATATGTGGCTCTAATATTAATGGGAGTCAGCCACAGAATTTGCAGTGGGATGATCACACATGTATTCTGACTTCTGAATAAACTCAAACATGTGACTAGCCCTTTCCAACTCAGAAGTGGTAAATCACATCCCACTGAAAATACTGGAAATTCCTAAAACGTCTCCAGGGTGAAAACCACAGTAGCACTAAACGGTTTCAGTTTTTGGTTGGTTGAACTTCAAATAATATTCAAGGTTTTAATTCTGTGGCCAGAGCCAAGATCACTTCTACATTAAAACTAACTAGAGTAAAATGCAAAACGTAGAAATTACTCCAGTGTTTAATGGGTAAATGCACTACATTTGACATACTGAGCCAAATACATCAAGATGATCCTGGTTGGAATATCTGAACTGTTCAGAGCTTGATCTCACCAGATGGAAACGAGAACCAAAATCTTCTCGTCTCTGGATCATCACTGATCAGATACAAGTTGAGAAATGTGCATCAAGTATTTAAAAAGGCCTGACACGCAAACATGTACTGAAATTGTCTGATATGCTTAAATGTCTAACGAGTTGATTTTATACTGTCTGGGGCCCACCAAAAATGTGTCTACACTGAGCTCAGAATGGAACACTTGGGCCCGATATGCAGATTTAGCTGGATACATACAGTGGAAATATTATTTTGGTTAAAACCTGGTCAAACTCGTCAGGGTGACTCAACTAAACATCACAACAAGCACTCTGAATCAGCCCTAAGACCACATGACTACCTGAACACCACCCATTCCCCTGGCAGTGGAGTTCCCATTGGCTGCTCCTGTCATGTTAGGTGCTGGAGGTCGCAGATTTGGAAGCTGCTTTTGGAGGAGCCTCAGGCAATATCAGTAACTGAGGAGTCACAAATGGTGTTTAATATTGTGCATCTGTTAACATCCCCACTTCTGATCTGATAGCAGTAAGAGAACGAAAGAATAGCAGAAGATGTTTGGATCTAGAATACTACTTTGAGCAACTTTCCTCAGACTCTATGGCACAGTTTGTTAGTGTGTTTGGCTGTTAACTGAACTTTGGTGATTCAAGACCATCCAGGGTGAAATGTTTTGAGACCTCTTGTGGTGCAGTGGTAATATCCCTACCCGTGGACCAGGAGGTTTGAATTGAAGTCCTATCAGCTCCAGAAGTGTGTAAGAACGACATTGAGCAGGATGACTAGAAAATATCTACTTTGAAGAACTTCTCATCCAGAGGCTTGGATTCAAATCCCAGCTGCACCCAAAGTTCAGAAACTATCCTATTCTAAGGAACTTCCACAGCGACATCCTGGGACTAAGGTGATTTACACCCAGTGCCCAGATCTATTTATGTGCAACTCCTGGTTCTCATTAACATCTCTTTTGCTGGGATTTCTTGATGCAAATGGTAGGTCAAATGCTGCCTTGATGTCAAGGCCAGTCAATGTCACGTCATCTCCAGTGTTCATCTCTTATGTCCATATTTGGACTGTTCTGAAACATGCGTATTCAGTACTACAGTTGGACTGTTGTCAGGGTATTGTTTTTGCTGTATTCCTTGCAGTCAGCTATTCTATGATAGCACATGCAGTGAATTGGATTGGCTGAAGAACAACTTCTGTGATGGTCAGGTCCTCAGGAGGAGCCGAGATGCAACATCCACTCAGCTCTCAAGGTGGCCGCAAACATCAGCCTAGTCTTTTGTATTCACATGCTGTACTCCCTATCACTGAAGATGGAGCATTTACAGAGCATCTGCTTCCCCTCAGTTGTGTTATTATCCACCATAGTTTTTAACTGGATGTAGCAGGACTTCAGAGCTTTAATCTGATCCATTTGTTGCAGAATCACTGAGCTCCACTTGTTGCAAGCTGCCTCCATTATTAGAATGTATACTGTTCTGTGTTGTAGCTTCACCAGGGTTACGCTTCATTTTGAGCTGTACCTGATGCTGCTTCTGGCATGCTCTTGTACATGTCTTGTGGAACCATGGTTGGTCCGTAGGTTTGATGGCAATGGTACAGCGAGGCATATTCTGAACCCCACACAACACAGGACTGGGTGGTGGTCACTTATATCAATATTGTTGTAGAATGTGTGGCGAGGAGTTTGGTGAGGATTAAATCAGGTAGATTTTTTCTCTTGCTTTGGTTCTCACAACCTGTTGCATGTCCACTGTGGCATTTACGTTCTTCAAAGCTCATTAGGAACTGTTGATTCCAAATCACTCTTGGTGAAAAATATTCAAGTGTCCCAAACAAAATGCGTTCATACTGCCCTCTGTGCTTCTCCAAGTGGAGTTCAAATAGTGGGGTACAGATTCATCAACAGAGAGAGGGCACTTGGTAGATTCCTTATCCATGGGATTTGATGGTGGCAGAATCAACAGTGAGGACTTCCAATGTTCCCTCCTGACTATAGGCCGTTGTGCCACTGCACCTTGTCTTACTCATAAGACAAAATATATTCAGGGATCAGAATGGACAAGTCTGGGATGTTGACTGAAATACAACTATGAAAAGCCGTTGCTTGACTGGTCTAGGTCCCCAGACAAAAGTGAAGAGAACTTTGCAGGACTAAATGGATAGGTTGTGCTTTTGTCCAGCCCAGTGGCTGAGGCAATGCTAAGTGATCCATTCTGTTCATGTTTTTTTGTAGTAGCTTGCCAGGCCACAGAATCATATAGAGTCCGGACCAGATAAGCATGGCAGATTTTCTTTCCCAAAAGGACATGTGCCAATTTGATGAGTTTTTAATCACAATGTGATAGCTTGAAGATTGACATTAGAAATTTAGTTATTTTCAGTTCTAATTGATTTAATTAACTACATTTCAATTCCCTAAGTGCCAAGGGATTTTAATTTATGTTTCTGAATCATTAATTCAAACCCTCAGATGAACTGTCCAGTAACACAACATCTATTCTTGTTGTACCCACATAGTGCAGCAATGGTATTTATGCCAGTACGAACCATAACTTTCAAAAGCAAATAAGGTAATTGAATTGGCTTTGTACAGGTTTGATTAATAAATGTCCAGAAGAACATCAGTATTCCTTTTTGATTGTGAATATATATTTGAACAATATTCAGAAAGTACAAATTCTGTCTGCATGGATTATTGTCTCTTCTAACAACTATTGTGATTGGATTGGGTGGAGGGTGATGGGCAGAAGCAACAGAGGTGCGAAGGAGAAGGTCACGGGTTGATGTCGTGGATGGACTATTCTCATCTATTTGGTATGTTTATGTACTCTTATTAATTTTTTTTGAAGAAAACGGAATCATCTATTATTTTAGGCCTATTAATATTTCAGATCTTTGCCTTAAGTATTGCCACAATTAGCACACTTATAATTTTCTGTTCCAATTGGGTCACTTTGTAGAATCAGAGCCAAAATAAGTTTTTATTTTTTTGGCCTCCTATGTCCTTATTAGTTGCAATTGCTTAATCCTGCTACTTTAAGTACTCCCACGCAGCATGAGCACATTTAACATCTTGCACTTCATTCATTCAGAATTGTAAAATACCATTGTTACTATTTTTCAACTCTGTGCTACTGAAAATCCAGACGTTGGTTGCTAAGGACACTAAAATTCTAATACTGCAGATTAAGGCAAAGTGACATATAATCATCAATCTTACAAATGCTCAGCAAAAGCAGGGACATAAAGTACAATTGTAAATGAGTGATTTTGTACAGAGTATGAGGGAAAAGGAATTATAAGAATAGATTTGAAAGCAGACCAAACCACTAAGGTGGTCCTGTAAATCCAGTATTTGGCAGTGGGTAGCACTGATCAGAGATTTAGATTGAGGGAGGCATATCCATTTTGCAAGATTGAAGTGGAATTTTTTTTTGGTCCATCTTTCGCTGGGAGTGCCATGGCAAGTGCATTCCTGGTATTTCATAAGAGGATTATGCCCTGCCAAATTTAGCTTTCAGCTGAAAGGAAAGTACAAGCCAGTACAGAGGACATTGAGGGAAAACAGGAAAGTAACAATCTAGAAGAAACAGTTATGGAAGAAAAGAAACAAGGGCTTTAATGTGTTAAAAGCAAAATTACTGCACAGTGCAGTTAAGGTTCCTGGATTCAATAAGCTGCGTGTAAGCCAAAGAATTAATATTCACTTAATGCATATTTGTCAAAGCATGTCAAACGTCATTTCATATTTGTGTAAAGTTTAACCATTGGTGGCTAAATGCTGGACAACAACCTCGAGAATAATGCAAGCTGAAGGCCAGCAGAAGTCAAAATGTGTTTAAAGAAATCTTGCTTTCAGTACATTCAAACATTTAACACACAAAAAATGTAGTCATGCCATTAACCAAATTTATTCTTACAGGATCAGTGTTCTCAATGATATTTTGTTCTGCTGGGAATTTGTGGTCCCAAATATTGTCTCACCACAATATAGGATTCATGAAAGAAACCACAAACTTCCCTTCAATGTCCCTCCTTCACACCAAAAATGATAGCAATCTGAAAAGAAACTAGAGTATCTGCTGTTTGCTTCCAGAATCCTACACAGCAAATATCTAAAAGAGCATTAAAACTGTGCCTGTACTCCTCAGACTAATGAGAGCAAACATGCTTAATTTCGTGACTTGACACAATTGGCATTTTAACAAGGCTGGGCCATGTGCATGTGAAAAGTCCAGCTTTCATATAACTGCAGTCCATCAAAATGCACTCCATGTCACCTGAAACTGCTTTTCATAAAAGTTTCACATAAAAAGTTAATCAGTAAAACATCTTTAAGTGTACCAGGAATTATAAAATTTCCCTTGCATTTTTTCTTTAAACTGTTTTAACACAATGACAACAAATATAATGGCTAAATGAAAAAAAATGCTAAATTGTGATTCTGATTCTTCAAGCTGCCAGCATTGTTTGAAAATTAGTAAATTAGTAAAGGAGACCTGGGAATAAATAGTTTGCCAAGACTTTTTTCTTATTAGCGTGGCATGCCATTTACCCTTATGCAAAGGACTAATTAGGAGTCTACAAGAACATCAAGGTTTCAAAATCTCTGGCTTTTAATAACATAGTGTGCCTGTCTGCCATCTGGGAGCAGCCTAGGTTCTCTCCAACAGCAGGCACTGCCCTAGGGCAAATAAGCAAGTGCAGACAGGAAGTCCAAGATGTGAACACTATTGCATGTGTGACCCTATACACAGTGAGCCATGCTCTCCCAGATTTCTAATCTAATGGCAGGAATCTTATTAGGAAGTTGTTATGCTCTATTTGCCCTTGGCTGTGGCCTGTCTACTTTACTCAACTCCTGCTGGGACTTTTGTGGTTTTAGATGGTCACAATATATGAGCTGCATCTTCAAATGGACTGGCAAGCTCGAACCAAGTTTTCAAAAGTGTAACTTACAATGTCACAGCTTTAACTGCTAAGTGCGAATGAGCTATGCCTCCTCTCTGCTGACATGTTTTAGAGTCTGCGAGTTGTGATCATGGAGCTTATTAAAGCAGCAATGTGGTAGCAACTACTTCAAAATGTGTTTTCAACATGTTTAAGTGCCTGACACATTTTCAACAATATATTTCTGTGAAATGCCATCCTACTAGTCTGTGAAATGAAAGAGACAAACTGAACCCCTTTGTTCTCATTCAAAAATATAAAACTCAGCTTTTGTTTGCAACAATTAAAACCTTTTAAATTAAAATATTTTCTGTAAAAACCTTCAGGAATGTGGTAAATTGTTACTTACAACCTTGGCCAAGCACCTTAAATACACAAATTAAAACCTTTATAGTTAACTGCCTGAGGATATACAGTAACATACTTTTGAAGTTTTTCAACCCATATATTCAACTAATTATGTTGAAACATCCAAAACTTATAATCAATCTCACATTAATATTGCAAAAAGACTAAGTGTTAGAAACATATTTATATTACCACTTCATAATGAAATAATTTTCTGCCTAACAAAGCTATTTTGTCAAAACCTTTACTTACAATAATGAGAATTTGAGATTTGTAACATTTAGCTCTATAACCAAATGCATCAAACTCTAAGCATGAAACATTTAATCATCCTTCCCTCCAAAATAGCTGCTGGTTCCAAAATGTAGCAGAAGGTGGTTAACAAATATTTTACCGAAAAGGAAATTGCTTCTTTGGTAAAGGTTATGGGTTTACAGGGAACCTTTCTTTAAAAAAAAAAGTATTTTCTTGGGATGTGGTCACAAAACTACTCCATTCTTAGTTATCCTAAAATTGAGTGGCTAGCTGAGCCACTTCAAAGGGGACAGTTAACCTCATAGACTGGGCTTGAGTCATATAATGGTCAGATTGTGTGGAAGTGATAGATACCCTTTCCTTTAGGGCATTAGAGAGCAAGCTTGATATGAATGACAATTTTGCAGCCTTTATAATCATTTTATGGTGTAACTCATGAGTACAGAAAGAAATATGAACAATTTTATTTTCACAGCACTAATGAAGATCTTTTTAATATTCACATACGTGGCTGTCATTTTTATCAGGCATAAGAGACAATGAGTAATGCCAAGAGACAGAATTCTGTCTTTTAAAATAAATTAAGAAGTTCTCTTTGCATTAATTTCCAGTGAGAGGAGCTGCATGATGAAGGCACTAATTATTGTCCATCTACATTCCTGTGTTGATGGGTTAAAATCAGTTTCCATCTGGTCTTAATCCTGCCACTGGTAACAACACCGCAGAAAGAAAATGTATCAGATGACTGGTTATTAATAGCATTGGCCACCAGCCTACAACCTGACCAAAGTACCACCAGTGACTTCTGTATATCCAACTCTCTGAGACACTGTACACTTACATAGACAGCAGTAATACACAGGTACCACTACCATTCAGTCACTCACCATGCTGCTGGTGTGCATATGAACGAGGAGCAGAATTAGGTCAATAGACCTTTGGAGCCTGCTCCATCATTCAATAAGATTACAGCTAAATGGTTTGTGCTTCGAACTCCACATTCCCATTTACTCCTTGTATTTGATTCACCTGTCTAACCTTAAAAATATTCAATGATCCTGTTTCTATACCTTCTAAGACTGAGAATTCCAAAGTCCTGCAGACAGTAAAAAGGTCTTGCCTCTGTCCTAAAATGACAGTTTCTAATTTTAGAATATTGCTCCCTAGTTCAGGACATACCACAAAAGACAACATCATTTCCATACTCACCTTGTCAAGTCCATTCAGGATCAAAAACACTTCAATTGAGTCATGCTTCACTCTTTAATTGCTAGTGCAAACAAGACCAATTTGTCCAATTTTTATTCATAAGACAACTTGCTCATATCAATCTAGTAAATCTCCTTTGAACTGCCACACAGCTACATCCTTGCTTAAATAAGGAGACATGATTTTACCAATGCCCTGTATAACTGAAGCATTAAAATCCTGACTTTTATGTTCAATTCCTCCCATAATAAAAGGAATCATTCCATTAACCTTCTTAATTACTTGATGTACCAACCTATTCGTGCCCAGAACTCCGAGATTCCTTTGAACCTTGGAATTCTGCAGTCATTCTTTGTTTAGGTAATAGTCTGCTTAAGTAATACACTGCTTTTTTACTCTTCCTGCAAGTGACCAATTTCACATTTTCCCCACAGTATACTGCACCTGCCAGATGTCTGCCCACTTGTCCAACCTGCCTATATCAGTCTGTATCCTTGTTATGTCCTCTTTACAACCTACCTTCCTGACTATCCTTGTGTTAACCGCAAGTTTAACTCTATGGTTTTAGTCCCTTCATCATAGTCATTGACATAAATTGTTAAAAATTGAGGACAAGCGTACTTTCTGTATACTCTGTTTTCTGCTCCCAGCCAATCTTCTAACATTCTGGCTTGTTACTCCTTACATTAAGTCTACTTTGCGCTATAACCTTTATGTGGCACCTTGTCAAATGCCTTCTGTAAATCCAAATACAGTGTATCAATGGATTCTCCATTATCTACAGCAACCATTCTACCTTCAAAGAACACCAATGAATTGATTGAACTTCATTTCTGTCTCACAAAACAGCGTTGATCCTTCCCAATTAGTTTGAATTTTCTGAAGTGCTCACCTATGACCTCCTCAATGATTGACTCTAATATTATTCTCAGTAGAGACATCAAGCTAACTTCCAGTCTTTGATTTCTGCCCACATTCTTGAATATAGCAAAATATATGTTTCACTCTGATAGAACCTTTTCAAAATTGTGAGAACTTTGGAAAATTAACACGTACTACTCATTAGCACCCTCTTTTAAGACCCTGAAGGACGAAAATTAGGCTGCAATATTGTAGCACCTCATGTGCTATAATAACTTTAGCCATGCGTGTACCCTCACAAAAGTTAAAACTTGATTTGCTGTTCAATTTATTGTTTCTTTGCACACATCATGATAACACCAATTTCCTTTGATGAGGAAATTCAGAAGGAATCACAATCTTTAGAACTAGGATGCAAAATTAGAATAGACTTTTTCATGTAAAAGCATACTGAAGATCTGATATTTCTTCCCCCAAAACATACAGAAAATTGATATTTTCAAGACTGAGACTGGCAGATTTTGATTAAGGATGGATACTAACCAATGTGCATCATACCACAGTAAGTGGTGGTGAACTACAGATTAACCATGATCTATCTGAATGGTCAAGGCGTAGAAATGTGACCAATGACATAGAATACAGAGGAAGCGCCAAGTTCAGAGCTCAGTGATGCTCTATGATCCACTTGTGCACCATGCTCATCTCCATGGATAAAGCTGACACAATATCTATGGGAAGTCTGTGTTCCAAAGAACACAGCTCATTGCTGGCTATTCACATTGGACACTGACAGCTCTCATGATGAAAACGTTCACATAAATCTCACAA
This sequence comes from Rhincodon typus, assembly GCF_021869965.1. Classification (NCBI taxonomy): domain Eukaryota; kingdom Metazoa; phylum Chordata; class Chondrichthyes; order Orectolobiformes; family Rhincodontidae; genus Rhincodon; species Rhincodon typus. Next base: position 28,006,633 of record NC_063347.1, read on the forward strand.
TTAGCTCTAAGAAATTGCATGTTTTTTTCCTGTTTTGAAGAATACCACTGCCCAGAACAAACATGTGGATGAAGTACAGGCAGGACATGTCCTAAACAGAATGAATAATGCCCAGGCTTGCCTGGAATGGGATAAAAAATTCAAGTTATTCTACCCACCACTCTCTACCATGGCAATTTTCTTTATTTTGTGAGATATGGGCATTGCTTGCAAAGCCAGCATTTGTTGCCTATTTCTAATTCCCCTTGAACAGGGTGGGATGCTAGGCCATTTCAGAGGGAAGTTAAGTGTCATCAACATTGCTGTGGGTCAGGAATCGCATATATACCACACTGTGTAAGAATACAGATTTCCTTCCCTAAAGGGTATTTAGTGAACTTGATGGATTTTTTATGACAATCAGTGATAGTTTCATGGCCACCTTTACCAAGACTGGCTTCTAATCCAAGATTAATAATTCAAGTTTTGGGTCAGTATGCTAGCATCCTGACTCCTGACCATGGAGGATATTGATCCCATTGACAATGATGAGTACTGAGCAGAGCATTCCACCTAGCCTGAGACCTGACTAGCTCTCAGAAACTAAATTGAAAATAAGATGTCTCCACCTGTTGCCCTGCATGCAACCAATGCATGTGAAGAAACCCAGGCATATCAGTGCAATTTTTCCAAATTATTGAACAATCAAAATACACAATGCTACTGAAACATAATGTAATGTACACTTGAGAAATTAATTTTAAAAATCAGAGATTATTAGATTATTTTCAGTTCAAGAAGTTGGAAATATCAAGAAGTGTAAACATAAAGCTTGTAAATTCCAATTGTAGAAATTGTTAGAGGCCAGGATGATGAAATATAATGCTGCACACATTGCTGCAGTTCAGATGGTTGAAATATTGACAAAGCCAATACCAAAAAGGAGGAAAAGTCACATTAAATAAAAGCGAAGCAACCGGGTTCAAATCATACACTTCAAGTAGGGCTGTTATATCCTTGGATAAAGTACTCGGATAGTGTGTGGTTTGAAGATTACAGAATTTGTTTTTGCAAAGAAAAAAGAGCCACGGTGGCTCAGTGGTTAGCACTGCAGCATCACAGCGCCAGGGACCTGGGTTCGATTCTACCCTCAGGCGACTGTCTGTGTGGAGTTTGCACATTCTCCCTGTGTCTGCGTGGGTTTGCTCCAGTTTCCTCCCACAGTCCAAAGACGTGCAGGCTAAGTGGATTGGCCATGGGAAATTGCCCGTAGTGTTCAGGGGTGTGTGGGATGCTCCAAGGGCCAGTGTGGACTTGTTGGGCCGAAGGGCCTTAGGGATTTTATGAAAGAAGGAATACAAATATTAGACGATGCAGTTAGTATCTTTTTTATAAGTATCAGCATGCAAACAGCATATCAATAGACTTGAGAAAGATGTTATCGGAATGGTGCATACAGAAGGCAACCAACTTTGCAGACAACTGGAGAGTTCACCTGTTTAGATGATCATGCATGGGAAGGATGTTCTGCACATTAAATGGCAAACAAAACTGGTGCCACTATTCATAGAATGTACACTGGAATAATTTAATCCAGATTTGGAGCGGAATAGTAAAGATAGAATAGAGAATAGAGAATGAAGTCAAGAGTTTTTGCTGACCAAAGGGAATTAACATTGTTCAGTAAAATTAAAGAAATTCAAATATAACAAAGGGTGCAATCAGAGGTAATTGTGTTGGAAGGATAAGCTACAAATCTATTGTACCAGAGCAAGGAGAATTGATGAACTGCTGCAATTAAAGGCATATGTAATTAGGAACAGTACTGATATCATAGAAATTTAACTGCAACCAGAAGATGGAAAAAGACAAGAACAAAGATGATTGGAGGCCTTTTATTAGGAAAGTAAATAAATAAATTTAGAATAGATAACGGAAACAGCGTACGACAAGTATACAAAAAGGAGAGTAGCTAAAGTTGATTCTGCAGAGGCACAGACAGAGGCAGGCACAACTATAGAGAATGAGGTAACGCCAGAGAAACTGAACAAATATTTTGTGTCTGCCTTCACAGTAGAAGATACAAAATATATAGCAGAAATACAGTGTAACAAAGGGCCTAATAACAGTAAAAAACTTAAGGTATTAATATCAGCAGAGAGAAGGTATTTGAGAAACTCAAGGGAGAATAGAGATGGAGAAACTGTACCCACTTGTCAAAGGATCAAGAATGAGATGGCACAGATTCGAGGTAATTGGCAAAAGAAACAAAAGCGATAGAAGGAAAACGTTTTCATGCAGCACATGGTTAAGGTCAGGAATGCAGGGCGTGAAAGTGCAGTAAAGCCAGTATCAACTGTTATTTGAAATGAAATAAGTCCAGAATTGGGAGAGAAGGCTGGAAAATGTCACAAAGCAAATTGCTAATTTAGAGTTGGTGCGGGCACAATGGTCCAAGATGAATTATCTACTTGGCCTTTCTGGCTGAAATTAGCTCAGAATGCTTCAGCCTTATCCTTTGCACTGATGTGCTGGGCTCTTCCATCATTGAGGATGGAGATATTTGAGAAGCCTCCTTCTCCTCCAGTGAGTTATTTAATTATCCACCAGCGTTCATAACTGGATGTGGCCAGACTGCAGAGCTTAGATCTGATCTGTTGGCTGTGGGATTGCTTAGTTTTATCTATCACTTGCTGCTTATGCTATTTGGCCTGTAAGTAGTCCTGTTTGGTAGCTTCACAAGGGTTGACACCATCATTTTTAGGTATACCTGATGCTGCTCCTGGCATGCCCTCCTGCACTCTCCATCGAATCAGGGTCAATCCCTGGGTTGACGATAATGGTTGAGAGAGGGATATAGCAGGCCCTGAGGTTACAGATTGTGTTTGAGTACAATTTTGCTACTGTTGATGGCCTCATGCATTCTCAGTCTGGAATTGCTAGATCTGTTCGCAGTCTGTCCCATTTAGCACACTGTAAGTTATTATCAATGTGAAGGTGGGCCTTGGTTTCCACAAAGACAGTGTGGTGATCACTCTTACCGATACTGTCACAGACAGATGAATCTGCATTTGGCAGATTGCTTAGGATGAGGTTGAGTATGTTTTTCATTCTTGTTGGTTCCCTCAACACCTACCGCAGACTAGCAGCCATCTCCTTTAGGGCCGATCAGCTCGATCAGTAGGGCTGCTGAATTGAATTCTCCCACTCAGAGTTAATTTTGTGCCCTTACCACCCTCAGCGCTTCCTCCACATGGTATCCAATATGAAGGAGTACTAATTCATCAGCTGAGGGATGACGGACGTGGTAATCAGCAGGAGGTTTCCTTGCCCATGTTTAAGCTGAAGTCATGAGACCTCATGGGGTCTGGAGTCAATGTTGAGGACTCCTAGAGCAACTCCCTCCCACTGTATACCACTGTGCTGCCACCTGTACTGTGTCTGTCCTTCTGGCAGGACAGGGCATATTCAGGGATGATGATGGCTAGGTCTGTGACATTGTACGGTATGATTCTGTGAGCATGACCATGTCAGGCTGTTGCTTGAGTAGTCAATGAGACAACTCTCCCTATTTTGGCACTAACCCTCAAATGTGAGAAAGGATGACTTTGCAGGGTAAACAGGGCTTTTTCTGCCATTGTCTATTCTGGTGCCTAGGTTGATGCTGGGTGTTGAGACTTTGTAGTGATTGATACAACTGAGTGTCTTGCAAGGCCAATTCAGAGGGCAATTGAGAGTCAACCACATGGCTGTGGCTCTGGAGTCAGATATAGGGCAGACTAGGTGAGGATGGCAGATTTTCTTCCCTGAAGGGCGTTAGTGAGCCTGATGGGTTTTTCAGCAATCAACGATGATTTCATGGTCAGCAGTGGATTCTTAATTCCAGATTTTTTTTATTGAATTCAAATTTCACCATATGCCATGGCAGGATTTGACCCTGGGTCCCCAGAACATTAGCTGAGTTTTTGGATTAATAGTCTAGTGATAATACCACTGGCATTGGAGGCAACACAGAGATGGTTCACTAGATTGATTCTGGGTATGGAGGGACTGTCTTATGAGGACAGGTTGAGTAGGTTGGGCCTGTACTCATTGGAATTCAGAAGAATGAGAGGTGGTCTTATTGAAACATGCAAGATTCTTTGGGGACTTGGCAGGGCAGATGCTGAAAGATTGTCTCCCCTTGCGGGAGAGTCTCGGATCAGAGGGCAAAAACTCAGAAAAGGGAATTGCATGCTTAAGACAGAGATGAGGAAGAATTTTTCTCTCAGAGAATAATGAAGCTGTAGAATTCTTTACTGCAGAGTGTTGTTGAGGCTGTATGATTAAGTATATTCAAGGCTGAGATAGGCAGATCTTTTAACCAGTAAAGGAACTGGGAAAAAGACAAAAAAGTGGAAATGAGAATTATCAGATCAGCCATGACCTCACTGAATGATAGAACAGATTTGATGGACTGAATGGCCTACTTCTGCTTGTGTCTTATGGACTGAAACATAGAAATGCAGAATATGTAAAATTTCTAAACCTTGATGTTCAAAAACACTTGGGTGTACTCATACACTAAACACAAAGTTAGAATACAGATATAACAATCCCCACAGGGATTGAAGCTCCATCTTTGACTATATGCAGATCTGAATTTGACAGATTTTTGATCTATTAGAGAATCAGGGAATTTGGGGAATGAGTGGGAAAATAGTGTTGAGGCAGATTCAGAGCAATCTTACTGATTTGCAGGCACAAGGTGTTTTCTGGTCTGATCCTCCTATTTCATTTGTTCTCATCTCAAGGCATTTAACAAGAGTGACACCAGTAAAATCATTTGACAAGACATCACAGAAAGAAGCACCAAAGTCTTGAGTGAAGAGGTCAGCTTTTGAAGGTTGCAGATTTGTTAAGAAGGAAGAGGAGGAAAAATCCACCAAAATCAAAACTGTAAAGAATGTCATCTATAATTTTGAAGGAAAAACTGTTTCAATACTGTGGCAAGGCTGGAAATTTGAGTGAAGGGATTTAAACATGGAATTATGGGAAAGCAGGGCACAGATTGTGGGGGTGTTAAAAAAAAACGCAAGTAGTTTAGAAAGGATAGGGTTAATGGAGATATATAGTAGTTTGGAAGAACATAGAATTCAAATGGTGGGCTTTTTTCTTGAGAAAGATACATAATGATGGCAGAAGAGGCCTCAAGCCAAGACAGTGAAAATTACGTATTCACAAGGAATATTATAGCTCTGTCAAACTCAGTCCTCACCCAATGCTCAAATTAATGATCAGCAATGAGAGTTATATCTGCATTTTCATCAACATTGAGACCAACTGCAGCATCATTATTGTTAACTCAGTTACAATTCCTAATTCAGTGCTGACAGCTGATTAAATGCAGGATTTCCCAGTCAAAAACTAATCCCCTCCCTAACAGCATTGTGGGTCTATCTACAACACACAGACTGGTTCAAGAAAGGGGCTCACCATCACCTCCCCAAGGGCAACTATGAATGGGTAATAGTTGCTGGGCCAGCAAGCTATACCCACACCCCACAAGCGAATTTAAAAAAAAACTGTGTATTGCAGACTGTCCGCTGTTGGGTGGCTTGGAAGGATGTGGTTGCATGAAAGGTTCACATTGTGGTAATAGTTATTTACTTGGTTAGAGTGGGCCTGATCCAGATGTTTCATAAAAACCATTGCGGAACACATGCTATGCCTCTGTCATGGCCTTTCTTATTTATTCATTCATGAGATGAGGGTGTTGCTGGCAAAGCCAGCATTTATTGCCTATCCCTAATTATCCTTAAGAGGTTTGTGGTAAGCTGCTTTCTTGAACTATTACAATCTATTCAGTGAAGGTACTCTTAGTGCTGCGAGCCAGGAAGCACTAGGATTTTGACCCAGTTGCAATGAAGAAATTTCTAAGTCAGATATTATATGACTTGGAGTTGAACTCGGATGTGGTGGTGAGTCACATGTCTCAGCTGCTCTTGTCCTTCTAGGTTTCTGGAGAATACAGCAAAAAGAGGTCCCTGTTGACATGTCCACATATTGTTCCAGGATAGTACAGGTATGATTAAACTGGTTCAGGGCTGCCGAAAGTCCTTTCCTAACTATATTGTCACATATTTGTTTGAAATACCAAAGTAGAAGGACCAGTTTAATTGTGACAGATTTGGATTTTGGATAACAGTCTGCCCAATGGTATATGATTAGTTGCCATTGGATTAAGTTAATTGAAGCCACACATCCAAAAAAGATAGTTGAGAAATTAGATATGTGAAATTGAGCCCCTAATTTTCTGACGAGCACCGACCGAATGTGATGGCTTGCAAAACTCAGTCTTACATAACTCACTGCACTTTTTTTGCATCCGGTTTTTTTTTAAACTTGAATGGTAAATATAGGAAATTGCCACTTGGCAATTTTTATTCCATGTAGTTAAGCAAGCATGGTCGATGAATGAGTATCATGCTAAATAACAGGCTGACACAAATATAAGGAAAAATGACTGGGAAATCTATAAAAGCAATAGGCAGGTACGAAGAAAATAATGAGTTGCAAAATGGGAATAAGAAATAAAGATAAACATAAACATGTTTTTGAATCTATTAAGAAGAAATACAGGAAAGGGAATTGTCGTTACATTAAAAATGGATGAAAGCAAAAGCGCAAAAAGGACCTTGATAAGTAACAGTATCATTTCCATTATGGAGGAAGAGGAAAACAGTAGGTGAGAGTATTCAAGGGAACCTAGAAATAAGTCAAAGAGGTAAATTCAGTTCATTTAAAGTAAAAAAAAATGTAACTGAGAAAATAATGGGACTTCAAATATTCTCATCTTCAAAACTTTATTGGCTTTCTATCACAGGCTACAAAAGTGATTATCTGAGGAACCTGCAGTTGCCGTACTCAATTTTCCAAATTCCTTGGATTTGACAATTGTCTCTTTGGATTGCAAAATTGCAAATGTCACGCCATTGCTGGTGAAAGATGAAGAAATCAGTCAGATACATATGTCAACTTTATACCAAGAGTGGAAAATGCAACTGGAATCTATGATCGGTGCATGTGTGATGCAATACTTGGTCAAAAATCAGCTGATCAAAGACAGTCAGCATGGATTTATGAAGGGTAATCTTTATCTTAAGAATGTGGTTGAAGCTTCTGAGGCAGTCATTAGCAAGGGTATTGTTGATATGGACTTCCAGAAGGCTTTATCCAAAAGATTATTAACAAAATATGGGGCAACACGGTGGCACGGTGGCATAGTGGTTAGTGCTGATGCCTCACAGCGCCAGTGACCCGGGTTCGATTCCACCTTCGGGCGACTGTCTGTGTGGAGTTTGCACATTCTCCCCGTGTCTGCGTGAGACTCCTCCAGGTGCTCCGGTTTCCTCCCACAGTCCAAAACGTGCAGGCTAGGTGGATTGGCCATGCTAAATTGCCCATAGTGTTCAGGGATGTGTAGATTAGGTGAGTTATAGGGATGGGTCTGGGTGGGATGCTCTGAGGGTTGGTGTGGGCTTGTGGACCGAAGGCCCTGTTTCCATACTGTAGGGATTCTATGATCTATGAAAAATAAGAGTTCATAAATTGGAGGTAACATTAGGACGTCAGTTATTAAATGGTTAGGAGGGAAGAGACCGACAGTAGCATGAGAGGCAAAAACAAAGTTGCTGGAAAAGCTCAGCAGGTCTGTCAGCATCTGTGAAGGAAACAACAGAGTTAACGTTTCAGGTCCTCAGAACTGAGGAAGGGTCACCGGACCTGATTTACAGCATCCGCAGTTCTTATAGTAGCATTAGAGATTGTTCTCGAACAAGTTGTTTAAATATAGCTGCCATGTACCCTATAAACGTATAGTGGTCTGAACTATTCAGCACAGATTTGAATGAATTGCATAAAGAAATAGAGAATCATGTATCCACGTTTGAAGATAACACTAATTTCAGAGGAACACTAAGTTGTGTGGTTGAGAGAAAAAAAATACAAAGGGATACGGTCAGACGAAGCAAGCAGGCAAACCTATGGAAGATGGATTTCCAAATGGGGTTGTGTGAGGTTATCTACTCTGACTTGAAAAAGACCAATCAAAATATTTCCTTAATCATGAGAGACTAGAATGGTGGAGGAGCAAAGGGATTTAGGTGTCCATGCAGCCAAATCACAAAGTTAGGTAGATGTTACAAAAGGTAATCAAAAAGATTAATATGCTTTTACCTGTCTTTAATTATTATTATTCAGCTGTTAAAATTCATCACTAGTCAGATGGATTATATGGCACAATGATCAAACGTTTTGCAAGCTCCAAGAGATCTCAGTGTTCCAATGACCATCGTGTTAAGTGATAAAAATAACACCCAGAAAATATGTCTGTTCTGCTAGAATCAGACTCTGGTTAAAGTACTCAGCAGGAAAGGATACATTAATTGAGTATTGCATCAACCAATTTCAAAAAGATCAACTTATGCAAGTAGAAAGTAACAAAATGCTGAAAAGCTGGAATTTTATTAGCTTTAGACAGGAGTAATAAAGAGCTCTACATAGAGCTCTTTATCAATTGATAATGTATTTAGAAGTTAAGTGGCTACAAACTGTAACATGGATTACCTAAGGGTTAAATTAGTGCCCTCCTTCTCTTCTGACTTTACCGTCACTGTTAACTTTGGTGTTGCTGACAGGGTCCAGTCTCGAAGAAAAGTGCGAGTTTATCAACATCAAAGACTATCCTGTCTTCTTTCATTTTTTTTTATTACTCAAACGACATAAAAATGATCTGTGAGGAGCATGGATTCTGTAAAATATATCGAGAATGAAAAATCAGTGTCGCAATCTGGATTTTTTTTTGTTTATTCAGAGTCAGATCACTGCTTGAGGTATGATGTAGTGTTACAGCAGGGAATAAATTTTGCTGACATTTTGAGAATGGTCGATCTGCATTTCTCCAACAGTGCTGACATTTACTTGGAGAAGACTGAAAGCTAGAATAGTTTGATTCTGAGATAATTCTTTTAGATTGTGTACTCAGTTACAGCTGTAAGTTACCAGTGTTAACTCCCTCTGGATTCTATTTTAAACTAATCTTTTCATAACATTCTACAAACATTCACATTTCCACATTCTTCAAATTATTTAAGTATTGTTTTTACAGCCGATGGAAAGTGACAGAGCAACAAGCTTCTAGTACTATGAAAGAAGTGCTTTAAAAAAAGATGGTATCTGAGCTTTCCAGATAGATCGAAAGCACTATAAGCTTTAGATAGGAGAAAAACACTTTTGTCTTTATTTGAGGATTATTAATTTGATCACTCATATCTTTCTTTCTTTGAAATGTTAGACATTTCAAATGAAACTAACGTTTGACAATCGCATCAAGTTGAAAAGATTTTGGTGATTGAATCAGTTATTAATTGAGGAAGGGAATGGGCTCCAAGGTAAATTAAAAACATCTCTCAAATAATACTAAAAGATCCCACAACTAATTACATAATTTTCTTCATCTGAGAAAACAGAAGCTGAGAGAATGCAAACAGTGCCACACAGGCTGATGGGATAAAGTACATGAAAGGTAATCGCCATCATTGACTCTGAACTACAATGCATGTTGCAGCAAAACGCATTTCTGTTTTTAATATATTCAAAAGTTTCACACAGTTAAATTGTGCTTAAAATGGTATTCTTGGAGTTATGCCAAAATTCATTAAAATTACGTTATTAAATTTCTGGCTGCTTCGACATATCATGTATTTTCTACATATAAATTCTAGCAATCTTTGGAATATCATTTTGCATCTCATTACGCTCTTTACAATTTAAGTATGTCAAATAGTATTCTTGTAGATAATTGTAATTCATCACATTTAGAACTATGAAGCATGAGCTAAATAAGAAACCAAAATTGTGATACAGAATAAACTTACTTATAAGACCACTATGTTGAAGAGCAGGAGAAAGAGAAAACCTGCACCAATTTATATTTTCAGTTAAATAATTGACACAAGTGCAACAGCCCTAACAAATGTATGCTTTCTTCTTGCCTGGAGGAGGTAGTGGGTGGAGATGTCATTGAACTGCACATCTGCATAACATCAAACACACTTAATTCTGCAATGTATCCTCTATCCTCAAGGGACAAAGGAAGCAGAAATAATTTAGAAGTTGAGAAAATTGTGATGTTATTTTGTAATTAGGATTTTGCTACATGCATTAATTGTAACAAAGCAGAACTATAAACTGAATTTGTATTTAGGAACACAACTGTCTGTGGATGAAACTATTTATGTATTCTCATTAGCAATAATTTGCTTTAATAACTAGTAAACAGATGTAAAATGTTGCTTTATAACTTCCGGTTTCCCTGGAATGTACGATGCAAGCTTCCTTGATAAAGGTGGCCTGCAACACCTTCGCACTAATGCTATACAAAACATAAATCTACTAAAAAATATTTTACGATTCTTGGACTGGCTCATGAAATATGGAATTCCAATCCTACAACACACTTTAGAAAAGCAACTCAGGCATTTAGCCCGTCGTGTCTGCATCAGGCAACAAAGATCTGACTGCACTAATCCCATTTTCCAGCTTTTGGCCCATAGCTTTGAATGTTACAGCAAAACAAATGAATATTTAACTACTGCTTAAATGTTTTGAGTGTTTTTATAGCGATGTCCAAACTTCCACTGCCCTCTGGGTAAAAAAAAAAGTTCTCTTAACCTCTACACTCTTAGCCTTTAAACTCTTATTGCAATTCAATGCCCTCTTGTTATTGGCCCCTTCACTAAAGGAAAAAGTGCATTACTATCCAGTCTATCTATGCCCCTCATAACCTTATACACATAAAATCAGGTCCTTTCTCATCCTTCACTACTCCAAGGAAAACCAACCATAGCCCAACCAATCTATTTTCATATCTCAGTCTCTCCAGTCCAGGCAACATCCTGGTAAATCTCCTCCACACCATCTCTTGTGCAATCACATCCTTCCAATAATATGATAACTAGAACTGCATGCAGAACTTCAGTTGTGCCTAACCAGTGTTTTATGCAGTTCCCTGCCTGCTCTTGTATTCTATGCTTTGTCTAATAAAAGCAAGTATGCCATTTGACTTCTTAACCACTTTATCTATCTGCCCTGCTATCTTCAGGGATCTGTGGATATGAACACCAAGATCCTTCTGATGTCCAATACTTTCCAGAGACCCACCATTTATAGTGTAAACTTCAGGTCTGACCAAGGGTCACTGGACCTGAAATGTTAATTTTGATTTCTCTGCTGAGCTTTTCCAGAAAATTCTGTCTTTATTTTTGATTTCCATGTATCTGCAATTCTTTCAGTTTTTTTATATTTGATGCTGCTGTGCCTATCTGACCAGTTCATTGATGTCCTCCTGCAGTTTAAGGCTATCCTTCTCACTGTTTACCATCCTACCTATTTTTGCATCACCTGCAAACTTCTTGATGAAACCCCAAAACATGAATGCACACCACAAACATCAAGGGCCCCAGTATCAAGCCTTGCAGAACCCCATGGAAACAGACCTCCAGTCACAGAAACATCCCTCTACCATCACCTCCGTTTCCTGCCCTTCAGCCAATTTTGTATCCAATGCACCACCTTGCCTTGGATCCCAGGGCTCTTACTTGCTGCCATAAAGGACTTTAACAAAAATCTTGCTAAAGTCATGTAGACCAAATCAAATGCAATACCAACATCAACATTCCTAGTTACCTCCTCACAAAAGTTAATCAAATTTGTCAAATACAACCTTCTGTTATGAAATCTATGTTGACTATCTCTATAGGATGGGCAGAAGGGCTAAACTTGTTGATGATATTCGACAGCTGCATGACCTTGAATGAGTCCTGTGAACATTCCTGCGTGTACTGAAGCCAGCATAATTAACATTTTTTTTCTTTCGTTGGTTTTCTGTGCCTTGCCGTTTGTTACACTGTCTAAGAGAGAGAGAGAGGGAGTTGCTTTCCAAGTTGCTGGACTTTGCCTCGGACCAGAATCGTGAATGATGCCAGGAACAAGCTCAGCCTTCAGACCAGCTGTTGATCGAGGGATCCCTGACAACCAGAAGGGCGTGAGGTTTATTGTTTTTTTCCTTTTTTTCATTTTTTTATTTACTTAATGAATGTTCCTTTTTTTTGTCTTTTATTGTTACTTAATAAACATTCATATTTAAGCAAACTGCTGTTGTCGTGCCTTCTCTTAACAGATTTAACCGAATCTGAATAGAACTGCTTGGATACACTCTGTGATCCAAGTCACTATCCCTGATTAACCCATACATCTCCAAGTACAGATATAGTCAATCCCTCAGAATTCTATCTAATAACTTCCTCACCACTGAGGGGAGGTTGAATGATCTGTAATTTCCTGGTCTATGCAACTCTCCCCTTTTCAATGATGGAGCAAGGTTAGCAATCCAGTCCTGTGGTGTGTCACCTGTGAACTGGGAAGATCTGAAATTGACTGATAGAGCTCCTGATGTCGTCCCCCTTCCCTCCTTCAGCAGCCTGGGAATTAGCCCAATAGGGCGTGCAAATTTGCCCATTTTAAGGCTGCTAAACCCCCAGTACCTCCTCTCCACCTAAATGTCTAATCTCTCACAGTCCTCCACCCCGATGTCTACCCCTGCATTGTTCCTTCCCTCAGTGAAAACCACTGCAAAGCATTCATTGAGTACTGTGCCCATTTCTTCCAGGTCCATGTGTACATTTTCTCTATGACCCTAGACTTTACCTGTTATTGTTCTCTACATATTTAAAGAACCCTTTGGGTATTCTTTTATTCTTCCTGCCAATGTTACTTCATGCACACTTTTAGATTTCTTAATTTCCTTTTTAAGGTCACCGCGACAATTTTTATACTTATCTAGGGACTCTGCCCTTATTATCAGCTAGCAGGGCTTGGATTTATTGTAGGCTTCCTCAGACAAGACATGCTTAAACTGTGTCATTCAAAGAAATAGGTGTGATCATTTATTTTTAAAGAATTCTCTCCTTTATGTGATCACTGGCTAGTCCTACATTTCTTGCCCATCCCTGACTGCCTTGAGAAGTTAGTGATGAGGCACATTCTTGAACTACCACAGTCCATGTTGTTGGTACACCAACAATACCATTAGGAAGGAAACACCAGGATTTTAACCTCGCACCAGTGAAGGATCAGCAATGTAGTTTCAAATCAGGATGTTGTAGAGCTTGGAGGGATCTTGCAAGTGGTGGTTTCCCATGCAATTGCTGACCGTGTCCTTCTAGGTGTTAACTGTCATGGGTTTGGAAGGTGCTGTTGAAGGACACGGTGAATTGCTGCAGTGCATCTTGTAGATGGTACACTCTGCTATCAGTGTGCATCTTTGGTGGAGAGTGGACGGTTTATGGTGGATCAATTATTCAGATTAAGGTAACTGATTATTCTCTGAAATCTTAGGAACACGAGAACTTTGATAAGTTTTGAGCATCGACATCCTGATGCTCATTTTCAACTTGCAAGTGATGAAACTACAACAATAGCTTGACACCTTGTGAAAAAGTGCTGACTGACTTAAGTATGGGTCACAGTACTGGCTGGAAGAATTCAGTGATGTAAAAGTTTCATGCAGTCGTTAGCTTCACAGCCATAGACAGAATCATCTATAGAATAAGCTGTTTACAAATGTTGCAGGTATACACAAACCAAATGTTACACAGCAGACTTAATTGGTAAAATTAGTAAATGGAAGTGCTTGTGAGGCATGACTCTAATTTTGGTGTTCATAATAGTCACAACAGGGTTACATGACATTGTCTTTTACTTAATTTCAATTGTCCCATTACAAAACAGCTACAAGTCTACATCTGCAACTCCACAAAACCTAGGAACAGCTCCAGCTTCATTATTCATTGTGTCTCTCCTTTGTCCTTGATTCAATAGTTAATGCTATAAACTGCTGCTTTATATTTGATATCACTAAGTTCCATTCCAATGAAATCATAAATAGGGAGTGCTCTACAAAGCACTGCTTCTATTCACATTGCCCAATTTGCAAAGGGCTGCATTTGGCAGTAAAAAAAATCCTGCCTTGACCTACTGACACACGTGAGAGTACTATTAACTGAACTAAGCTTCCTGTACTTATATATTTAACTTTTTAAAGAAGTAGATCCAGAGGAGGATGGTAGGCAACACATGGCACATAAAAAGTAATGGAGAACGAGATATTGTGTGGTTTCAGAGTGGTTATTGGGAGTACTGGACTTTAATAACATGGTAGCAGCAGAATGGCACAGATATTTATGACAGTGTAGGGCTGGAACAGATAAGGACTTTACTAGGAAACACCTAGAGTTTGGCAGTAATGTGAATATGGAATGTAGCAGCACTGGAGAGGGGGAGTCGCTGTTTGGGAAGTAGTACCAGTGATTAAAGGTGCAGTTATGGAGAGGATGTATGTCCACTATCAGGGTAGGGCTCCTATGGTGTACCAAAGTTGAGAGATGCTAAGATTTTGCAGAATTTTAGAGATAGGTCCTGAGTAACAAACCCTCATTTTTTCTTTTGGAGTGCAAGGCTTTGTACTTAAGTTCATGGCCCTTTTGGATTTAGTTTCCGTGGCAATTTAAAGGAGTCAATTTGTGCACTGCCTGTGCACAGACCTCCGGGTAAGGTTTCACTGGACCTGGAGTATACCTGTACTCAGTAGAGCGGAAGACAGGGACTGGGTTGCACCAGAGTTGGTAGTAGGTTCTCCAAATAATAACAGAGAGGATGTTCCAGAGCGAGGAAACGTCTGTGAAAAGGTTTCCGTGGGTGTAGTAACAATGAGAAGAACCCTTGGAATCTAGTAGGTGGAATTCTCAAGTTTGTTAGTACTATCGAGGGTCGAACACCAAGAATTGGACCAGGAGGCTTCCAGTATGAATTGTGAGATGACAATGGTATTAGAATCAGAGAGCATGGATGAAAGCTGTGGAATTTGGGAGCTAAGATATAAGGAATGAGCTTCATGGAGAATAATTAGGAAGGAAAGATTTTGAAGCTTAAAACACGTGGCAGGTGGAAAAGTTTGTAACTAGGTTGGTAATTTAGAGTGTGGAAGTTTGAAGAAAGGTTCAGGATGATTTGGTGCTAGGCTAAGGATTCATGGTATTTTTGTAGAGACTTTTTGGAAAGTGCCAGGAATCTTAGCTTTTGGAAGCATTTGGTGGACTTGAAAGCACTTGTTTGCTCCATATTATTGTGTTTGTATCAACTGTTTTAGTCATGTGATGATTGAATGCATGGTTACCATGGTTTGTGTTTACAATGTTAAGGTTTTGTATATTGATGATTACATCTATTAATGTTGAAGTGGTGATGTGGGCCATGCACAGAAATTGATTTTGAGGGTAGCAGTTGCTGGAAAAGATTAAAAGACTATTAGTGTTGATATATATCTGTATCAAGAGGCATGATGCGCCATGTTTCACTGCTCTGGGTCTTGGTTGGATCAATCCCATTATTAATTGCATTGCACCCAATAACACCCTGGCTCCAATGAAAAGAAAAAAAAAAGACAAAATTAAAGAGGAGGTAGAATACAACAGAAGGAATGAAAAGAAAAGAAAAAGTAGCAAAACATAAGAGCACAGCAAAAGAAAGCACAAATAAAAGCTGAGATTTTCATTTTTTTGTTCCTGGGTGTGGAGGTGGGCAACTTTAAGGGCGAATAACTCTACTCCCATCAACAACAGCACATGCCAGATCAAATGCTAATCAGGCATTTAAGAACTGACTGGTGGGTTTCTCAGCAAATCAAGTGCTGTAGAAGGAGAAATCTTTCCCAGGTTGTTTTGCATGGAAAAGTTGTGTAAATTGAGGAGTCCAGATCACAGCTTTAAGCAGCAACCACTCTTCTCACCTGTCAGGAAGGCAGATATTTGGACAAGTAGCAGATTTGTGATAGTATCCTCTTGCAGCCATTTGTATATACATCAATATACCAGAAAAAAATCAGTTTAGTTTGGCTGGATTCACCATTAGTCTGTCCTGCAAAGGTAGCACATTTTCTAACAAGGTAGAATTGTGGAGTTCTTCATGAAAGAAATTTGGGCTGAATAAGTTTCCAGCAAGCCAGGATAGGAAATGTGAGATTTTCCTTGCTGAGAAATTGTTTTAAAAATCTGGTCTTCGTGGAAAGGCTGTTTAAACTGATGTGTGGACTGATTTTCAAAAAAAGACTGCATTTATTATAGAGAGCCTGGGAGAGTACAGTCCTGATCAAGTCTTTTGTTTCGCATGTAGAGTGGCTGGAAATTTTTCTTACTGTTAACAATATCCCACACATTCCTGATAACCTGACTATTAATCCGGCGGTAGGCAAAAGGAAAAGAATGATGTTTCTAACCAATTGAGCCCAATAGTTTATGAAACATTCAAAAAGTTGCTTACCCTGCTTATACCAAAAGATATGTTGCTGTAAGAAATTGTGCGTAAGCCTGAGAAGCACCACAATCCCAAATCATTGGAGATTGCAGAGAGCTTTTGGTTTGGAACAAGGAACCAATTGCCCAGTGAGAATATTGGACAGTTTATCATGGCTTTGATAAGGCTGTCTATCCACTGTGAAATTGAAGAATTTCAATACAGTATTTACAGATCAGATTTGTATACAATTTACAAGGCAAGGGCCTCAGCAGCAAGTTGCTGACCCTGTCAAAATTAACCTTCAACATAACCTGCCAAACAGCACTGTCCATGGATATGGTGGAACACGACTGGAGAGAAGTCAGAAACTGTTGATATAAGTAAGCTTCAGTTGACTAAGTTGAAGGCCCCAACAAAGGCAGTCACAAAGTCTTGTTACTGATGCTTGGGCCAAAAATAGACACAAAATTGTCCATTTGTTATGGCAAAGTGCTACAGCTGGAAATAGAATGGGATTCTCACCAAGGTATGTCAGAGGAAGGTACACAGAGACAGTGCTGGTGGAAGGAAATTGCAGTCACTGTAAATGATGGCCAAAAAGCATTTCATCAAGAGGTCAGTTTAAGATCCATACAATAAAAATGAGCATGTCCAAATAAAATTCACAGGGTATCAGAGTAAAAGTAACGTTGGACAAAGCCCCATTTTACATGGAGGTTGACATGAGCATCTCAGAGATTGCTGAATAACTATACTGATTAAAAACTGAGTCAGCATCAGTTACAGAAATCATTTACAGAATTAGGTTATGGAGGAGCAAAAACCATCTATAATGGGAAGGGTGATGATTCTGGTCACCAAGGCCAAATCGGCAAAATTACCCATTATCATAGTGAAAGGTGAAAAAGCAACCTTGCCCAGAAGGAATTGATAAAAATAAACCAAACATAAACTGGAACCACATTTTCTGCATAGAAAAGAAATCTCAAAAGGTTGACGTGACCGCCAAATATTACTGTGTGTATTCGCCACCTTATTCAGGGATTGCAAGGCAACAGATGGGATCAGAGGAACATCAGATCAATTTATTGCAGATCTTGTCCAATGCTCTTTCTTCTAAGGGAGGAAATAGGGCATTAGTTGAAATGGAGATTATTGTAAAAGTTGAATACAGTAATTGGGCTACTCCTGCAGTCATTGTACCAAAGGTAAATGTCAGTGTAAAAATATGAGGGGATTATGAGGTAATTGTATTTCAGGCACTCATTTATAATTTGTCAATAATTTGCTAGATGTCGACAATCTGTTCACTACACTATCAGATTTTTGTCAAAACTAGATCTTGAAAAATGCATCTGCAACTTGCATTAGATAGCAAGTCAAAGTCATATTTGGCTTTTAACATGCACATGGGTCTATTTCAGTTCGTAGGCTACCATTAAATGTTCATTTAGTTATGGATTTTTTTCAAGGGGCAATGAACCAATTTTGAAAGTTTTTTTACACCACTTTTCTGTGGGTCACAGGCTAGACAAATATGGGTTACATTCTACTAAGGTTCAAGTAATAAGAAATGTACCACATCCTCAGAATATTCTCCTCTTAGTCTTTTTGGGTCCAGTGAATAATTTCAGTGTATTCATATCAAAATGGTATTCATTTAATGAACTCTTGAGGAAGGATGTCCTTTGGTTTTGACAAAGGAATGAGATAAAGCCATTGAGTTGTGTAAAAGTAAATTGGAAGACGGTACAACACTTGTATATTATGATGTGTCCAAAAGGACGAAGCTAGCAATGTGGTGCCCAATCTATGCAGAGTGGATGCTGTGGTCTCTTACGTGTCAGATAATGGTGAGGAGACAGCCTTTCATACTCTCAATGCTTGTGAGCAAAATTATGCTTTTATACAGTATGAAGAATTTTATTTGATTTTTTTAAGTAAAAAGTTTTCATAAATACTTAATAAGTCATAGCTTCACAATCAAAATTGTTATAAGCCACTGACGGCTATTTTGAATCCAAAGCTCCAATACCCATTTAGCGACAACCCAAATTCAGGGATGGGGTTTGGTTTAGAATGCTTACAAGTATGTTATTAAGTAGATGATTGGAATGTCACCGTAATGTTGGTGCAATGTCTAGATTACCATTCCTATTTGGCATAGAACCCAATAGGGAGAATGTCTTTTTCTTTATACATGTAGCTCATTTGTCAGTTATGGCTGATGACATTGGTAGAACAATGCATCAGGATCCCAGGTTATCAAAGGTGTATGGATACATCATAAACAGTTAGCCAAGACAGATACTGGATTTAGAAATCGTGCCAGTTTTTAATCTGTAAAAATAAGTTCTCAGTTAATAGAGGTTGTTTTATGTGGGGAGCCATATTGTAATTCTGCAAAGATGCAGATCATATTACCTTTGTGATTTTAGTGACCAATATGTACGGATGTGTTTGACAAAGAGTCTAGCAAGAAGCTATTGTTGGTGGCCAAGGTTAGTTAAGGAGATAGAAGTCACAGTGAAACAGTACACAGTATGACTATCGAAAAAAACAGTGGTATCTTTACAACCATGGAAATAGCCAACTAGTGTGGCAGAGGTTGAACACTGACTTTGCAGATTTTGAAGGGAGACAGCTATTCATTATGACAGATTGTCATTTAAAATTGATTGAAGTATTTCTGATGAATTGAACAACAACTAACAAAATGTTATAAAGATTTTGCATGGTTTGGTTGCTATTTAAGGGCTCCCAGAGGAAATTGTGTCTGACAACAGGTTTCAGTTTTGTTGAGAAGAGTTTTCAAATTCATGAAAATGAATGGGGTAAAGCACAGTAGAATGCCACTATGTCATCTTGCTTCGAGTGGAGCAGTAGAGAGAATTTTAAATGTGCTTTTGTTAAACAAATGCTAGGTACAAACTAGGAGAAATGTCAGATGTCACCAAATCACAAACTGTTAAATTTTTCGCTTATAATGCTTTAATGGTAAAGTGCCAGCTGAATTGTTTCTTAGAAAACAGCCTAGAGTTAGGTTTCCATTGCTGAAGCCACATTTAACACTGTCAGTAGAAGAAAGTCAATCCAGACAGACAGTCATGAAAAGGCAGATCAAGAGAAAGAAGTCTTAAGCTAAGGTTAAGGTGAAAGAACATAATCACAACTGGTTGAAGTGGCTACCAGGGTGAGTTTTAAAAACGTGCTCCTCGCACATATTTATTCAGGATAGTGGTAGCAAAAAGGTTACATTTGTACATGTAAATCATGTTTGACCTTTAGCAGGTCATGTAAAAAGGAGTTGAGAAGAATTAAACTACTATGATAAATTGAATAGTTGGAATACAGGGAAAGTATCAAGAGCTACTCCAGCACAAGTTGTACCTGAAACCAGTTCAGATCTGAGTCAGAGTCAAATGGACATGAATGATGAGGTTCAATTGAAGGTCAAGGTGAAAATCAATCCTTGTTAGACAAAACTTTAACTCAGTTTCAGCCAAGTCAATGTTTTCACTTATTATGACCATTTAATTTTATCCATTTTCACCTCCTTTTTCAGTTGTGGGCTTTCTAATCCCACATGCACAATAGTGCTCATGGTGAATTTGAGGAGCCTTTCATCCATCAATATCATCTTTGTGTTTCTGTGAGAAAGTCCAAATCAAGAAGACAAGTATCCTCTTAGGAATAGGAAATGACGATTACGTTAATTTTGTAAGTAACTCAAAAACAAGAGATGTATATAAGTTGAATGGAATTTTGAATATTGTGTAACATATTCATTAAGGAGGGAGGAGTATAATAACACCCTTTTGTGCCTAGTTGTTTAGGAGTTGAATCTCCACGTGATCCAAATTTTTTTTAGTCTGTCCTGCAATGGTATCACAGGGTCAAGGCCCTTAAATTACTAATTGACAATTTAAAAAGCCATAATTGATGATGGGTAGGGAAGGCAGCCTGTTGACATTGCTGCTCAGAACTTAACTGCCGAGCTGGCAGAAGATTGCAGATTTCTTTCCAGTGCCAATCTGGCTAATTATATACCATTCCTGCCATCTGCCTCACTAGTTCCAGGAACGGGAAAATCCCACCTAAGAAACAGATGTCAACCCAACAGTAACAAAGAACAAGATGTACTCATAAGGGGAGTGACAGAGAGTAGGAGAGGGAGAGGGAGAGGGAGAGGGAGAGACAGAGAAAGACGGAGTGAGACAGAAAGTACGGCTAAAGTACAAAACTTAGAAGAGCAGAACAGAAGAAAAAGACAATTAGAAGAGTAGACAGAGAAGCAGAAACAAAAATATGATACTGATGGAATTAAGACAACTTCAAATTCACTGTAAGCACTGTTGTGCATATGGGATTGGAAAGCCCCCAACTGGAAAAGTAGGTGAATATGGATAAAAGGAGATGGTTGTAATAAGTGAGGTGGCGGAGACACAATGTAAATCTGATTTTGGGAAGATGCAAAAGTTGTGAGGTAAGTGTGTGAGATGCAAAGAACTACATTACACTAAATTTAAGGGAAGAAGCAGAAATAAGTGATAATTTTTTGTCATATTGTAATACCTTTAAAAACTTAAAACGCACTCTCACATCCATTCCACTTACAAAGGAGCTATAATTGCTGCATTACTGCACTTTCTGATCATGTACTAAACACAATGAATGTTTTCTGAGACAATTCTATAACAATATTAGTGAGTGAAATGCCCGAAATTTTGAGAGAGTTACAATCCCCCATTTTAGGTTTTAGAGCAGAGTCTGGCCTACAAATAGTACCAGAAAGAAAGATCACAAGCAAGTTCCTTGCTGATTCCAGATGAAAATTCAAGCTTGTGTGTCAATGAAATAACTCCATTAAACAAAATGAACTTGCATTTATATAACACTTTTCATGTCACCCAGAGCTTTTATTAAGCGCAGTCACTATTAATATATAGGCAAACACAGCAGCCAATTTGTGCACAAATAACAAACAAATGAATGACCAGTTAATCTGTTTTTTGGTGGTGTGCGTACAAACAGTATATGCCAACAGACTTTGGCAATAAGAGCTGTCGTTCTGCTCATGTGGTTTATATAAGACCCAACAGAGAAGCAGTTTAGCTCTGATGTTTGGCACTGACCATGTTAGGAAAATCCACTGTCACTTTATTCTAAAAACAGATATTGACGCACTATAAAACGGATATGCAGAATAACAATATTTCACTGGCAGAGGGTCTGGCTTAAACTGTACTGAAATTACTATTCACGTTTTCCTTTTATTGCCGTTGCAGGCAGTTGTCAAATTTTGAAAAAATACAGGAAATTCTTTACAGTTAAATGCAGAACTTTGTGTCATGCATGCATTTTATAAATTCATTTTATGCCAGAACAATTATTTGTAAATTATTTACATTGTTGTAAATGAAAAAAAAAATTATTGTGTTTTGTCCAAACAGTCAACCAGTGTTATTCTTTCAGTTTCATAGAGAGTAAGCTTACTGTAAGAAACCTTAACCTCAAGTTACTAACATCTATAGTCATCAATGCTTTTGGAGAGAGACTGCGGAATTATGTGGTACGCAGTATCTGTGTGTCTGCATACATAAATGGCAAAGGGATAGCATGCAAGTACAAGTATTTAAGGCAAACAGAATGGTTGGCTTTATTGCAAGGAGAATAGAACACAAAATTAGGAAGTCTTGCTACAGCATTACAATGCAATGGCGAGGCAGTACCTGGAGTCCTGCAGACACTTCTGGTCTCCTTATTTAAGGAGTGATATACTTGAATGAAACACACTTCAGAAGAAGTTAGCAAAGTTGATTCCTCAGGTGTAAAGGTTGCCTTATGAAGAAATGTCAAGCAGTTTGGACCTGTACTTAATAGAAGAGTGAGAGATGATTGTTTTTGAAACATGTAAGATTTTGAAAGGCTGAAAAAGGTAGAAGCTGTGAGGCTGCTTCACCATACGGAGGGAATCTACAACTATGGGACTAAATTTCAAAATAAGGAGTCTCACATTTAAAATAGAATTGAGGAAGAATTTATTTTCTCAGGGGCCATTAATCTTTGGAATTCTTGCTCTGCATTAAGGCTCTGTTGGATTTTTATCTACAAGGGAGTCAAAGGTTATGAAGGCAGGCAACAAAGTGGAGTTAAGACCACAATCTGATGAGCCATGGTTTTACTGAACGGTTCAAGGGGCCAAATAGCCTATTCTTATTTCTTGTGTTCCAATGGTCAGCTTATGTACTCACACACAGGTGTAGTGGCAATTTGATTCATCTGGTAGCATGTAATTGAAGCAGACAACTTAGTGCAGTTTAAGGGAGTACTGAATTGTTGGGGGTGTCAGGTTTGAGGAGTTGACAACCTGAGGCCCTATATTTTATTTCTGTTGAGATAAACATAAAATACACTATTTCAAAATGCAACAATTTTGGCAAACATGTCTCCATCAGCCAATTCCTGCATCATTATTATTAATTCGCTGTTTCCAAGATCCGCTGCTGCAAATAAGCTGCCATGTTGAGGAATAAAAAGTGACTCTCCAAAAAATATTCTTTTGTTTGCAATATTATTTGGAATATCTTGAGAATCTGAAAGGCACAACATAAATCCAAGCATTTTTCTCTCTCTTCTGCATGAAAATTGCAAGCAAAATTACAAATATTATGTTCAACCGGCAAAGGTCAAAAAGGTATCCTTTGGTCTGGAATAACTCCAAGGTCTTTCTGGAGTGTTCTGTGTGATTATTGTCAGTACTTGGTGTATGGAATAAGCAACAGCTCTCATTCTATTAAATATATGCCCAATGATGTCATGGAAGGCTCCAGGTTTGCAGCTCCCTCCAATATTGTGGCTGCATCCTTGATGATATGCTGCCAACTACAGACTACACCATCTGGGTGCACTTACTTCATAAAATAACTATTTAAAGAGTTGTAGGTGGCTCCACTGAAATGATCCAAGAATTGTAACCAGATTTTGATGTCATCTTCAATTCCTCTGATTGCAGCAAAAATAGCATTGCTGTGGATAATACTAAGCATCTGGTGAATACCCTGCCAATAGACACAATCCTACAGGAGAAATTAAATTATTTGAGAATGTACTGCGTGTATTTTTTAATCTGCATCTTGTGTAGAAGTAGACGACTAACCTTCTCATTTAGGATTCTGGAAGGAATGATTACTGCTCTTCAAAAGATGAAGCTGTTTACTGAATCCAACTTCTCTGTACAGATACAGAAACAAAACTATTTACACCACTTATTTCATTGGTTCCTACCAGCTCAAGATGAGATACGCAAGTTATGAACAAAATTTCATCCAATGATAAATGAAGCCTGGTGATGAGTCTTAATGAAGAATCCATGTCTGTGTAATGCTTTGTTTATCATAGTAATAGAGTACATTCAGCTGAAACCTAATCATGCAAGGAACACAAATATTGTATTATTGCCTGAATATCAAAAAACTCGTTTTTATTTTTGAATCAGAAAGAGGCCATTTCGCCCACTGTTTCTGTATTGGTTGAAAAAACTAGCCACCCATTCTAATCCGCTCCCCACAGCCTTGCAGGTCAAAACACTTTAGATCCCTGGAGGACTTCTGTCTCCACCACCAAAACAGGCAACAAATTCCAGCCACGCGGCACTTTCTGGTGAAAAAGCTTTTTCTCATGTACCCTCTAATCCTTCCACAGTCTCAAATCTGCACCCCTGGTATTCGACTGCTCCACAAGGGTAAACATGTCTGTCTTTTTCTTCTGAATCAAGACCGTTCATTATTTTGTATCTCTCAATTGAGTCACATATCAACCTCATCTGTTCTAAGGAAAACCTAGCCCATCCAATCTGTCTTCACAGCTGCAATTTTTAAGCCTCAGTAAAATTTGAGATAACCTCATCTGTACTCTCTGCAGGGCAATTCTGTCCTTCCTCTAATGTGGTGGCCAAAACTGTATACAAAATTCCAGGTGTGGTCCAACTAACATTTTATACAGTTCCAATACTACATCCCTACTTTTGTACTCCAAACTTCATCAAAAAGGAAAGCATTCCATTGGCTTTCTTCACTACTTTTCTTCAAGACCTCTGGGGACACTTCCCAAGGTCTCTCACCTCCTCTGCCTGTAAACCAAAAGAACTGTGGATGCTGGAAATCAGAAACAAAGACAGAAATTGTTGATAAAGCTCAACTGGTCTGGCAGCATCTGTGGAGAGAAATCAGAGTTAACGTTTCAGATCCACTGACTCTTCAGTTCTGAGGAAGAGTCACCGGGTCTGAAATGTTAATTCTGATTTCTCTCCACAGATGCTGCCAGACCTGCTGAACTTTTCAAGCAATTTCAGTTTTTATTTCAGACTTTCTATTGATTGTGCTGCCTGGCTCTCTCACCCTATTGAGATATGCAGCCTCATAACAGCCCAGATGGTGCCAGTTTTAACCTGCTATCACATAAGTTAGCAGGCAGCATAATGTTGGATTCCAGCGTGCATCAGAAGCAATAGGCATGGGTTAATCAAGCATAGCAATTCACATCCATTTTCAGGTACTATCAAATCTCACCTTCTAAACTTTTGGGGATAGGGAAAACACACCATTTAAAAATTCTTTTTCTTAATCTGCATCTTCGTACTTCAAAAATGACATTTTCCTATTGTTTGTTGCATTATCTAAATGGGTAGCAATTTGACCATTGATTTGCTGACCTATGGATTAATTTGGGCTGCAGTTGGTTCACAATGACAGCTTGAATGAAGAAGACTCCTCATCTTATTTGACTTCATGCTTCCAAAATAAAACAAAATTGCTGCTTTGACATCTTGTCATGACTGCTTACTGCTTTTTAAATGAGTCCAGTGTCCTGGCCTCAACCACCAATTCTGGCAATCCGTTCCAGCTGTTGATCACACCCTATTGAAAAGAGTACTTCCTGATGTCCTGAACTGCCCTTGAAAACTTGGAGTCTCCATTCTATTGTCCTGTTAGCTAACATACCTGAAAGTTACTGAATCTGAAAATATTAGTTCACTCCATTTTCTTTTTCCTATTTATTATCTTGTATACCTCATAAAGTCCTTTGAGATGTTTTTAAAAATCTAATGAACGCTAGATTAACAAGTTCTAGCTTTCCCCGACACCAGAAGTCAGCTTTATTGCTCTCGTCTGTGCTGCCTCTACACGGGCCCCTTAAGACACGGCAACCATAGTTTCAAAGTGCTACAAGAATCTTAAGCTATATTTTCAACCAACAAGATGTTGGAATGGACCAGGAATACTTCCAGCACCAGGGTGATGACCTCTGAACAAAACTTGCGTTAAGTAATGGAATTTTGTTACCAGAGAGGACCAATAGTGGAATTACGTTTTTTCAGGGGAATGAGAAAATCTTTGAATAATGTTCAGAAAATATTTGAACATTGCTGAGAGACAAAAGACAAGAAATAATATGCACAACAGAAGGATGTGAGACAAAGTTTCTATGACAGAATAGATACTTGAAAAGAAAAGCATCAATAGACTCTTACAAAACCTAAAACCAACTAAGAATTACTTCTTGTTGATGCCTCTTGTAGACTCATAAATTTAAAGCAATTATTTTCCCACATCCAGCGGAGATTTATTTGTTGTAAGCTTGTGTTC
Organism: Rhincodon typus; assembly: GCF_021869965.1. Classification (NCBI taxonomy): domain Eukaryota; kingdom Metazoa; phylum Chordata; class Chondrichthyes; order Orectolobiformes; family Rhincodontidae; genus Rhincodon; species Rhincodon typus. Next base: position 28,032,651 of record NC_063347.1, read on the forward strand.
TGTAAATGGTTATCATATTTCTTTCTATTGTCAACATCATCCCAGGTTAGTAAGCATCACAGATTTGCTACTGCATTTCCACCAATAAATTAATCAGTGAACCTCACTTGACGAATGGCTAAAGCCAAATTTCCTTCACAAAAGGAGAGTAAGGAAAGGGTGATGTCCCAGCTGTTATAGCTTCATCTTCCAATTTGTAACAAATCAAGCTCTCAACATCTTTATGTTTGCCCTCAGAGACTTGGCACTGCTGCAATCCTCATACTCTCAACCATAACAGCTACAGCACCTAAACAAATACACCTCAGTCACTGGGACACGTTACTCTCTCTTATAGGAGAAATGGCACAAACTTTGATACATCAGGAGCTAACCAACAGGGAGCAATCACAACTGTTTGCCCTTACAACACTGGAAGAAATGGCATTGATTATTATTGGTATGGGCACTGGCCAGATGTAAGGCTGAAACCATTCAAGATGGTATTCTTAGACCTAACCCACCATTGCACAACCCAGTTACCCTCATTCCAAATCTCTTCTGATTTCAAAGCTGCGGATGGTGTAAGCATACATCTCTTACTTCTTCCAAACCCATAACCCCGGGCCCACTGTTATTCTTCTTCTAGACACCCAAATTGGTCCTGCAGCAGCATGAAGAAGGGCAACAAGACAGTGAAGGAAAAAATCCTATCACTCCTTCGCACACTTAGAGTCACCAGTTCAGATAATGACACTGCATGCAATTTAGTGGATAGTTTAGAAACAGGATATGCACATAGTGAGTATTTGAGAGGCCTCAAGCCAAGGAGAGGGAAAAAGGGTAGCACAGGTTGTCAGCATCCCAGAAGGTGAGGTTTCACCTTGTATTTCTTGGGGTAGGCTTCAGAAGTTATTTGTCCATCAGATGCAGCAGAAAATTGAAGAGTAAAGTCACCTTAGTCCTACCAGATCACAGAGCTGCTCTCTCTCACTAGACAGATGTTGGTGGTGGTTTAACCCGAGTGTCACGTCTCAGGTGAGGGGAGAGGTTGAAAAGGATAGTCCTTCGTGGTAACCTCAGCCAGTATAGGAATTGAACCCACACTTGGTATCACTCTGCATTGCAAATCAACCCTCCAGTCATTAGAAAATTGATAAACAAGGCAACCAAAGCATATTTTTAATGTACCTTAATGTAATTAAAATAAATAAAAGTAATTTACTGATACTTAAAAAGCATGTAATCTGTCAAGTGTATTGAGTAACAGTACTGAACAGAGGTGGAGATGTCATTATCGAGAAAAAGCCGAAGTCAGGATATGAACTTGAGGGAAAATGATCAATTAGAAATTGTTGATTTTGTAGAGTGGCTTTGTTCAATCACATTTTTTAAAAAAAATCATGATACATATTAACAAGATGAAAGACAGAAGCAACTATTCTGATGTTTGATAATACTGTGAATTCTTGTTATCAGAAAATCTATCATTGTTTTTGAGGCGAAAAAGCAATTATAAGATAGCAAACATGTTTTTGTTAATGGAGAATGATTCAGGGCACTGACATTTCAAATGTTCTATTGTTCAGATCATTGTAATATTAAAAGGTATTATTTATCGAATTGAAGTACTGCATACTTTCCCTTTGCTACAAAATTCTTCAGTATATTTTGTAAAATAATAGATTGTTTTACAGTCTAAATATTTCAACTGCATGTAGTATTTTTTTTCCAAGAAAGAACGTAAAAAACAAAAATGAAAAGCGAATCAATATCCTTAAACTACTGAAGATACCAAAGCTGGCTGGTGTGCAAATGTAACTTTTATTAACAGCTTATGTAAGCTTAAAAAAGCATACTCCTTTATACTATGGTTAAAAGACTGATGTCTTATAAACCCACATGTGGGAAATGTTATCATTGATCTCACAATACACAACCTGCTGCGTGTGGTTTGGGATCTTACAATGGAACTATTCTAAAATCTCTGACATTAAAGCTTAAGTGGTTAAACAAAAGCAAACCAGTATTTTGGTGTTCAACCGGAAAAAAGAATTTAACCAGCTTGTTTTAGAAACCTTTGTTATGTGCTAAGACGAACAGGTGACTTTTCCGCCTAATTTGTTATTCTATCAATCATAATCTGATAAACTTGGCTTTCTCCACCAGGTTTTCTGTGACTAACATCATCAGCACTCACAGCGCACAGAGCAACAGAAATATGAGCAGACATTAAAAGATAATCAGAAGGGTAACTGATAAACAAGTAATGAGACCACACTCTGTCCTTCAACAATAAAGCTTCAATGGATATTGATCATAAATTTGTACATGGACTGATTAAAGAAAACAAGTTAAATTAATATTCTTGTGTAATTGCCTTAGTAAAATCTAGCAAGAGAACACAAAGATGCGTGATTATAATATGTACGGCACATAAGAAGCCCTCCATAATAAGTTACTTATGTGCATCTAGCAGTAGAGTAAATAGGGAGAAACTGTTTCCACTTGTAAATAGATAAAGAATAAGAGTGCGTAGATTTAAAGCGAATTGTAAAAGGTAGCAAATGTGACATGAAAAAAATATTCTTTTACATGATGAGTGGTTTGGGCCTGGAATGCTTGGAAGTATTGTGGAGGCAGAACCAACTGAGGCATTCAAGGCTGTGCTGGATGACTTTTTGAATAGAAACAATATGTAAGGAGATGGGGAAAAAGCAGGCAACTGGCACTAAGTCATAATGCTTGTTGGAGAGCTAGTACAACCATGATGGGTTAAAGACTTCCTTCTGCCTATAACAATTTTGTGAAAACAAAATTCTTGCTTGTGGAACTGTCTTTGGGGATGCATAAGGCACAAATTTCAACATAGCTTCTGTGGTGTCTGTTATGGTGGGGACAGGTAGCTCTCAGGAACATGGTATAAATCCCCATGCTCCACGTGCAGCATTCCCAGAGGATTGAAAAAAATGTGGGTCAAAACTATGGTCCAATGATTTAGGTGTTGAGGGTACATACTTTAGTATAAAAGCTAACACAGAATTACAAGCATTTTTGTCAGTGAATGCATGTGAAATCAAATATGTGAAGGCAACATTTTCTCTTCCAGTCTTTTGTAATATTTCAGAGGTTATTTTCTCCTTTCTTTTTTAGCAAATAAAACATTTCTCTGAAATGTTGCTGAATGACTGAAGAACATTAAAGAATTTGTACTCTGCCCTTAAAAAAAATCAATTCTGGCACACGAACTGTTTACAGATACAAGACCATGGCTTCCAAAACTGTACCCATCTGTCGATGCAGTGAAATATGGTGAATCCATAAGAATTTTTTCTCCCTTCTGATCATCAGATACCATTCATCCACTTGTTATTGCACCAGCTATCAAGCAAATAATATTTATGTACGTTCTTCTGCAGCTTTTCAAAATCTACATTTGGAAGAATTTTACGTTGTCTATTCCTGAAAGGCAGGCTCATGGATTTTAGACGTTATGCTTGGTTAGGTACAGTGAATTGCATACTGTTATGGGCATGATGCCAGGCTGCAGGGGACCAGATTGTACAAATGGAATTCCCCACACTAATGTGGATTTAAATTGGTAGCCCTGGCAGAGAGTATTTCTTTGCTTTCCAAATTTTTAGAGAAAAAAAAACATTATGAATTTGCTGAGCTCAGCTCTTGGAGGTTCGTGCTTGGATCACAAAGAGTGATTCCAGTGATGGAAGAGGGAATAGGACCCGAGGGCCGGATGGTTTGCATCCTTGCATGTTAAGTTAGTGAAGAGACAGCAGAAGCACTATTAGAAATATATAAACATTCATTAGAGAAAGGAATAGTGCCAGGGGACTGTCAGACAGCTAATGTGATTCCCGTATTTGGAAAAAAGATAGAACAAGTTCAGGCAACTATAGAACAATTTGCTTATGGTTGGTGGTAAGGAAAGGTACTGGCATCCTTCCTCAAAGATGTAATTAAATATCCACAAACAATAAATAATAAAGTTGTCTGTGTGGAATCCAAGACGAAGATCAAGCTTGACCAAACTTATTGAATTCTTTGAAGGGGCAATAGGAAAGTATATAGAGATAATGCAACAGGCAAAATATACAAGGATCTTCAAAAAGCCTTTGATAAGGTGTTGCAAAGCAGATTCATGACAAAGATGAGAACATGCTGAGTAAGGGAACTACACTGAAAGGGAGCAAACTGGCTTAAAAACAAGGAAGTTTAAGAAAATTACTGGCAAAAGGTGGAAGTGGTGTTTTGCAGGATTAGTGCTTGGACCACTGTTGTTCACATTTTGCATAAGAAATTTGGATAATTGTGGAACCAGAAGTACAATCTTAAACATTTTTGAATGACACCAAATTGAGTGGTAAAGTTACTAGAGGAGAATAGCTACAAAATCCAAGAGATCAATAAACTTGCAGAATGAGTGTAGAATTGGCAAAAGAACTTTAATATAGATAATTGTGAGATAGTACATTTGGACAGGAAAAATGCAAGGCCACAGAGTCCTTGGGAATCACTGTCTCATCCCCAACCACCTTTCCTTTCCTTGAACATGTCGCCTTCTAAATTTGTACTCATCATTCTTGGAAACCCACCTGCCAGCTTCCTCCAAACCAAATGCCACACTGACTGTTACCGTTGCTTCACATTGCTGGGTCAAAATCCTGCAAGCCCCTTCCTAACAGCACTGTGTACAGACTGCAACAGTTCACGAAAGCAACTCATCATCACCTTTGGAACAGCAATTAGGGATGGACAACAAATGCTGGCCTAGCCAGTGAGCTGCATCTACCATGAAAAATTAGCTTTTAAAAAAACTCTCCAATCAGGTTTTGGCCCAAGCACACTACCAAAAAAGTCCTAAATAACATCTTGTGTGACAGTGACAAAGACAATCTATTCCTCCTCATCCTGTATGCAGGCTTTAACATTGTTATCCATATCATGCTCCTCTAAATCCTCTCAACTGTCATCCATTTGGTTGGGTCTGCACTCTCTTGATTCCAAACTTATCCATGTAATTGAAGCCAGGGCACAATCTCCAATGATTTCACTTCCCACTCCTACACTGTCATATCTGGTGTTCCCCGCCTTTGCTTCCTAAAACAGAGTTGTTATACCAATCAGGAAAGATTGAAGAGGCTGGGGATTTTTTTTTCTCTTTGAGAAAGAAAGTCTGAGAGAGATCCTTAAGATATTGACAGACATACACAGATTTCTTATGGGGAGTCTGGAACTAGAGGTACAAATGTAAATGAATTACTAATGAAACTAATAAGGAATTCAGGAAAAATATCTTGACTCAGAAATGGTTAAATGGTTAAATTAGTTTGCAATTTGTGCATTTTTTTTTTTACTAACAATACAAGGCTTACTGAAGTAGAATTATTACAATGCTGTCTATTTTAATAGCCAGATATATAGAAGAAAAATACTATTTGCTGAATGATGTATTTCAGATGACCAGATATCATTTATAAACATCCAGTGCTTCAGTCTCCAGCAATTAACTAGTTAGAATTGCTTTCACTTGCAATGCTGGCTCAAGCATGAATGTATCCATAATCTTCTTATTCATTTTATTTTACTTGTTTTGTTAGATTACTGCTTTACCAACTGATAAGATGACATTCTGACAAGTGTTGTTCAGTAAGTTGTTTCAATAATTGTAAACTTCAAAGTTAGGGGTGCCATTTATATTCCATTTGATGTCACACTCTGAGAATATATAAATGATAAAATGTGGAATCTACACTTAAACAATGGATATTCCCTTAAAAATGTGACTCTTACATGTTCCACAGGCTAGATCTCAAATGAAGGCAGCCTTATACATATGATATAAAACATCAAACAAATCAAATGCTGTACCTAAAGTGCTGATCCTCAAACGAGACATAACATGTGTGCAAGAGTTATTCATGATTCCTAGGTTTTAGCAACTAATCACCAGCTGCTGTACTGTATTAAAGGTAAAGATCATGCTCATGTTAGACAGATTCACGAAGAAGGGCATGCTCAGAGCACCAGATTAGAGCCTGACACAATGGTAAATCTTGAAAGAAGAGGATTATGCACTTATTTTGCATCTAAATTTCTTATGTATTTAATGGCACTGTTCCAATTATTCTAATCTTCTCCTTGTTGTTTTTGTTAACAAACGCAACCTTGATCACAGGAAATTATGCCCACTTTTAGAAATTTGTTAGAAATTGTTAAGATTAAGATTGTATTATGTAATTCCTATGAACAGGCAGCTACTGATTTTCAACAGATACATTCATCCTGCAAGCTAAGCATGTGTATGAATGGATTTCTACCATAAGCCCAGAAAGACACATTCAGTCAGTGTCAGGGACCAACTAGACCTGCAAGTAAAATGAAGTGAGATACCCTGGACAAAGCAATCTCATACCTCTTGGGGTAGGCGTCAAATCAAGCATAAATGCAACAGTGTATCAAAGCTACAAGGTACGTTGGATCACTGAACAATTTTAAAATCAACCTTCATAATGTAAAAGCACAGAGGGAATTTTCTCCTCTATGCTCGCAATACAGTTACATTTTTAAAACGTTTGGCAGAAGTTCCTGCATAAGTAAATGTAGAGCTCTCTCCTGGGTGGAATGATTTCGAGTTTCAGCTAGGTAGGGTCCTGCTTGTATGAAATTCAGATTGAAACTACTGGTTCATGCTCATTTCTATTAAAGTAGTTAAAATAAGCATTAAATATTAGAATTGACCCTCAAATATAGCCCCAATCTGCCAAGAAAAAAACATTTGGTGAACTCAATTAACATTTATACACTAGGCTTGCTGTACTCAAGTTTGGCTCCAAGTTTAGTACTCTTGTCTTAATATTAAAAAAGTCACACAGCAATGAGTGGCTTACTACAAATGATGTGGGAGCATAGAACAGATGAGATTCTCAATAGTTATGTGATGAACAATAGGGATCTATCAGTGAGCCTACAAACAGTAGTTCCGAGTGAAACCAAATTAAGGATGATGTTGTTACTGCTTTGTGCCAACAACACAACTAAATGGACCTCTCAAATTTCAAATCTAATACTGATCTTGCTTTTTGTACACCTTCTTTTGCAGCCGCAACTTTGTATTCCTCGCTCTGTTCTATCACCCCATGATCTTTATTTCTTTGTATGTTATGATCTGTTGTACTGCATGCAAAACAGAACTTTTCACTGTACTTAGGTATATATGACAATAATAAATCAAAACAAATCAAATCAATTCTGAAATAGTGCTTCTGTACCATCTTAAGGGTACCGAAGGCATACTGCCTATGTCATTGTCTTGTTGGAATCAAACCCGAAACCTTCATACTTTGTATGGCTCAGCTACTCAAGATAAATTGAATGAGACTTTGGAAGCCTATATTTATTAGCTTGATAACATTTATTTCATTCTATTAAGGCTTACCAAGATGAAGCAGAAAGAAAAAGGTCATTGAGAGTCTCTGTACACCGAGATATATACCACTTAATGATTGGTTTCTTGAGACAGGATTAAAAACTTTTCACTAAATATTCATCTCATTTAAAATACAACAAACATTATGCCAAATGCAACACACTATTTTACATAAGGACATTTTCTTAATGAAAGTAAAAAAGCTTGCATTTAAATACCACTATTTCATAACCTCAATGTGTCCCAACATGCTTGCCAGACAACATAGACAATGCTATGATGTAGGAAGTATAAAGATCCAATTTGCATTTAGCATAGTGCTAAAAGCAATAAGATAAATTACCTGATTAACCTGTTTCAGAGGTGCGGGTTGAGGGATAAACATTGGCCAGACCAATACTGAAATGAACTATACCCTTCAAAAGAAATATCATGGGATTTCTTATGCCCATCTGAAAGGGCTATGGCTTCATAGCCTGCTAACTCGGACAGTGCAGCACTCTCTTAACACTGTTCCCAACGGTTACTCTGAATTATGCACACTGAATTTTGAATTCCCAATTCTGGCTCTGCAGTATGTGTAACCATTGAATGACAGTTGACAACTCAAGTCATGTTTTTAACAAGGGTCACTGGACCTAAAATGTTAACTCTGATTTCTCGCCTCAGATTCTGTCAGACCTGCTGAGTTTTTCCAGCAATTTGTTTCTGTTTCTGACACCTTAGGTCACCGATTGTGTAGATTTCTAATATTTTTCAACTGCATTTAAAACTTAGAATAATTCAAATTATGTTGTAAAATTAAAATAAGCAGCCATGAATCTATCAACAATTATAATATTTTTTTTGCTGAGATAAGATGAGCCAGTTTCTAACCAGTACCCCAACATGAACTTAGTACTAAGAATAATGATTGACAGTTGCAAAACCTATACGTTGTATGGAAAGGGTAGTATGGCTCTATGCTCATTTACAAAAGAAAAGTGACTGAATACAGAAAACATTACTGAAATAAAACCTAAATAATAGTAGCATTGGCTGATTTGGAAAAATCAGTAACTGATAAAAACATGTAATTGCAATTGCCATTACAAATGTAAAACAATAATGAAGAATCATGATATGGTATTGACTTCTCTGGACTCTGAGTCAGAAAGCTCAAGCCTCCCACTCCAAGACTAGGCACAAAACTCAAAGCTTACACTCCATTACAGTTCTGAGCAGGTGCTGCACTAGTAGAGCCGGTATCCTTCAGCTGAGGCATTAAATGGAGACCAGGCTGCCTTCTCAAGTGGGTGTAAAAAGGTTGGGATAGTGGCTCAGTGGTTAGCACGACTGCCTCACAGCGCCAGGGACCTGGGTTCGAGTCCACCCTTGGGCGACTGTCTGTCTGGAGTTTGCACATTCTCCCTGCATAGCCATGCTAAATTATCCATAGTGTCCTGGGATGCGTAGGCTAGGTGGATTAGCCATAGGAAATGCAGGGTTACAAGGAACAGTCTGGGTGGTATCATCTTTGGAGAGGCAGTGTGGTTTCTATGGGCCGAATGGCCTGCTTTCCATACTGTAGGGATTCTATGATTCTAACACTTTGAAGAGCACGGGAGTTGTCCTTGATGCTCTGGTCATTTAACCTTCAATCAACAAAACATATTATCAGGTTATCACACTGTTATGTGTGGGAGCTTGCTGTGCTCAAACAGCATTTCCTACACTAAAACGGTGACCACACTTCAAAAAATACATAACTTGTTGTAAAGCACTTTGGGGTGTTCTTTTCTTGCAAAAAGCACTGTATAAAACATATCTATAATGTTTTTAATTGCAAAAAAAGTGAGATAACAGAATTTATGAATATAGAATACTGAAACAGCTTATTTATGTCCAAACCATTTATAAAAAGTAGCACTCATACCTACAGTAATATCACACAACGTGAATGCTGGGAGTAATCCAAAAGTGGCATTTAGCCAAAGCATAACAAAATTACTTTTGAGTTTTTTTTTCCTTTTGAAAAAAAGAGTACAAATCACTATGTGTAAAGTTGTTGAACCAGGAGACAAGAGGTTATTTAGCTATAATTCATTGGTTACTGGCTATTTGACCAAGAATTGAGATTTCACAATCATGTTGGTACACATCTATTGTATCTGTACAGGCAATGTTCAAAAGCTGCCATCAGCTGTAATTCAAAGTGCCAAAAGGATAGTGTGTACTGAAACATTTCTGGTGAATGTGCAGGCGACTTGAAATAAAATCCCATGTGAATAGCCTAGGCTTCTGTACCATGTCTCCAGCGCACCTGGCACCTTGACATTCATCGTCATTTAACTTGTTAAATGATGTGCTTTTTTTTTCTGCACCAGCCAAGGAATGGCACGCACTACAGGTGCTGGTGAAGGAAATTCGAGTGGAAGCAATATTTGTGTTGCAAGGTTTTAGCTGACTGTCAGTAATTACTGAACATTCCAGGTAGACTGTGCAACAAAGCACTCACCACTTGTCCATTTCTAGACAGATACAAACCTGACGGCAGTAAAAGATGTTCTAATTTGAATCTATGTACAGAGAAGGTCCTGTCTGTACACTAACACTTCATGCTAGACCTGCATGTATTCAGCTCATGTGCCATTTTTTGATTGGCACAGTTCAAACGATGTTGACAGGAAGTCAGAAACTTCAGCTAGACGTACAACATACATAATAGTGTTTATGTGGGACTTAACGTTTATATATTAAAGGAAAAATACCAACAGAGCATTGTTGCTTCAGGACATGCAGAGACATTCATTTTAAAACCTAAAAACAGCTGTGAACCTGGCAGTTTGCACAAACCATATTAGAAGCAAACATTGTTGGAAAGCCAAACACTGTAGGGTATTGTTTTGAAGCAGAAGTTTATCTGGACTGACAAAATGCGAGACTAATTTAATTTTAAGAGATATTTTAATGATAATCAACATGACCCTGCTCCTGTGTTGAAGTTTGAAAAGTATCGCCAACTATATCTGAATTAAATTTAAAATGTAGGCTGGAATGCAGAATCCAGCAGATGCTCAATTCTCTAGTACCCTTATTAATATTCTACAGTGTAGACTTCTGTACTGTAAGCACTTATATTGTGCAACTGTTTATACTGTGCACATAAAAGCTTGCAGTACAGGACATGTATACTTGTGGCAGGTTTTGCATGCTAATACTTGATCTGTGCAATACAGAGGTCTACATCACCCCCCAGAAGTATTTTTCCAGATAGTAGTACTTTGTAAAAATAATTTTTAATATAACAAGTTCTATTGTAAATATTACGTGAATAATGGCAGTTAACAAATTACTTTTTCAAGTGGTTTCTACAATGATACAATTATTTAATTTGCACCAATTTAATATAATAATATATAGTTCATTTCTTTCAAAATAAAGGTAATAGTACATTAATATGAAATGCAATAAGATCAAATCTGATCTAAGATCTATTTTGAAATTCACAGCACTATATCATATTATCTTTAATATTGTTTTAAATGTTGTGATGTAAACTATCTGATTTATACATACGTTTGATATCATTTGTTTTAAATTTGGGTTTTGAGTTAGTAAATAGATTTTATATGTAGGGAACCCGCTTTCTTGGAATCTACTAAGAAGGGACAGATAGCTGTCATGGACATCCTTTTTTCAAATATTGATAAAAGGAAACTCAGACCACTGGAGATTTTGAGCATTTTATCTCAAAAGGAGATGTATTTGCCTATTTTTTTGAAACAAGGAGGTAAACCAATAAAAATATTGGGACCCACTGGAGCAAGTCAGTCACTGATCCTGGCTGAGGATGCTATTTGTCTTCCAGATGGCTTGATTTTGTATTTTTAAACAAACTGTGGACTGAAATGAGAAACAGCTATTTAATAACATGTATTTGAAATGGTGGCTGTAAGTTTTGAAAGCAAGTAACCTGACACACATGCAAAGTGGTATGTAAATAACTATTTGAACAACCAGTAATTGAAGTTTATGTCTCTTGCCAAACCAATGGAAGCATCCAGAGAAAGACAACAGAAGCAATGTGCTGCCCAGCAGAAAAGTTGTAAGGTTTGTCTCAACAGCAGAACCTAGGATCAAAGACCACTAAACTGTTTTTCCAATTCTCCCCCCGTTCCCTTAACCTATTTTTCCCTGTTCGTTTGTCTGTCTCTCTGTCTGTGTGAAGGGAATTCATGAAGGGATTAGAGTCTTAATTAATAGTATTTTATAACAATAGTTTATAACTGTTTACCTGTCGCTAGAATCTAATTACTGTAATCTCCCTGTAATGTGGCACGCACAGGGAACGGAAGGGGGTTTAGCTGAATCTGCTAAAATACTCATGGTGGTTGGGAGAACTCGACTTGTCATGTCATAAGATGAACATTCATTTTTAAAAACCAAGCAGCCAGGACTGCTCATGGATACCAGTACAGCTGGCCACGAGATGTGAATCTGTCTTTTCTTGATAAGGAAACTCTAGAACTAGCTTTAGTAAATAATCTGATCCATTATTCCCTTCTAAATACTAAAACCAGTAATGTCCCTGTTATTCAGATCCCAGGGAGGAGCTAGAATTCTTCTTTTGAATCTTGGATGCTTAGTGCATGAAAATTCCAGATGCTTGGGATCCAGATAACAGGAACTTTACTGTGTTTCTAACAAATAATAATTCTTGTTAAGTACAGATACCTGTTCCATGCTTTGTGTCAGCCTATCTGAAAATCAAGTAAATTTTGGGATCTCTGCATGCTTTTAAAAATCTTTCCCATTTGAGACAACTCTGGTAATATGGTCTCTCTGCATTTTCTCTGCAGCTGTAGCACGGTATTCTGCTCTCTGTTCTGCTACCGTGATGCACTTCATACGGTACAATCTGCCTGTACAACATGTGAAACACCACCTTTCACTATATCTCAGTGCATGTGACAACAACTAACCAATCAGTGAATGAACTGAATAGCAGGACTTGATTTCCAGTACACTGCCCGAGTGAATCGTGACTGGTTTATGAAGGAGAAAACATGAATTGGAGGTATAAATGGAGGTTATAATCTAGTCTTATAATAGAGTTAAATTAAAGAGTGACTTAGCAAATGGAGAAGTTGTGGTTGGAATAGTGAAACAAATTCCTAAAGAAGGAATTGACTTTATTGTGGGAAATGACCTGGCAGGTTCAAAAATACTGACTTCACCAGGAGTGGTGGAACAACCCATGAAACAAATAAAAATGAAATGTTACAAAAAGACCATCTTGGATTGTTTACTCACTGTTGTGACTAGATCTCAACCCAATGAATTAGACAGGATGAAAAGGAGTCTATGAAACAGAGAGATGATTTGGAAATGAGATGCTGAAAAGATTAGGTAGCATCATATTTTATCCTCCAGAAAATTATTGGAATGACCTGTGACGGGGCTATTACAGAATTATATACCAACTTGTGGGAAAAGGCCAGGAAAAACTGTTTTCGAATTTCATGATTTTGATGTGGGGGTACATTGCTTTTAAAGCAACACCTGTACCAACTCAATGCAGACAGATTAGCTCAGGTGAGGGAAGAGATTAAGTTTATGATGGATAACGACATTATTGGTCAAAGTAGCTGAAGTTCACCTATTGTGATGGTGCTGAAACTGAGTGGATCACATAGATTCTGTACTGATTATCATAAAGTCAACTTTGTGACAAAAACGGACTTTTCTCCTGAGAGAGAGCCTGGAAGATTGTATAGTCTACTTTGTGACAAAAATCAACTTGCCAAAGAGATATTTTCAAGGTCCTTTAACTGTGAGAACTAAAGGTATATCGGCTTCTGTAACACTGGATGGACTTTATGCAAGTTATGCACCAGCATCATTTTAATGGTTAAACAATAAAGTAATTAACCATTTGGTAACTGGACCATTTATATCAACGATTTGATTGTTTTTAGCAAAACCTGAGAAAATTATTTGCATAATTTGACTGAGAAGAGTATTTGCATAATTTAACTGAATTGGTTGACAAGCTATAAAAAGCTAATTTAGTTATAAATTTGGCAATAGTGAATTTGCCGAGGCCTATTTCGGTCATACTGAGTGAAAAGCAGCACCTTGTGAAGCAAAAGTACAGGCTATGTTGGTTATCCTGAGTCTAAGACGAAAATTGAAATTTTACATTTTGTAGACATGAGTGAATCCTATCACACGTTTGTTCAGAATTTTAGCACTGTTGTTGCACCAATAACAAATCTGTTGAAGAAAAGGCAGAAATTTCAATGGTCGCAAAAGTGTCAAAGTGCCTTTCAAGATTTAAAAGCAACAGTGACAGCTGCATCAGTTTTAAGCCTGTTGAATTATGCAAAGACATTCAAACTGGCTGTTGATACCAGCGATATCAGTGTGGGAGCTGGATTACTGCAGGATGGGGAGTGAATGGCTTGTCACTTATTTTTCGAAGAAATTCTTCACATATCAACAAAAATACTCAATTATTGAGAGACATTGAGTGCTGACTCTACATCATTTTGAAATACATTACCAACAAATCTTTGATTTTCTTAGAAAAATTGTGGGTCAAGAAACCGATGATTATTTTAATGGTACTTAATTCTCCAACTGTATAATTTGCAATTCGTTTATGTTACAGAAGGCCAATGCTGGCTGAAAGGGAACCATTATTTGCATAGCTTCTAAAGATTGTGTGCGAGCCACACAGCTCTGCTTCCATCATCCGTTACCTGAGTGTAACAGTGGTCTGACTGAAGCAATGAGACGTTGAGCATTTGATGTGGGTCTAGGATAAGAAGAATATCGCAAACCACAGGCACTGCCCTCTCGATGATGCTGGGTGATAACTCAGCCAGTGAGGTAGCTACACTAAGTTGCTGCATTTCCTGAGCTTGAATATGGATTGATGATGCAGACATGTCCTCTATTATCAAGGTGTTACATGTCTCACTCAGAGATGTGTTCTGCCTTCTTCTGCAGGGTACGACAGTGATAACTGATTGGAGGCCTAAGGAATTCCTTTGCTTTTTCTGTTCCCATTTTAGGTCATTTCCATTGAGAACTCTGAGCCCTGTAACAGATGGTGTTTGTTGCTCACTGCAGCTCCCTCCCTAAGAAGGTGATGATGGATGCAGGAGAATCAGGGCTGATGGGCAGGCCCAAGAGCGGCAACAGGCTGCCTCAGTGAATGAGGAGCACCTGGATCAGAGAGAGGTCGTTGCCATTGGGCCCCATAGGATTCCCACTCCCAACTCCATTTCCTCAGAACGAGCAAGGCACAGTACCATTAGAACATAGAACAGTACAACACAGTACAGGCCCTTCGGCCCATGATGTTGTGCCAAACTTTTACCCTAATCCTAAGGTCTATCTAACCTCCACCCCTACCTTATACTATCATCCATATGCCTATCTAATAGCCGCTTAAATGCCCCTAATGAGGCCGATTCCACGACCTTCTCCGGCAACGCATTCCACACCCCGACCACTCTCTGAGTAAAGAACCTACCTCTGACGTCTCCCCTATATCTACCTCCACTCACTTTAAAACTATGCCCCCTCGTAATAGCTACCTCCACCCTTGGAAAAAGTCTCTGGCTGTCCACTCTATCTATACCTCTGATCATTTTGTACACCTCTATCAAGTCACCTCTCATCCTTCGTCGTTGTAAAGAGAAAAGCCCTAGCTCTCTCAATCTTTCCTTGTAAGACCATCCCTCCATTCCAGGCAACAGCCTGGTAAATCTCCTCTGCACCTTTTCCAATGCTTCCACATCTTTCCTGTAATAAGGTGACCAGAATTGGACACAATACTCCAGATGTGGCCGAACCAGGCTTTTGTATAGCTGGAGCATAACTTCACGGCTCTTGAACTCAATCCCTCTATTAATGAAAGCTAACACACCATATGCCTTCTTAACAACTCTATCCACCTGGGTGGCAGCTCTCAGGGAACTGTGGACATGAACCCCAAGATCCCTCTGCTCCACCACACTGCCAAGAATCTTTCCGTTAACCCTGTATTCTGCTTTCAAATTTGTCCTTCCAAAATGAATCACCTCATACTTTTCAGGGTTAAACTCTAACTGCCACTTCTCAGCCCAGCTCTGCATTCTATCAATGTCCCTTTGTAACCTAGAACAGCCCTCTGCACTGTCCACAACGCGACCCACCTTCGTATCATCCGCGAACTTGCTAATCCACCCTTCCACTCCTTCATCCAAATCATTTACAAAAATCACAAATAGAAGAGGACCCAGAACAGATCCTTGTGGTACACCACTCGTAACTGAGCACCATGTTGAATATTTTCCGTCCACTACCACCGTTTGTCTTCCAAGGGTCTGAATCCAATTCTGAATCCAATCTGCCACATTTCCCCCTATCCCATGCCTCCTTACCTTCTGCATGAGCCTACCATGGGGAACCTTATCAAAACGCCTTACTTAAATCCATGTATACCACATCCACTGCTCTACCTTCATCCACTTGTTTAGTCACCTCTTCAAAGAATTCAATAAGGTTTGTGAGGCATGATCTACCTCTCACAAATCCATGCTGACTATCACAAATCAAACTGTGCCTATCCAAGTGATCATAAATCCTATCTCTCAGAGCCCTTTCCAATAATTTGCCCACCACTGATGTAAGACTAACTGGCCTGTAATTTCCGGGGTTATCCCTGTTCCCTTTTTTGAACAAGGGAATGACGTTTGCCTCTCTCCAATCTTCTGGCACTATACCCGTGGACAGTGAGGACGAAAAGATCATCGCCAAAGGCCCTGCGATCTCTTCCCTCGCTTCCCATAGAACCCTTGGATAAATCCCATCAGGTGTGGGGGACTTAACTATCTTCAAGTTCCTCAAAATTCCTAGTACATCTTTCTTACTAACATCGATCTCCTCTAGCCTACCAGCCTGTTTCACACTGTCCTCCTCTACAACTAGGTCCCTCTCAGTTGCGAATACCAAAGAATATTCGTTATGTCCTGGGGCACAGTGACAGAACTTGGCCAGATGCTGGAGCAGGACATGGGAGTTGGAGGAGTGGGAGGCCATTCTCTCACAGTGGCTGTGAAGGTCATTGCAGTGCTGAACTTCATTATATCTGGTACTTTCAGGTGACCTGTGTGGGATCTCTCAGTTGGACACTCTCAAATGCATCAGGACAGTGGTCATGCCGTCTGTGCAAGGTCACACCAGTCCATTTTGTTTCCCAATAGTAAGGGCAGTGAAACAGGGCAGTGTTGTGGCATTTGGGATAGCGCCCAGGGTGCCTTCAACGTGTATCACAATGCTGCAGAGTTCATCATTGAAAGGGGCTCATTTTGATTAATGTTTGGATGTCTGTGATCTCCATATCCACCACCTTGGGAGGTGCCATAACTCCTATATCCTGGGCCACTCTCAAGAACCTGGTGATATTGAAGGTCTATGTGCCTTCCAACCTGGTTACTGGAAGACAAGGGCTACCCACTGTGGCCATGGCTGATGACACCATTGCGCAACCCCCTAACAGACACAGAGTGTAGCTGAAATTCCACCAATACTTGGATGAGGCCTCATGGTGGAGCAGGCAATAGGGCTGCTAAAAATATGGTCCAACGGTTCGGACTGGTCTGGGGAGTCCACCATTTTGGTTTGGATACAGTATGCTGCATCATCCTCATGTGTTGTGCTCTGTACCACTGCAGCAGGCAATGGGGTGATGTGCAGAACTGCGGGATGGCAGCAGTCTTCTCAGATGGAGGAGGATGAAACCACTGGGGAGGGGGAAGTTGTTGTTGTCTATGACAAAGCTCAGCTGTGTTTGATGCTAAAAGCCAGACAGAACCTCATTGACACATATTTCCAACTGGTAAGAGCTGGGTGCAGCAGACCATCGTGGACTGAAAAGTATTTGTTGGTTATGATACAGTCATCTGGTTTGCATTGTGGGGTTGCATTTGTGCTCATTTTCGCTTTCTTTAAATAAAAGACCATGTTTGAATTTCTCCAATTGCTTCTATGCATATAGTGTGCCTTTATTGGACAATAATAAGCTGTAGGTCTATAGTGAGCATCGGTGACAGCATAGTGCTGACTAAGAGGGTGGGATGGGATGTACTTAGAGACAGATGTGGCATGATGGTCAAACAATAGCCAAGATGAGAGAATGGGGTTGTAAATATGAAGCAGTGTCAGCTGTGCTGGCAATGCGCTAGCAGCAGCATGGTTGCTATGCCATGACAATGGTGAGGGTAACCTCAGATTGTTAATGCTTGTCTGGTGCTCAAAGGCCATTCAGAGATACTGCAGGCACAAGAGGTGTTGCTCTTTCAGTAGATAGTCACTAAGTGGTGAGTTCTGGGCGTGTCAGGTCTTAAGACGGGAAAAGAATTAGACATGATGGACACCATAGGAGCAGATTAGGTCATTAATGCAGTGTTCGGTAAGATATGGCGAGCAAATTTATTAGGCCTAACGGCAGAAATTCCTCCAAAAACTTTGATGCAACTTGGACATAGCCAATAATGAAAGATTCAGCCCAATACTCCAGTTAAGCCTGAAATAATGTTTTACAATGGTCCATCATAATTTTCTTCCTTTGATGCCCTAAATTATAAAGCCCAGGATTCCACATTCCTTTATAACTATTTTTTCAACCTACCTTTAATGATTTTGCACATGGATCTTTTGGTACCTGCAACCCCTTTATAATTGTGCCCTTTATTTGATCTTGTCTGTCCTCATTCTTCCTACTAAAATGTAGCACTTTACATTTCTCTGCATTAAACTTCATTCACCATGCTCCTGTTCATTCCACCAGCCTGT
Organism: Rhincodon typus; assembly: GCF_021869965.1. Taxonomy (NCBI): domain Eukaryota; kingdom Metazoa; phylum Chordata; class Chondrichthyes; order Orectolobiformes; family Rhincodontidae; genus Rhincodon; species Rhincodon typus. The sequence goes on from NC_063347.1 coordinate 28,050,904, forward strand.
TACATCTATATCAAGTCTATCACTATCTTCCTCAAGGGATACTTCCATGTTTCTTTCTTTATTCCATAAAGACATTTTGCATGCAGTTACTCAATGAGGAAACTGTATATTTTCTTCACTCACGAGAATGGACTGAACAATCTATAATTATGTAAATTTTCATTCATGAGATTTTTACCGGCTTAATTCATTCAGCTCGTCGGATGTGCAATACCAGAACATTTTGTTAGTAGATTTTATTTTTATTTTCATTGATGGATTTGACAAATATGTTAAACATCAGCAGAACTAAATGTATACAACTCTGTCCAATCTTCTCCATCAATTAGCACAGACAAACAGAGGATTTAATAACTTGCATACAATTTCATGTCACAGCATTCCTTCCCGGAATACCACGGATAGTTTTCAAATCCTGCTCAGTGAGCCACAAATTCTCAACTAAACTTCAATGCCTAATTTAGTATCTGTTTCATGGTAGAAAAATGTCATAAATAAAAGAATATTGCCTCAAGCGAATTGAAAGAGTGTGCAGAGGGTGTTATAACAAGCATTATTATACACTAGTGGCAACTTGAAACCAAGTGGGAGAAATAATTTTTCTCCCACTGCCAGAAACGAATGCAGTCACTGTTTGAGTATACCCCCAGGCTCAATTGCTGGTCAAAACAGGAGAGAAATCTACTGCGTGGTCATGGATAATCAGCAGCCATTATTCCCAGTGTATTTATGAATGTTTGGTTTAACGATATTCTGGATCAACTACCTTGATTCGTTGAAAGTATGAATGCAATAATCCTGTTTTAATAATGGCAAAGATAACACTAATACAACTGCGGGTTTTTGGGCAGGAAAACAGAGGAATTAAACGGAAACTATTTGATTTTTCATGACCGTCCCCTTTAGGCTAAAAGAAATAAACTTGGCCATGTAGTATATTTACCATCTTCACCACTTGTTCAAATCTTTCACCCTAGTCATTCATCCTTTTTCAAATGCTCGTTTAATACAATTTTCTTTTTGTGCGGTCTCTTAAAGCACATCCTCAATACTATAATTATAGGTTAACATTATTTTCTAAAGAAAATAGTTTGTCCGTTTACTAATAGACCAACCTATATCTATAATGAGATGAGCTCAGAAGGGGCAAAGTTGAACAATATTACAAGAAATAAGTCGTCTTAGTGATACCACAAATATGAAGTCTGAAGCTCACCACAGGGTCAAATCTGACATTGAGACTGTGTACAGACCAGTTTAATCTCAGCCTCTTGCCAGGAAGATGGATGGACTGAGTAGCTAAGGAATAATGGTAGGAATGGGAAATCATGGCTTTAGTTTTACCAATATTTTGAGTGAATTTCTGTTCATCCAGTATTAGATGTTGGATAAATGGCCCAATAATTTTGCAACAATGGAGGGTTGAAAGAACTGTTGGTAATGCCGAGCTGAACGTTGTCAACATACATGAGAACTAATGCTATGCTTTTAGCTGATGGCATTGTAGGGCTGCATGTCAATGAGAAATAGAAGGGACCAAGGATAAATGAGTATAATTTAAAAGTTTTAGTAGTTATTATAAACAGTTATACTATGGTAAACTAGTTGCAAGGCCAACTTTCTGATATTACAGGTTAGATTTAAATTTTGTATGGGTGCTGGTTAGCTCAGTCAGCTGAATGCCTGGTTTGTGATGCAGAGCAATGCCAATAGAATGGGTTCAATTCCCAATTCAGGTCCCACCTTCTCAACCTTATCCTAGGGCCTGGTGACCCTCAGGTTAAACTCACCATAAATGTCTCTCTCTGAGGGATAACAGCCCAAGGGTCCTCTATGATAATGGCAAATTTAACTTTTTAATGTGCAACATGGGAATCAACAATTCTGATCAATTCGGCAGCACATTGTTCTTTCCCACTGGGAATCATATGCATATGGACAAGATAAACAGGAACTGAAAAGGCTACTTGTTCCAGTCTATTGTATGTCCAGAAAGGATATAGTCCCTAAAAGATAATAAAACATGCAATGCCCAAACTGAGTGTCCCCAAGTCCTGGAAAAGTGTTATTGGGTGAAAACGGTTATACTGACAACTACTGATGTACTTTTAAGAGGTAAAGGTAGTTAGGTCAAAATTGGTAATGGGCATTTCTATCTGAATGCAAGGTCAATGTATTTCATTGTGGAAGCATGCAGAGGAAAATTTATCTTTGGATCAGGTTACAGGCTTCTCTACAAGTTAAAGGATATCACAGACAGGCAGCAGAGTCATGAAACATAGCACAGAAACAGACCCTTCAGTCCAACTCATCCGTACTGACCAGATAGCCTAAATAAATCTGGTCCTACTTGCCAGTATTTGGCCCATGTCCCTCTAAACCCTTCCTGTTCATATACCCATCCAGATATCTTTCAAATGTTGTAATTGTACCTACCCCCACCACCTCCTCTGACAGCTCATTCCATACATGTCCCACCCTCTGCGTGAAAAGGTTGCCCCTTAGGTCCCTTTTATATCTTTCTGCCTCACAATAAACCTATGCCCTCTAGCTTAGGACTTTCCTGTCCTGGGGAAAAGACTTTGGCTATTCACCCTATGCATGCCCTTCATGGGGTCGCAAAATGGCTCAGTGTTTCGCACTGCTGCATCACAACACCAGGGACCCAGGTTTGATTCCACCCTCGGGCGACTGTCTGTGTGGAGTTTGCACATTCTCCTGTACCTGCGTGTGTTTCCTCTGGGTGCTCAGTTCCCTCCCACAGTCCAAAGATGTGCAGGTTGGGTGGATTCGCCATGCTAAATTGCCCCAGTGTCCAGGGATGTGCAGGTTTAGGTATGATTAGACATGGTAAATGCAGGGTTATTGGGTAGGGAGGGGTGGGTGTGGACACAATGGGCCAAACGGCCTGCTTCCACATTGTAGGGATTCTATGATTTTAAAAACTTCTATATGGTTACCCCTCAGTCTCCGATCCTCCAGGAGAAATCGACCCAGCCTATTCAGGAGCAGACAACCAGGAATGCAGTCCTAAAGAAGGGTCACTGGACCCAAAATGTTAACTCTGCTTTCCCTCCATAGATGCTGCCAGACCTGCTGAATTTCTCCAGAAGATTCTGTTTTTGTTTCAGATTTGCAGCATTTTTTAAAAATGAAAATGCAGTACTTGACTCATTCATTTGACTCTCAGAAATTTTCACTGTATGTTTCGACACCCCATTCATGTTTTGAAGAAAAGATGAAACACTGGGGCTAGCAGCTCAGCAAGGCATGGACCACCACCTAGTATTTGACAGAGTTGGATATCCACACTCTCTGAGAGGGAAGAGATTAAGATGACATGGACAGCTTGGTGATAATACAGTGTGGAGCTGGAGGAACACAGCAGGCCAGGCAGCACCAGAGGAGCAGGAAAGTTGATGTTTCAACTTGGGACCCTTCTTCAGAAATGGGGGTAGGGGAAGGGAGCTCCGAAATAAATAGAGAGAGGAGGGGTGGGGCTAG
>NC_063347.1:28079407-28153150 GCF_021869965.1 Rhincodon typus
GCAACTTTGTTTTTGTTCCTGATTTATAGCATTCGCAGTTCTTTTGGCTTTTATCCATTGACTCCATCTATACTTTTTGCTGCCTCGAGATACCAACCAACATAATCCTCCCACCCTGGTAATAGTCTCTTCCACCCATTTCCGTCAGGCAGAAGATAATAAAAGTTTGAATACACATATGAATAGATTCAAGACCAGTTTCATCCCTGCTGTTATCAGACTTTTGAACGGACCTCTCAAATGTTAATTCTGATTTCTCTCTCTCTCTCTCTCTGCAGCTGTAACACTGTATTTCTGTGCTCTGTTTTGCTACCTTGATGCACTTTGTATGGTACAATCTGCCAGTATAGCAGAAAAAGACACTTTTCACTGTATCTCAGAATGTGACAACAATTAATCAATCAATCAATCAATCAATAAATCAAACCACAACCCCTTTGTCACAGCTGTCAGTAGCGACACCACGTAATTTAAATGTCTAGCATCACAGCCAATCACTGACAGGTATGGTGCCAGGAAAGTAGGGTGTTAAGGGGGTAGGGTGATAGGTTAGTACACTATTAGGGCATAAGATGTGAAAGGTATTGGGAAAGTGATGGAGAGCTTTAGGGTAAGTTGAGTGTGAGGCGGCAGGGGTGGGGAAATGGTGTCAGGGCCTGGAGGTGGTGAATGTGAGGGTGTCAAGCTTGGTGGCAGCTGGACAGTGGGGGTTGGGGGCCAGGTGGGGGAAGAAGTGTCGGGCCTTGCAGGATTGGGTGTCACGGGTCCCAGGTGGTGGGTATGATTGGTCCAAGGACGACATGGTGGCTCAGTGGTTAGCACTGTTGCCTCATAGCGCCATCCTTGGGTGGCTCGTGTAGTTTGCACATTCTCCCCGTGTCCATATGGGTTTCCATGGGTGCTACAGTTTCCACCCACATCCTAAAAATGTGTAGGTTAGGTATGGTAAATGCAGGGTTACAGGGATAGGGTAGGGGGCTGGGTTTGTGTTGAGTACAGACTGAATGGGCTGAATGGCCTCTTTCTGAAACATAGGGATTGATTATGAGAGGGGGTAGTGATGTCAGGGTCTGGGGATGATTTAAATGGATTCTTTCAGAGGGTTCCAGGCATAGGGGAACTGCCAAACGGTTTGCAATATGTATATATAATATCTATATATTTTATACATATGTATAAATGACTTAGATGAAAATATAGGTGGCCTGATTAGTAAGTTTGCAGAGACGACAAAAATTGGTGGACAGCAGCATATAGATCAATTGGAAAGTTGGATGGAGAAATGGCGGATGGAGTAAGTCGGACAAGTGTGAAGTGATGCATTTTGCGAGATTAAATGCACGAGGAAAGTATGCAGTAAATGGCAGACCCCGAGGAGCGCTGAGATACAGAGGGAACGTTGGGGTCCCTGCAAGTGGCAACACAAGTAAATAAGATGGTAAAGAAGCATATGGCCTTCATTGGTCGGGGTAATGAGTCTAAAATTTGAAAGTCTTGTTGAAGCTGTATAAGACTTTAGTTTGGCCACATTTGGAGTAATGCATGCAGTTCTGGGCCCCTACACTGTGGAAGGATGTGAAGGCTTTGTGGAGAGTGGAAAAGATATCGACCAGGACGTTGCCTGCACTGGTGTGTATTAACAATAAGGAGAGTTTGGACAAACTTGGATTGTTTTCACCAAAGCATCGGAGGCTGTGGGGCAACTGGGTAGAAGTACATAAAATTATGAGAGGCATGGATAAGGAGGGTAGTTAGAATCTTTTTCCCCAGGGTTGAAATGTCAAATACTAAGGTGCATCAGTTTAAAGTGAGAGAGGAAAAGTTTAAGGGAGATGTACAAAGGAAGTTTTTAAACACAGAGGGTAATAGGTGCCTGGAGTGCACTACCAGGGGAGGTGGTAGCTGCAGATAGGTTAGTAAAATTTAAGAGGCAATTACACAGACACATGAACAGACATAGACCATGTACAGGCAGATGGGATTAGTTTAGAATGGCATCACAGCCAGCACAGACATGGTGGGCCCAAGGGCCTGTTCCTGTGCTGTATTGCTCTATTTAATAGAACCTTAAATTTCCCAGATAGCAATTTCCTGTGCAATTGCCTCAGAATTTGCAATATCAGACATTCCACAGGGGCCCCAACAAAAACTCCTATCTATGATACAGAAATAAATTTCTTGCTGTTGGAAAACTGGGTCCACTGCATTCATCTTTTTGAGTTCTCTACCAAAGGCTGTTCCTTCCCACAGCGCCACAGCATATTTATGGCAAGTGGGCACACCTTAAGTCCATCCCAGATGGAACACTGATTGGACTCAAGTGTCGTTGATACCAATCGGATCCATACCCTCCTATCCAGCCAAATGAGTCAAGTGGCCCTGTGAGCAGTTTGAGTTTCCTTCACATATAGATTGTAGCATGGAGCTATTGATGCAGATGGTAGGCATTCCATGACTGGCCAGGAGTCTCTCCTGTTCTAAATGTATCTAAAAGATAAACCTTTTTCAAAGTATGGAAAGCTCTGCACAAGTTTCAAACTGTTCTATTATGAAATAGGATCGAGTAGGGAACATTTAACCTACAAGCCACTGAAAACTTGTAAATTAATTTGAATGAAGAATAGAAATCCATCTGTATGAGCAAAAGAGTCAAGGCCTTGCATTTCTTTTAGAATAATCTTAAATCAATCAATCATAGAATCCCTACAGTGTGGAAACAGGCCATATCTTGATTGAAGGTTTTTTTCCCACACATGCCCCTATTGCTCTAACAACTTGAGAAGGCAGGTAAAGGAACCGGCAATGACAATGGGTCCAAAGTGATACTTAACCTGTGCTCTTGCAGCACAGTACAATGCCTTTTGACCTACCCTACTAGTACTGCCTCTTTGGTAGAGCTATCTGGCTAATACCACCGGCCTACTCCTTCTCTACAGCCTTGTTTCTTTCATCCCCGTTTGAAGCATTTATCCAATTCTTTCTTGAATATTACTATTCAATTAGATTCTACCACTCTTCCAGCAGTGTACTGCAGATCACAACTTTCTGTTAAGAAAACAAGGTGTAGAGCTGGATGAACACAGCAGGCCAAGCAGCATCAGAGAAGCAGGAAGGCTGACGTTTCGGGCCTAGACCCTTCTTCAGAAATGGGGGAGGGGAAGGGGGTTCTGAAATAAATAGGGAGAGAGGGGGAGGCGGATAGAAGATGGACAGAGGAGAAGATAGGTGGAGAGGAGACAGACAGGTCAAAGAGGTGGGGATGGAGCCAGTAAAGGTGAGTGTAGGTGGGGAGGTAGGGAGGAGATAGGTCAGTCCAGGGAGGACGGACAGGTCAAGGGGGCGGGATGAGGTTAGTAGGTAGGAGATGGGGGTGGGGCTTGAGGTGGGAGAAGGGGATGGATGGAAGAACAGGTTAGGGAGGCGGGGACGAGCTGGGCTGGTTTTGGGATGTGGTCGGGGGAGGGGAGATTTTGAAGCTTGTGAAATCCACACTGATACCATTAGGCTGCAGGGTTCCCAAGTGGAATATGAGGTACTGTTCCTGCAACCTTCGGGTAGCATCGTTGTGGCAAAGTTGGCTGTTAAGAAAAAATCTTTCCTTAGGTTGTCTTTGATTGTTTTACTGATCATGTGTTGTTTACTGACCCTTTCTACAGCTGGAGACAGTGTCTCTTTATGTGCTGTATTAAAAACATTCATTATTTTGAATCAAGACTCCTTTTAACTTTGTCTCCTCATATTCACAGATTTTTCTTTGCATTCTGAGGATTCTTCTCAATTCCATGCTGTCTCCTTAAGATTCGGAAGTATGCTACAATAAGATTGAAGATATACAAGTTTATTTTATTGCAGTTTCTTTTCAAATGGAAGAGGAATTTATGTGTCAGACTCTACAGATATTTATCATCTATTTGGCCTACATCTTGAGATTTAACCAATTTACTAAATGTTATGATAATTCTGAGCATTTTGGTTCCGTCTTCAATTTTCATGAATCAAAATAAAACATGCACAGCACACATACTTCAAGCTATTAAGTAGCTGTGAATGCAAGCCCTTACACATAGACAGCATATCATATTTACAAAGCAAAGTTCTTAGAAGCAGAGGCCTTAGAATAACTATTGCATACGTGTCTGCAGCATTCCCTTAGCCTTTACAAAACATTCCTGCTCCTTTTGCAAAACATGCCTTGATGTTGAGTAAAAAGATGTCAGACAGAAAGCATCTGTCCCATAGCTTAACTGAGTGAATGAGGACAGGCAAACTTTCCAGAACATCCATGAAATTAAATAGGATCAGTCTAAATTACTGACTGCTGATCACTGCTGAAGCACAAGATCAGCCACTAACCAGACCACTCAGAGTCTAAAATAATCACAAACATCGACCACTAACCAGACCACTCAAACTCCAAAATAATCACTAGCAGTCATGCATGATAAACAACTAATGCAAGGCTCTTTTAGACACACTGCCTGACTACAGCAAATAAGCTAAATGACCCAATCATATTATTTTGAATGCATTCAAAAATATACCCACAAAATACAGGTCAGTTGTTTACAACAGACTAAAAATTAAAGTAGTAACAATTTAAAATCGACAAAGTAATTTTTTTAGGATTTTTAAAGTTTTTAGTTTTGCACAAGCATTTAGAAGAGATAAATTTATATTAGGTCGCTGAATGGGCTTAATTTGAAACTTTTACCCAGCAGCTTCTAAATCCTTTCTCTATCGTATAACTGTAAAAGCCAAAAGAACGGAATTCATTGGTTGCAGGGCATCATAATAATGACTTAGTAAAATATTAGGACTTATGAAACTCAGTTTTTCAAGTAGTTGTCATAAATACATTTGTATTTTACATGTCTATTGGTTATACAAGTTGTCAAATAGACAGGTTATCATGGATACCCATGTTCCAGCACCATCCTTTTCAATGCTGTCTAGCCTGTTAACATGATGTCAAATGGCCAGACTTCCAGACACACAACAAAAAACCCCACACTGACACCAATGTTTGATAAAAGCAGCTGAAGACCAAAACGTTTGAAGTCAATCTGCAAATCCAACCCACTCATTTAGCTAACAGACAATTCAAAGCTGAATTACAGCATTGCTGGAGACACACTGTAGACAATTTTGTTGAACAGAGAATCCTCTTCATCTGGTAAACATATACAAAGCTTCTGCTTTCAAGTCAGGTGTCAGCATTTGGGCATTTCCTCCCTAATGTTTAGAAATAAAGGCTCATGAAATATGAAAGGCAAATCATTCACCTTAGACCTAAATAGAATCTTCCAGAATGTGAAAGACCACTGCACCAAACTATACATTTAATAGATTTAGACAGAAATCCATAGGTTTCTAAGCAGCAAAAGGATGGTCTTATAAAACATGCAATCTCTGTTCTTCACTATCTATATTTTAACCTGTATATAAATTAAAAATGTTTCACTTCTAGTCATGGAGAACAAAAATATTGCTCCGATAATACATACTCCTTACAAATGCTGACAAAAGAAATTGACTGATTTGGAATCCAGCATCAAACACAGCTTGTTTCTCTGTAAGCATTATATATTCTCCTCAAACCGTAACACCTTTATGTAGTTGAATTGTAAATTCTATACAGATGGCAAAACAACAAAAAAAAATGAACTTTAACTTAAAACAGTGCAAAAAAATCTGAACGTTAAATGAGGAGTATTATAATTACTGGCTGTGCAGACATCGCTGATGTCATCAGCGACTTTACAGTAGGTGTGGATAACATCTATGTTTTGCTACTGTAGCTGTCTCAACTATTTCTGGGCCTGGTGCAGTCATGTGAGAGCTAGTGGCAAGACTTGGATTTGGTTAACAGACTACAAAATGGTTAAAATAATAACAAAAAGAGAAAAAGGTAGTAGTCACCTAATAGCTGAATTCAAAGTGAGGGATAGGGTGTGACCAGGATTCAGGACAAGCCAGGGCACATCAGTAGATACCACGTTTGACAAGCATCTGCTGTTTATTTTAGGTTCCAAACTTAAAAGTCCATTTTATAAAACAAAGTTCTTCAAACAGCCTGCTCAAATTAATATTTATGGGAAGTAAATTTCCTGAGTGTTTCTCCTGCTCTGTTGCCATAACTGCACTGAAAGTTTGACAGAAACTGCATGGAAGCAGGTAAATGGAGTTTCCATCATACTGTCAGCATAGTTATGAGACCAAAGCAGGCAAACCCGTGGAAATGCATGATATTATTTTTAAACTTCAAAGTAACTATATCAGAGGCCCTGATATTCTGTAGTAGATACAAAGAATTACACAGAAGATGCAGCCTTAAGCCAGGCCTTGTCAGCATTTAGGTACCTGTCATCCTTCCTAATGCAACTTGAATTCTTACTCAATCAGCATAACACTTTATTCCCTTCTTCATATGCTTCCTGGACCTAGCTTCCCGTAAGTACATCTAAATCTCAAACACTCCCTGCGGTAGTGGGTTCTGCAGTCTCACCACTCGCTGAGCAAAGAAATTATTGATTTCCCTTTTTGATTTATTGGTGACATTTATTTTATGGATGGCCTCAAGCTTACTCTTGTGCAGAAGTAGAAACACTGTAGGCAGGACTATTCTGTGGACGTGGCCAATACACATACCAAATGGAAGTCTTGAGCCCACACTTTCTGGGATCAACCTGGGAAGCTATTTTGCCACAGCATCCTCTTAATTGGCTGCCTCCAAACTCATCGTCCAATCTAGGATGGGGGAAACGAGCAGACTCTTGATGCTATTGATCCAATCAAAGGACCAGCAGCTCTGAAGTCTCAGTGGCCTACTGAGAGAGATGGGTGGTGCTGAGGCAGTAGGATAAAGCTAGGCTGCCTCAAAATGGAGGCATCCTCAGAAAAGTAAAGTAATTTATTTTAACAAATGAAAGACTATAAGCAACCAGGCCCCCCTTCATCAGAAGGGAAACCGCTCCTGCAGCCGTACTTGGGATGGGAGTGCGGCCTTTGCTGCCACTTTCACTCAAGTTGAAGAACTGGAACTCCAACTGCAACATGGAAGCTGCTTTCGTTCAGGTGACAGCCATACCACTGCACGCAACATTTCAGCCAGCTCTATAAATAGCCCCCAATGGGGTCTTACATGTAAACATTAGTTGTCCGTCATCGCACATTGATCACCATTCCTGCTCAACCTCAGGAAACCATTGTTCTCCCTCCCATTTCCCAAACCCAACCTCAACCCAGGGCCTGGAAAGTTTTGCCCTGTGTATCTACTGTATCAAAACCTTCCATAATTTTAAAGATGTATACTAGGTTATCTCCTCCCTGCACCTTCTCCCATTGAGGGAATAAAACAGATTCAATCTGTTCATCCTTTTCTAATGAGTATGACTTTGCATTTCTGGTACCATCCTTGTAAAGCTTCTTGCACCCTCTCTAAACTTTGTATAACCTGAAATGAATATGTCCAGAAACATGGATAGCTCTCCAAATATAGAATAACTAAGGCCATGACACGATTTTAGCATAATGTCTCTACTTTTCAATTCAATTTTCAATTTAAAAAAAACCCTGCTGCTTAGTTTGATTTTGTAATAATGGTTGCAGAGGATCCTATCATCTGGCGCCTTGTAAATCTAACCCTAACAGAGAGGATATAGGTTAGAAGGATACCACCTCATTTATGTGGGGCTAGTAAGTGTAAGTAAAACTCACGAAGAACCTGTGACATCTCCTACTTTTATGTTAGAAAACTGGAATGGTTGCTTACCTGTGGTTAAGGGTGAGCTGTTTGTATCATCATCTCCAAGGCTGTTCTAACCAAGGAAGTAATTTTCTTTAGGAATTCTGGTCTGTTATTTGCCTTCCAAGTGCTGGATGGAAGTCCTGCCTAATTTAAATTAAAACTGACCGAAACACTAAAGACCCAAAAGAACTGAGTGTTCTTTGTTACTTTGAGGTCTCTGCTAGTTTCCTACTGAAAAGGTGGCTGGAGACAGATAGATTCTACATAGTACTTTGGGACATGTATCTTAATACTGCAGAGAGTTGCCATAAGTGTTCCTGATTTATCTTTTACAACTGCACTGCTTTCACATTACTTTATAAACTGGACAAAACTGACAAAAATAATAAAGAAAAAAATCACCTTTTAAAATGCTTTAACTGATTTTGTTTGAAATAACTGCATTCACTTTTGAGATTATTCTTTCAGCATGATTAACAGCAGAACTGTTGCTCATCAATTGTAAATACACAACTAAAGAGAATCGTTTGCGTTTCAACACAACTATTTAAAAAGCTTTTTTGAGGAACTGAATGACATAACATGGTGCTAATAACGTTAAGTTAGCAATCTAACAACCAACTACTATTGGGATTGTAAAAAAAGGTTGAGAATTCTTTTTGATCATGCCTTTGTATTTCCCTCCTATTCTGGATTCATTTCCAAAGCCAGTCATTGAATGGAGTTGATATACCTCAAACAGCTACAAGAAGAAACAGAAGTGCTCAACTGGCAGCCAGCAGCTCTTCTAAACTCATATTACAGGGCAAGGTCAGCACAGAGCATCTGAGGAGCACAGGTTTTGACTCCGCTGCACCAGGACCATATCATTATCCCTATGTGTCAGAACATGTGAATGTTTCTTTACGAAGTTAAAAGCTACAATTAACGTCAGACTGCAACTGAGGCCAGTAATTTTTTAAAAATTGTTTCCACTTTACGTACTGTGATACCTAAACAAACATTAATACTCTGTTTTGCTAATTCTTTCACAGAATGCAGGTGTTGCTGGCTAGGCCAACATTTGTTGCCCATTCCTAACTGCCCTTGAAAAGATGATGGCAAGCTGCTTTCTTGCTGGTGTTCCCATGCATCTGCTGAACTTGTCCAGGCAGCAAAAGTCCCAGGTGTTGTTAGACCTGCACTTATCCAAGCAAGTGAAGAATACTTTATCACACTCCTGACATGTAGATGGAGAACAGGACACGTTCATTATGCAGACTTCCCAGTCTCTGACTTACTCTGGTTCAGCTTCTGGTTAGTGGTAACACCGATGATGTTGACAGTGGGGGATTCAGCGATTTCATACCTCTGAATGACAAAGGGAATCAGATTCTCTCTGGTTGGAGATGGTCATTGCCAGGCAATTGTATGGTCTAAATGTTACTTGGCATTTAGCAGTCTTGCTGCATTTTGACATGGACTTCTTCAGTATGTGAGGAAGCACAAATGCCACTGAGCCCTGTGCAATTATTAACAAACAGCCCCATTCCTGACCTTATGATGGAGGAAAGATCATTGGTGAAGCAACTGAAGACGGTTGGACCAAGAACTCTATCCTGAAAAACTCATCCTGTGCTGTTCCGGGACTGAGATGATTGATCTCCATTAACTACAATCACTTTTTTAATGAAATGGTTCTAAATTATTAATAAGATGTGTATTTGTTACTGGATTATTAAATCCAAAGTACAAAATTATATGCACAAAGCAAAGTTTTAACAAAAATTGTTTCATGCATACATATGACTTAGGTGGTGAAGTAGGCTGTTTAAGCTTGCTCCGCCATTCAATAAGATCATGGCTAATCCGATTACTCTACATTCACAACTACCCCTGATAAACTTCCATCCTCCTGCTGATCAAGAATCTGTTGACTTCTGCCTTAAAATTAAAAGAAAATTTAGCTTAGCTTGCCTAAACTTCCACCATCACAGGCGAGGCAATGGCTTAGTGGTGTTATCGCTGGACTGCTAATCCAGAAACCCAGGTAATGTTCTGGGGACCTGGGTTCAAATCCCGCCATGGCAATAAATATCTGAAATTAAGAATCTAATGATGACCATAAATCCATTGTCGATTGTCGGAAAAACCCATCAGGTTCACTAATGTCCTTTAGGGAAGGAAACTGCGATCCTTACCCAGTCTGGTCTACATGTGACTCCAGACCCAGAGCAAAGTGGTTGACTCTTAACTACTCTCTGGGCGATGAAGGATGGGCAACAAATGCTGCCTGGTCAGCGACATCCTCATCCCGTGAATGAATAAAGAAAAAAAAAGTTCTTCTAAACTCTCAAAATTCCTTCATATTTTTTCTGTGATTTAACCTTAGTCCATCATTCCACTCATCTTCACGTAGTGAAACTAAAACATGCTTCAGAAATGAAATCAATTCAGCAAAAGTGGTCTATATGTTGCAAAGTTGAAGGAAAAAAACACAATACACATCACAGAGGATGTAATTTGTCACTGAGTAGAACCGTTTCAATACTGCAGCATGTGTGAAACCTAACTGGCAAGGTTTAAATGTAGATTCTTGGAAAGGATAGGCCTAATTTTGGGAGGCAACAACACGTTCAAGGATTTGACAGGAAAGGGGAGTTGAAGATGGTGTGAAAGCTTTTTAAATGTATAAAATAGCCAGAACAATTTGCAGAAGGATTACTGTTGAAATCTCAGTCCGGCGGAAAAGTAAAATCCATCAGTAAATAAAGTTGTTCTGACTTCATGTTAACATGTTAGGAAGTTTGCAGTTTATCTTGAATTTTACTGTTAAATCCCAGTACCATAAACTTCCTCAGTTCTCGCTCCTAGGACTTTTCCTGAGTACTAATTGCACAGAAGTATCAAACAGCTCCTAGGACCTCTTCCTGAGCCCAACTATACAGAACCCGGGTGTGCAATCAACTAAGAAGCAATAGAACTGCAGATGCTATAAATCAGAAACTAAAACGGAAATTGGTGGAAAAGATCAGCAGATCTGGCAGCATCTGTGGTGAAAAATCAGAGTTAATGTTTTGGGTCCAGTTCTGAGGAAGGATCACTTGAGCCCGAAATGTTAATCCTGATTTCTCTCCACAGGTGCTGCCAGACCTGCTGAGATTTGTCAACCATTTCGGCTTTTACTTGCAATCAACTTCTCTGCAGCACACCTACCAGGATTATTACATAAACCCCACACCTCATTATCTTTCTAAATGACTACCAATTGCTAACTCTCTGTTTTGAGTGACCTATTGAAAACCTTGCAACAAGCAACACCCTTATTATTAGACCTGACTGTAACAATCATTGAAACTCCCCAGTCTAATAAATATTACAACATTCACATGTTGCTGACTTATATAGTACAAATGGATACATCAAGCAAAGGATATCAACACATCCATCAAAATAGGGAAGAGACAGCTTAGAATTGCAAAATCAAGCAAGAGAATGCTCGAAAAACTCATCAGGTTTGGTAGCACTTGTATAGGGTTCTGGAGAGGAGCCATACTGGAATCGAAACGTTAACGTTGTTTCTTTCTCTGCAGATGCTGCCAAACCTGAGTTTCTCCAGCCTTCTCTGTTCCACCATCTGCAATATTTTGCTTTTATAATTGTAAACTCAAACCATCTTTCTCTGAAGGAAGAATAATCAAATGTTTAAATATTTCACATGGCAAGCTTTGCTTCTCAATAACAAAACTAAACCTGTTGTAATTTCAGTAGATACCTAAAAGAATGCAGAAATTGTTTCACTGGTGTGATTAAGCTGCCAATTCAGTATCGTGAAATCAAAAACCACGTTTTGTTGAAGCAAGTATTATTTAACAGTTTAAAATTAGAGTTCAAGAGTGCACTCAGAAGCCTAGAAAGCTTTGGTTATGCAGTAGATAAAATATGGCACTGCAGAGGTATGCCAACCTGTAGACCATTATAAGAAAAATAGAATTTAAAAAAAGCTCTGTGTGTGATTACTTTTAATTAGGTTGTCTGTAGTACAAGGCACTATATCGGGTGTTGAAAACTATTTATCTTTCCTTATTTCTTTGCTTACATTCTTTCTTGTTCTGGGCTGAGAACCTCACTTTAAGAATGAAAATTAATTTTCATCACCATCCAAATCAATGCCTTCTTTCAAACTCAAACATCTTTAATTTTACCATTGCATGCTCATTATATTTACTAAAATTTTTCCCAACTTCTCCTATCAGTTCAAAAATCCTTCTTTCTCCTTGTTTAAAATTAATTTAACAGCATTCACACCCTTAATTTCTTTAGTGTTTTTGATCTTATCCAACCAATTTTTGTGCATTTTTATTATGTTCTTGCTACAAATTGTACCTTGCCTTCATCTATTTACACTCTTCCCTTTGCTTGCAAGTCTGCTTTCCTGGTTTGATTTGAACAACCCCGTGATTGAAAATGAGGGTTGCATCAACAGTTTATACAATTTGACATAAGGCCTGCAACATGTCCTCTTCTGTCCTGTTTCACCGGGCAAAGGATTCAAAAGGGAACCAAATATGTCTTAAGTAATGTTGTACGACAAGGTTTAAAGCAGTTGTGTGGCACGAAGGGGATATTAGGACCCTTTTGATTGTGTGGATATATGTACATTTGATGTTTAAAAAAACTGAATGTTATCTCAAGAAGATAGGAATACAAAAATGTCATAAAAAGAGCAAAGGTAAGTTATGAAAGAAAACTTGTGCAAAACATAAAAATGGATGGTAAAAGCTCCTAAACATACATACGAATGGAAAGAGTAGCTAAACTGAAGAATGAGATTGGGGAGTTAGTAGTGGACAACACAGAAGTGGTGACTCAATATTTTGCATCAGTTTTCATGGTGGAGGACATGAGTACCATTGCAATGATAACAGGCATTGCAGAGGTTACAGAAAGGGAGAAACTTAGAACAATTATCATTCATTCATCAGGGGACAATCATTAGGGAAAAAGTAGTGAGCAAACTATCGGGATTGAATGCAGACAAGTCCCTATGTCCTAATGGCCTACATCTTAGAAGAAGCGGCAACAGAGTTTGTGGATACATTGGTTACAATATAACAATCCAGTGGATTGGAAAAATGCTAATATAACACCCTTATTCAAAAAGGGAGTGTGGCAGAAAATAGGAAACTACAGAGTAGTTAGTTTAATATGTGTCATTGGGAAATTGTTAGAATGCATCATTATGGAAATAATAACAGGACATTGGGCAAGCCAAAATACAATCCAATGGAGTCAGCATGGCTTTTATGAAGGGTAAATCATGTTTGAATAATTTGCTTGAATTTTTTGAAAGTGTAACGAGCGAGGTGGATAATGGGGATCCTGTAGATGTAGCATATCTGGACATATAGAAGGCATTTGATGAGGTTCCACTCAAGTAGTTAAAACACAAAGTAAGATCACATAGGGTTAGGGGTGATTTATTAAATTTGTCAGCTTGGATAGAGGATTGGCAACCAACAGAAAGCAGAGTCAGGATCAATGGGTCTTTTTCTGTTTGGCAACATGTAACCAATGGGATGCCACTGGGTTTGGTCCTTAGGCCCCAATTATTTACAACTTACACTAATACCTTGGATGTGGGGATAGAAATTGCTATAGCCAATTTTGCAGATGACACTAAAATAGGTGGGTAATAAAGTTGCAATGTAGAACTATGAAATTTACAAATGGTCATTGCTGGGTTAGGAGAATGGGCCAAAATTTAAGATAAAGTTTGACGTGGCTAAGTGTGAGGTTATTCATTTTGTTTGGAGGAATAGAAAGGCCACTTATTATCTAAATGAAGAGAAACTTCAGAGTGCTTCAATGCAGAGGGATCTAGGTGTCCTGCATGAATCGCAGAATGCCAGTATGTAGGCACAGCAGGTAATAAGGGAGGCAAATGGAATTTTGGCATTTATTACTGAAGGAATAGAATATAAAAGTATGGGTGTGTTGCTGCAACTGTACAAGTCATTAGCGGGACTGCACCTGGAGTATTGTGTACAACTGTGGTCCCCTTAATTGAGGAGGCATGTAGTTATATTGGAGGCAGTTCAAAGGAGGTTCACTAGATTGATTCTAGAGGTCAGGGAATTGTCTGATGAAGAGAGTTTGAGTAGTTTAAGCCTACATTCTCAGGAGTTTAGAAGAACAATAGGAGATCTAATTGAGGGATGTAAGATGTATTGTTTCCTCATGTAGGGAATCTAGAATGACAGGTCACTGTTTAGGTTAAGGGTAGCAGATTTAAAACAGAGATGATTATTTCTCTCAAAGGGTCATGAATCTGTGGAATTCAGTACCCCAGAGTGTGGTGATGCTAGGACACTTAGTAAGTTTAAGGAGGAGATTTTTAATTCGCAATGGATTGATGGGTTATGGGGTGCAGGCAGGAAAGTGGAGTTGAGATCAAGTTGATGTCAGCCATGATTGTAATAAATAGTGGAGCAGGTTCAAGGGGCTAAATTACATACTCCTACTCTTAGTGCTAATGTTATCTATCAGATAAAGCACCCTGTCAGAGGCACATTCACACCAGGGATAGATTGAGGGTGTGTACAGCACAGACCGATCATAGTTCACCTGATGGACTACATTTTGAGATTTGCCAGGGTAGATTGCATAAACTTGGCCTTTACACCCTTTAGCTCTTTAAGGTCTGGTCTAAACGAGATCTTTAAAATTAAAGAAGGATTCAATAAAACAGAGAAATGAGAAGGTAAGGGAAAAAGGAAGAAACAACAGGCATTATTATATAATTAGAATAAGGACATTTAGGGGTGAAATCAGCGTCAAGCTTTCATGACAATTGTCATAGAAACCAGAAACTCTTGCCTCAACAATGCCTTGGATTCGAGGCCAAATGAAATTTTCATGAACAAGATCAAATATTTTGTTAGTTAAGTGGAATATGGAGCAAATGCAAGTATGAGGTACAAATCAGACAAGGTCGAGACAAATCACAAAAAAGTTCTGAGGGTCTGAATGACCTACTGTGTTCAATATTTCCTCTAATCATTTTCTTGGAGTGCGTGGCCTCTGTTTTTTATTTGCATGGTTGCACATGTAAGTCTCTGCATGGGACTTTCAGGTTGCTGTGTGACCCACAGTTCACAGTGAATGTTGCTCATGATCCAATGTTCCTATGAGGCTGTGATGTGCATTTGAATTGCTTACTGACTTTTAGAATCAAGGATAACGTATGAACAGTAATCACTTGGACAAGATTTTGCACAATAACTAGATACACATGAAACTGCTATTCTGCAAGATCTGAAAACCTACAGTGAAAAGGCAGAGAGAGAGACTATTTGAGATAAAATATACAACCCAGAAGCTGAGTGGGATAAGTAGCCTATTGAGTAAATTATGTGATTTACTTGTTTCTCACAAGTGTAACTTTTGCAATCTATGTGCCTTATGAATTGATAAAATGCCAAGTGTAGTTGCACAATTTTAATTTTTGCAATGAAAGACCTTGCATGTGTATTGAGCCTTTCACAACCTTTATGGACATGTCAAAGCATTTTACAGTCAATTAAGTAATTTTATAAAAGGTAGCTCAAATTGTAGATAAGTGAAACCTAGCTGATTATTTTATTAACTGGAGCTGGTATATACTTGCACATTACCTTTTGTGATTTTGTAAACTTTGCTTAAAGTAGTAAAATGATTCTCAAAATGTAAAATTAACAAAAAATCAACAACTGTTCACACTTCGTTATATCAGAATTATATTGTATTGTTATGGAGACAGTGGTGTCGTGATAATGTAACGAGACTAGCAATCCAGAACTTCAGACTAAAATTCTAGGAATAAAAATTCAAATCGTACCTTGGCAGAACTGGAACTAAAAAGCTTATTCAACGTAGATTGTTGTAAGAAGTTATCAATTCACTAATGCCCTTCAGGGAAGGAAATCTGCCATCCTCACCTGGTTTGGCCTACATGTGACTTCAGACTCACAATGTTGTTGACTCTTAACTACCTTCTGGGCAATTAGTCAGCGAAACCCGCAACCCACAAACAAATTTTTTAAAAAAAAGGACCCGACCCATTAATTAAGTGAATTACTGTGAGACAACATATATCCCACTTACATTCATTATGCACTGCAGAAAGAATAATTGCAAAATCTCAGTCTTTCACAAAGCACAGAATTAAAACCTCCTTCGCAGCCATGAAAAATGCTGAAATGACTAAATTGAGGGATCAATTTTGTTCTTAATGTGACTTCAAACTTCCAGGTTTGAAAAGAATTATATGATGTTATTTGATACACATTATAGGTGATGACAGGTCTATTAGAATACACCAAAAAGAGGAAAAAAATCATGGAAAAAATGCACAACAGTGTAATGTCAATTCCTTAATATAAGCTCGTTACTTTTAAGAATCTGTTGACAAGAAAGAGAGAACAGACTATTTCAGTTGGTTATCTATCTAATAAATTGCAATGAAAACTGGTTTAGCATTCATTATTATAATAATATTAACAAGTTCTACTTATTGGGAGACAACTGTCTGCATTAGAATCTATCATAACTGTCACCACAGGTCATTTCAAAAAGTCATGGTCACAGCCCAAAAGAAATTAGCTAGTAACTGTACATCATAGGAAGCTTTCACAACCATATTGTTGGAAAAAACCCTATCTGGCTCATTAATGTCCTTCAGGGAAGGAAATCTGCCATCCTCACCCAGTCTGACCTACATGGATTCCAGAGCCCACAGCAAAGTAGTTGATTCTCAACTGCCCCATGAAATGGCCTGGAAAACTACTTAGTTGTAACAATTGTTACAAAGTCTCAACAAAGAAAACCAACTGACCACCTGGCGTCAACCTAGGCACCAGAAACAACAATGGCAAAAACGGACCTGTTGACCCATTTCACAAACTAGACAAGCAATAGCCTGACATTGTCTATAAGGTATGATTCCATGAGAATGACTATGTCCCAGACACCACCATCACCATCCTTGGATATATCCTTTCCCACTGGTAGCACAGACCCAGCAGAGGTGGCTGTACCGTGGTATATAGTTAGATCGGAGCTGCCCTGGGAGTCCTCAATATTGTCTCTAGACTCCATGAAGTTCCATGCTTCACGTTAAACATGGGCAAGAAAACTTCCTTCAGATTGCCACGTACCTCCTTCCCTTAGCTAATGAATCAGTAGTCCTCCATTTTGAAGAAGCACTGAAGGTGGCAAGAGTGCAAAATATACTGAGTGGCAGATTTCAACGAACACCACTAGTGTGGCTCGACATCAGCATTACTGATCAAGCTGGTCAGGTCCTGAAGGACACAGCTGCTAGACTGAGTCTGCAGCAGGTGGTGAGGGAACCAACAAGAGGGAAAAATGCACTTGACTTTATCCTTACCAATCAGCTGGCTAGAGATGCATCTGTCCATGACAGTATCAGTAAGAGTGACCACCACACAGTTCTTGTGAAGACAAAGTCCTGCCTTCACATTGAAGAATACCCTCCATCGTGTTTTCTGGCACTATCGTCGTACTAAATGGGACAAACTTCAAACAGATCTAGCAACTCAAGACATTGGGTATCCATGAGGCACTCTGGGCCATCAACAGCAGCAGAATTATACTCCAATACAATCTGTAACCTCATGGCCCGGCATATCCCCCACTCAACCATTACCATCAAGCCAGGGGATCAACCCTGGTTCAATGGAGGGCATCTAGGAACAGGACCAGGAATAGCCAAAAATGAGCCACCAAACAGGACTACTTGCACGCCAAACAGCGAAAGCAGCAATTGATAGACAGAGCTATGCGATCCCACAACCAATGGATCAGAACTAAGCTCTGCAGCCCTACCATATCCAGTTTTGAACTGTGGTGGACAAATAAACTCACTGGAGGAGGAGGCTCCATAAATATCCCATCCTCAATGATGGAAGACCCCAGCACATCAGTGCAAAAGATAAGGCTGAAGTATTTGTAGCAATCTTCAACCAGAAGTGCCGAGTGGAATTTTGGCCTTCTCCAGTGGTCCCCAGCATTACAGATACCAGTTTTCAGTTAATTCAATTCACTCCGTGTGATATCAAAAAGTGCTTGGAGGCACTGGATACTGCAAAGGCTACTGGCCCTGACAACATTCTGGCAATAGTACTGAAGACTTGTGCTCCATAACTTCCTGCACCCCTAGCCAAGCTGTTCCAGTACAGTTACAACACTGGCATCTACCTGAAAATGTGGAAAATCACCCAGGTCTGTCCTCTACACAAAAAGCAGAACAAATTCAACCAGGCCAATTTACCAACACATCAGTCTACTCTCAGTCATCAATAAAGTGACAGAAGGTGTCATCAACAGTGTTATCCAACAGCATTTGCTCAGTGATGCCCAGTTTGGGTTCTGCCAGGGACACTCAACACCTGACCTCATCATAGCCTTGGTTCAAACATGGACAAAAGAAATGAATTCCAGCAGTTAGGTGAGAGTGACAGCCCTTGAATGAAGGCTGCATTTGACCAAGTGCGGTATCAAGGAGCCCTACCAAAACTGGAATCAATGGGCATCAGAGAGCAAACACTCCAGTGGTTGTAGGTCGTACCTGGCATATAGGAAGATGGATGTTGGAAGTCAGTCATCTCAGTTCCAGGACATCTCTGCAGGAATTCCTCAGGATAGGCCTAGGCCTATTCATCTTCAGCTGCTTCAATGATATTTCCTCTATCATAAGGTCAACGTGGGGATGTTGGCAATGATTGTACAATGTTCAGCACCATTCGCAACTCCTCAGATACTGAAGCAGTTCATGTTCAAATGCAACAAGATCTGGACAATATCCAGGCTTGGGCTGACAAATGGCAAGTAACATTCACACCACACAAATGCCCGGCAATGATCATCTCCAATAAAAGACAATGTAACTACTGCCCCATGACATTCAATGACATATCATCACTGAATTCCCCTCTAACAACACTAACAACAGCCTGGGTGGGTGGTGCTGTTTACCATTGACTAGAAACTTAACTAGACTCATCATGATTACAGTAGCTAACAGAGCAGGTCAGAGGCTAGGGAATGCTGTGGCAAATAACTCACTTCCTGACTCCTCAAAGTCTGTCTACCAACTATAAGGCACAAGTCAAGACTATGATGAAATACTCCCCACTTGCCTGGATGGGTGCAGCTCCAACAACACTCGAGAAGCTTCACACCAATGATAAAGCAGCCCGTTTAATTGTTACCACATCCACAAGTATCCACTCCCTCCTTCACCAACGCTCAGTAGCAGCAGTGTGTGCTATCGACAAGATGCACTGCTGAAATTCACCAAAGATCCTTAGACAGCATCTTCCAAACCCACAATCACTTCCATACAGAAGGCCAAGGGCATCAGATACATGGGAACACGACAACCTGCAAGTTCCCCTCCAAGCCACTCACCATCCTGACTTGGAAATATACTGCCATTCCTTCATTGTTACAAGGTCAAAATCCTGGAGATCCCTCCCCAATGACGTTGTGGGTTTACCTACAGCTCAGTGACTACAGTGGTTCAAGGCAGCAGCTCACCCTCACCTTCTCAAGGGCAACTAGGGACAGGCAATAAATGCTGGCCAAGTCCCTCGAGCGAATAAATGAAAAAAATGACCAAGAGCTGTAGACCCGTGAAATTTGATCATCAACTTTGTAAAATATCTACATCTAAAGTCGGTGACCAGTGCTGGATGGTGCTGCAGGTCTAAGTGCAGTCCAGTTACTCTGGACCTTGATTCATTTTGAGTCGAGGAAATGTATTGAATGCATGGTCTTTAAAATATGTGCATTTCATTAGCTGCCTAAAACAAACATATGATTCATTGAACCATATAAACAACTCTATAAAATGGGTTTTTAAACATGTGACAGTACCAGGTATTTATAAACTCAGTTTAGATTAATATCACTTAGCTTTTCATATCTTATTTAATCAGCCAGTTACATCTTTGTTTTAACATCCATCAACATCTGATCAGAATGTACATTAATGCATTTTTCATAAACCCATCATTTATAATGTACAGGGATTAATAGATTAAATAACACAGAGCTGACTCTCCTTCCATGGACCTAAATTTTTATCTGAAGCTTAATTTAACAGTTGCATTTAATTATTGCAGTGGATGTATTTTTTTAATCTAAGCCATCTCACTGTATGTCTAAAGGCATAATAGTGTGAAACAAGGGAATGCTGGCAGTCAACACAAAAAAAGTATAGTCCAGATTATCGTGGTCGCCAGACCGATCAACATGATGTGTGTGTTTATGAAGAGAAGACTAGCAAGTCAAAACAGAAAATACACATATGGTTTATAAAGCATAAAAGGTTTTTTTTTTGTTATAGAATTCTTGCACTATGCCAGATTATTGTACCATAATCGGATAATATCATGACTTCAAGTCACCAATGGGAAGAAACACATTTACCCTGTGTGTTTAGGGCAGACAGGTAGGTTCTAGCTGTTGTAGCCATAAGAACAACAGAAATAGGAGCAAGAACAGAGATGGTAAGAACTGCCGATGCTGGAGTCAGAGATAACATAGTGTGGAGCTGGAGGAACACAGCAGGCCAGGCAGCATCAGAGGAGCAGGAAAGCTGACGTTTCAGGTCGGGACCCTTCTTCAGAAATGGGGGAGGAGTAGGGGGCTCATAAATAAATAGAGAGGGGAGGTGGGGCTGGGGAAGATAGGTGGAATGGTGATAGGTGAGTGCAGGTAGGCACTGGTGGGGATTGGTCATTGAGATGGGAGGAGCGGATAGGCGGGAGAGAAGACGGACAGGTCAAGGAGGCCGGGATAAGAGGGGCTGGAGAAGAATAGACCATTTAGCACACAAGCCTGCCCCAACATTCCACAAAATCATGGCTGATCTGGCCCAGGCCTCAACTCCTCTTCTGTTCCAACTCTCATAACACTCATCACCCCAACATTTCATAAACCTATGTCCTTTTTAAATTCTCAGTGATCTAGCCTCCACAACAGTCAGACTTTCAATAAACTCTCGGAGAAGCAATGCCTTCATATTTCAGTTTTAACTGAATGTCTCTTTATTCTGTAACAACGTCCCCTAGTTCAAGATTCCTGCACCAGTGGAAACATTGTCTCAGCCTCTATCCTTTCGTGCCTCCTCAAATTTGCATGGACAGTCCCTGGGTTACAAACAGTTCTGTTTGAGTCCATTTGCCAGTCGATTTGTACATAAGTAACCAGGACAATATAAAATAGCTATTTGCAAATAGAGGAAATATTCATAATTCAAATCTTTAAAATTACACCCTTGTATGGGATTGAAACACAAGTATGAGCACTTGTAAATCAGACGTTCATAAATTGGGGATCCTCTGTACGTTTCAATAGATCATTCCCCTTTTTTCTTAATTCTAATGAATAAGAGCCTAACATGTTTAGCTGTTCTCAATATTGATCCTTCATTCCAGGAAACAACCCAGTCAATCATTTTCGAATTGCCTCCAGTGCCGTTACATCCTTTCTTAAACACGGGCACCAAAACTGCATGCAGTACTCTGGGTGCAGCTTCATGAACACCCTGTACAACTGCAACAAGACTTTCCTATTTTTAAATTCCATTTACCTCCTTAATTGATTGCTGCATTTGCATGCTAAACTTTTGTGTTTCATGCACAAGACCACCCAGATCCCTCTCTCCTGTACTTTTTAGAGTCTCTATCCATTTAAATAATAATCTCCTTTTGAAGCTTCCTGCAAAAGTGCAGAACCTCCCACTTCCCCACATTAAACTCCATTTGCCAGGTTTTTGCCCACTCACTGAATCTCATCACACATGCCCTCCCACCTACTTCTGTATTGTCAGGAAGTGTGGATACATTATACCCTGCCCTCCTCCAAGTCATTAATATAGACAGTAAATAATTGAGGCCCAGGGACTGATTCTTGGGACACTCCACTAGTTAGGACTTTCCAACTTCTAAAAGACCCACTAATCCAACTCTGCCTTCTGTGTTAACCAATCCTCAATCCATGCTGATACATTACTGTCGATACTGTGAGCTCTTGCCTTGTGCAATTATCTTTTGTGTGGCACCTTACCAAATGCCTTCTGGAGATCTGACAATGGAACGTATATCAATTTTCCCTTCATCAACTCTGCTTGTTAGATCTTTAAACATACTAGCAAATTTTTAAAAACACAATTTCCCTTTCACAAAACCATGTGGATTTAGTTTTGCGTTCTACCTTCACCATGTTGAAATAGTGGGGCAAGGAATCATATTTGTTCCATTTGTATCAGCCAACAAACCTAAACCTAAAAACCACTCATAAATCTGAGACATCAATATCTCACCCCTTTATTCAGAACTCGTTTACACATTTACATCACTATGTTCCAGTTATAATTGTCAGACAACATGAAATCAACAATGGCATTTCTGTAGACCCCGAAGCTTGAGTTAGTAACTATATAAGATCAACAATGCTGAATATCATTTTCATTTCTGAATCAGTTAAAGCCAGTACACCAGTATATGGTGCATGATGATTCATGGGAAATGTTGATGCTTCTGGATTTTGTACGAAGGTTTCAACGTACATAAAAATCTAAGGAAAACGCTTTTAACTAATTTAACTAACTTGGAACAATTGTGAAATTGTTTTTCAGTGGTATGTTCTTCTTTTAAGTTGTTAACTTCTATGAAAGCTGTTAGGTTTGTTTGAAACAATTTGTAAGCTTTTCTGAATTTTGCAGGTTGCCTTATACATTGACCGAAAAGCACATTGTCAAGAAAGAGCTGACTGGGGGTAGGATTGATGCACAGTCTTCATTTGTGGTTGAATAATTTGTACAATAGCTTTGAGGGCATGCTACTGAAGTTCCTATAAATGGGGGAAAAAAAAGGCCTTGTGGAATATATGGAATTTATTTTGTGAATTGGCACATCTTTAAAAAAATGTTATACTATACATCTGATTCAAGTCATTTCAGCACAAATTCTTCCAATTTGTTTTTGTGAGAAAGCTTCCAAAGCTGAAATTATGGCTTGTGAAAGACATTTAAGCCTAAAAAGCTATAACATATACTCATGTCTTCTGGTCTTTTCAAATTTGTCTAATTGAAATAGCCTAGCCACACTGGCAGAATTTAATCATATCATCATTGTAAAGACCTCAAACAAATATCCCTGAAGTCTACATTTTTCTAGAGTATAAAGAACTAGCTTTTCAAATCTATTGTAGCCATGAAACCAGGTACCTTCTAGTAGCTCTCTTCCTTCCTACTCTCTCCATTTTCTACCCACAAAACCTGGGGGTAATCCAATCTAACCAATTACCTCCACTCAATTTACTCTTAAACATCAGCAAAATGATGGAAGAGGTCCTTGACAGTGCTTTCAAGTGACACTTGTTCATCCATAATTTGCTCACTGATGCTCACTTTGTTTCTGTTAGGGCTACTCATCTCCAGCTTCATTTGAGTCTTGATCCCAACATGGGTAAGACAACTGAAATCCAGAGATGAGTCAAGAATGTCTATCTTTGACATGAAAACAGCATTGACCAAATATGGTATCCAGGAGCCCTAGAAAAACTGGAGTCAATGGGATTCAGGGGAAACTGCTACTTGTTGGAGACATAGATAACATTAAAAAAAAATGGTTGTAAGCATTTGAGATCAATCCTATTGCTTCTGAGACATCACTGTAAGAGTTTCTCACCTTTGGCTGTTTCACCAAAGACATTCCTTTATCATAAGTGGAGATATTTGCTCATGATTGTACAATGTTTAAACACTTTTTGGGATCTCTTAGACACTGAAATACTCTGTGTCCACATGCAGCAAGACGTGGATAACATGCAGGTTTGTTGACATGTGGGAAGTAACATTCACGTCACACAAGTGACTGATAATGGCTATCTTCAATGAGACAATCCAAACATTTCTCCATGATATTCAATGGCATTAACATAGCTGAATCCTCACTATCAATATCCTAGGGGGTACTACTGACCAGAAACAGAACAGGATTAGCATATTTGTAATGTGGCAAGAAGAACAGGTCAGAAATTAGGAATTCTGAGGTGAGTAACTCACCACTTGTCTCCCCCCTGCTTGTGCACCATCTACAAAGCATAAATCAGGTATGTGATGCAATATTCACTTTTCCCTGCATGAGCGCAGATCCAACAACATTCCAGAAGCTGAACACCATCCAGGCCCACTTTACAAAAAGCTCATCTATCAACTTCAACATTATCTCTCTCCACCACCGATGTACAAAAGGATCATTGTGTATTCTGCTGAAATAACTCACCAAGGCTCCATTGGCAGCACCTTTCAAACCCACAAGCTCTAACACCTGGAAGGATAAGGGCAGCAGATGCATAGAGGCACCATCACATGCAAGATTCCAACCCCTCCCCCCAAACCACTCACCATCCTGATTTGGAACAATATCACAGTCTTAAATGTCACTGGGTCAAAATCATGGAATTCTTGCCAAACACTGTGGATTTACCTAGCCCTTAGACTGCAGCAGTTCAAGAAGGCAGCTCATCACAAGGTTTTCAGGGCAATTATGGATCAGTAATGAATCATCAATAGGTCAGCTACATCCACATTCTTTGAAGAATTTTTAAAAAATATCACCCAGAAAAGAACCAGTAAGCCTCCACGTAGGTGGACCTATTCTGATAAGGAATTAACTTGCAGGACTGGTATCTATCGCTTAGTGGGAGGATTCCAATACGCTAATGGAAATGTTTTTCCCTCCACTTCGATCAGTGACCCACCGTGGTTGGTCAATCATCAACAGATCAATTTTGTTGAAGTGTGGAAAATAAAGTAACATTTGTTGATTTTTGTCTTCGAGCAGCCAACATCTCTTAGATTACAGCACACCTGCCTGGTTCTGGTTCAAGTGCCAGATTACCAAATTCGTCAAAGGGTTGACTTTGTCTTGGATTTGCACTGAGTGACATATCATCTGGGAACCACCTCTACCCAATAGAGATTTTGCTCAATTTTGCTTTTCCCTTAGGATTGACACTATTTAGTAATCAGAACATTGTGGATTCCATTCCGTCCTTTTAATCTTATAAGGGGAAGACATGCCTGCATACTTCTTGATACTAAAAAGGTTATCATAAATTATCAAACAAAGCTGCAGAATACTCATCTATCCTTATGTCCTAGCATGCTAACATCAGAAAAGAACTGTCCCTCAAACTCTCCTTTCCTGACTTTGCCTGACATCTTCCTGAAGTATCCTGTGATCTTTGCCCAAACTGCTTTTGTGGAAGATTGTTCAAATACTATTCTAAAGAAAAGATTCTTTAAATCTAATGAGTTTCATTCATTTTAAATCTATCTTTTGTCTAACGACCCTGATGGTCTAAATCAGCCAGGTTACTTTCATCAATATAGTATGCATTTTTCAGCCTTCTGATATAATATGCGCCAAAAAATCAAACTGGAACAAAGATACATAAATATGTTCCCCAGATGTCCAAGGTATTTCAGTACCAACAGTAACATTTGACCAAAAATACAGCATTTAGCCCCTTCACTAATTCCGTTACTAAATGTAATCAAGGTTACTTTCCAACCTAACCGAAAAGGCTGCATTTGCTGACACTGAGGAGCATGTATGTGCAGTATGCTCTAGGGAGACACTTGTGTGCGCTACTGACTGAAATTTATTTAAAAGTGTCTGCATGTGTACCTTTTTTAGTGAGCTAGCTGTCAATATGACTGTGGCAAAGAGAATGGACGGTGGGGAAGAGAAAGAGAACAGACACAGTTGTGGGGGAGGGGAATTGTTGCACAGATTGGACTGGTGGACTGGCGGGTGGGAGAAGGGGAGGAGAGAGAGAATGGACCTCATTTTACTTACCCGTCTTTTCCCTTGCAAATCTCCTCCCTCCCCGCCATCTGTGGTTCCCTTTTCCCTGCACCCAGCTTGATTCCCATTTCAAACTACATTACACCTGTCTGTGCATGTGGGCAATGCGGACCTGTTGCACATGACGCAACAATGTACAGGGCCTGGAACTGTGCACACGTGCATTGCCCTGAGAACACATATGTGCAGTCTGCACCATAGACTGCAAACTGCAAATGCCTTTGTCACAGATCCCTCAATACCTTTGGCTAATAAAATTCTACCAAGCTTGGAATTAAAATTTACAACTGATCTACCATTCTGTTTGCAGTAACAGATTACCTTTGAAGTATTGGCACTATGTATGTACAAATATGCCAGAAACAGTATAATTTCAGATTAATTCCAACAAAAACTTTTAAAAAAACTGTCTATTAGCACAGTTTAAGACAAAGGTGAGTTCATACTATTTGTTTTATTTAAGAATTTATTAAGAACGGACTATCTGAAAGAAAGTACATCTAACCTCTGTCTAACCTTAAGTCTGTGGTCAGCTTTCTATTACTAGTAATATTTGAACAGCAGAAGAGCATTTTTCTTCAAGTGTGGCTTTTCTTGCTTTGTGGAATTGATTTTAAGATCTATTCCTATTTGAGATCAATTTTAAAACAAAGACAATCCACATATTTGGAAAAATCTAGAGGCGGTGGAAATGCACATCAAAATTTGATCAAAGTATAATCATGAATGTTCCTTTATTAACAGCAAACACTGTGGTGAGGGCGATTTTATTTACATGGGCATGGCATTACCTAAGCCAAGAGTATAAAGTCAGGAGAAAGGAGTCAGTGATTTTTACGACAGGCATCCTGTTTAGAGTGTGGCCAAGTGCTTACATAATATAACAAAGTTTTATTATTCACACTACTTCATCGCTTCCTGGGACAGACTTACAAAACAAAAGGGATTCTAGAGACAAGTTTTAAACAAGAAAATGCAGCTCACAAACACAGGCTTGGAGCTTGATCCCAAAAGAAATGCAGATCGGTCAGTGTTTGGTCATGGCCTGAAAGAAAGGTTATGCAAATAAGTCAGCCCTCAAGGGTGAATGGTTTATTACTTTTTCAATGTTTACAAAGAGAGAATTGAAATTTAGCCATGTAAACGGAATTTGCTTTGACTTGTCAATAGCTATCTGTGAAATAGAGCAGCACAACAATTTATATCTGGCTTCATCTTGCTCTGCAGTTCTGAGTCTTCTTTTGGGCAGATAGGAGCAGTACCTGAAGGCACATGTGAAATAAATGGCATCTAGTTCCAATTGCAAAGTGACTCATTTATTACTCCCTTATGCCGTTGTAGTTAGATACACATCTGTAAACAAACACCACTCAAACCGCTCATGAGACCAATCAACAAGTACACTAGGGAATATCTAATGCAAACTTTAAACCTGTAAACACTCAAAACTTCTTGACTATTTATTGTTACCTACATTATAAAAGTAAAAGGTATTTCTGTGCATTCTTTAATTCAATTTTTCTCAAATATAATAAACTACAAATCTAAGCAGACTTTCCATTGATGAATACACCTCAGTGAAAAGCACTTTTGCAGTGGTATCTCTGCAGCACATTGTTTTCAATATGAAGGGACTGACGGGATAAGTATGAATACTTTCTATCAGTTTTCTAGTAAATGATATGTAGAAATAAAGATGTGCTGAAGCATTGTTGAGACCAGTGGTGTC
The DNA here is from genome assembly GCF_021869965.1 of Rhincodon typus. NCBI lineage: Eukaryota > Metazoa > Chordata > Chondrichthyes > Orectolobiformes > Rhincodontidae > Rhincodon > Rhincodon typus. The sequence goes on from NC_063347.1 coordinate 28,106,811, forward strand.
GTACTCACCTCCATTAATGATCACAGAACTTTTCATGGGAGTTGCGCACATCGCTCTGAATCGATATGGAAGATAATGTAACCCTGGAATGTTGCAATAACATCCCACTGCGATCTGAATTAGATACTCATTTCTTTGTTATCTGTGCTTCTTCAATTTGTCTGATATTGGACTAAACAGACATTCTGGTAAGAGGAAGACAGGTATGAAATGATATTTCACACTAAGGAGGATTACAGAATGTAAGCTTTAATTGTGGGTATTTAATTATGTCTGCAACTTATTTGTTTCCAGAAAAACATAACACAAAGAATAGGCCATATATAGCCACATTATTTGGTCACTGTATTGATTTAAGATGGTGTCTGATTATTCTTCCCTATGGTATTATCTTCTTGAAACATCTGTGGCCTGACTGCCTTGCAACATTCCATTTCAGAAATCTGGCTGACTGCCTGCCTGTGCTTGATCTCTAATTATTCATAGCAGAAAAGGGGTTCAAAGGTACAATGGGTGTGAGGTTTTTTGATTGCTCTGACAGGTGAAAGAATTGCTTATTATTCTTGGGCTAAATCAGCACTAGCTTATTAGCATCTAAACTACCTATTGTCCACACCCTGGTTATTTAACTAAAGTGAATGAATGTACTGGGATTTTAAAAGCCCAATGTTTAAAATAACTCTCTTTCTGAATCCTTTTATGATAAAATGTTAAAAAGAAGTCCTAAATTCTACAAATAACTTCCAGTTACTCAGAAAGTTTTATATTACGCATATGCAGTCCTGCAACTCTGTGTGATAAAGAAAGGATAAATAAGTGGACAAGATAATTTTTCAATATTTGTCCTCAGGATAAGTAGTCCTTATAATGACCTTAAGTAGGAAAGTTCAAGATGTTGACTTAATGCTGATGAAGATGATTTAATTCTGCACTTGGGGTGGCGTGCAACTTACAGAGGAACTTGGTTGTAATGCTCTAATAACATGGTTGTTTCTGTACTTCTCATTGGTACAGGTCGTACTGGGAGGGAGGGACTGTACCTTTGTGCAGTTGCATTGTGGATTACAACTTGTTGCAAAGTAACTAGCATCTCCCTTGCAACAAAAACAGAAGTTGCCGAAAAAGCTCAGCAGGTCTGGCAGCATCTGTGAAGAAAAAAATCAGAGTTAACGTTTCGGGTTCGGTGATCCTTCCTCAGAACTGCATCTCCCTTCATCTTGCAGCAATGATGTTGATGCAATTGAGTTTCTGGTCAATGGTAATGCTCAATATTAACAGTGCTTGAATCTGGATGTTAGTTGAGACATTTATCAAAGTAACACACTAATGTCTTAAGGACACAATGATTGATCTTTAACAAGCATTGTCTTTTGTCTCAGGTAGAATTGTGTCAAATGCAGGGTTTTCCTTTGCTCCCTAATGACCTCAGATTCGGTACTATGCTGTTGGTGGTGGGGTTACTCTTACTTTTCTCCTTTCAATCAGTTCTTGAATCCATATCTTTTTTGAGGTTGTGATAAAGTCTGAAGCTGAATAGCTCTGTTGTAACTTGAATTGAATATTGGTGATTAGGTTATTGATGAACAGTGATCACTTGATGAAACTATTAATTACTTCTTTCATTACTACACCATAACTGGAAGAGTATGGCAGATATTGCCTGGGTTAGATTTACTGTGAATTGCAGAATATAAAATGACCCAACTTTCTGGCTCCAAAAGTCAAGTTTTCTCATATATAAGTAAATCCTTTTCAGCCACAATATGCTGTACTGATGGTTGTAGCCAGCTTCAATTTTTCTCAACACAAATACATATTTATTTATGAATAGTTTAAAACTAGTGTAAATGAGGAAATAGAAGATATTATTATTAGTAAAACAAAATGAACTAGAGAAGTTAATGGGACTTCAATTGGATAACATGATAAGGGTGGCACGGTGGTTCAGTGGTTAGCACTGCTGCCTCACAGTGCCAGGGACCCAGGTTTGATTCCACCCTCGGGTGACTGTCTGTGTGGAGTTTGCACACTCTCCCCGGGTCTGCGTGGGTTTACTCCGCATGCTTCATTTCCACCCACAGTTCAAAGACATGCAGGCTAGGTGGATTGGCCATGCTAAATTGCCCGTAGTGTTCAGGGGTGTGTAGATGAGGGGGATGGGTCTGGGTGGGATGCTCTGGGGTTGGTGTGGACTTGTTGGGCCGAAGGGCCTGTTTCCACACTGTAGGGCTTCTATGATTCTATGATCTCCCTGGACTTGATGGATCTGTACCTACAGTGCTGAAAGAGATGGTTGTAGAAATACTGGGTGACTTCATGGTCATCTTTCAAAATTCTGTAGACTTTAGAATGGTTCTGTCAGATTGGAAGGTGGCAACTGTAGCCCTACTGTTTAAGAAGAGAGGGAGAGAGAAATTGGACAGCAACAGACCTATTAGCTTAACATCAACGACAGGGAAAATTTTAGATAACAGAAGATGCGATAACAAGTAACTTAGATAAAAACGGTAGGATTGGGCAATGCCAATGTGATTTATGAAAGGAAAATTATGTTTTACAATCCTGTTGGAGTTTTTTGAAGATGCAACAAGCCAAATAGATAAGGAAGAATGGGTGAATGTGGTACATTTAGATTTTCAGAAGCTTTTTGGTAAGGTCAAATGAACGGTTGATAAACAAGATTAGAGCACATGGGATTAGAGAGATCACACTGGCATGGTTTAAGAACTGGTTCATAGGCAGAAAGCAGAGTTGAAATAAATGGGTCATTTTCAGGTTGGTAGACTATACTGCAAGATTTAGTGCTTAGCCCCCAGCTATTCACATAATTAAACATAAAATTTCTAAGCTTTCTTTTTTTTTCCATTATATGTCCTTAAACCTTCCAGTTCAATAGCAAGTACAATGTTTATATAAACATTTAACCAGTAAGTGTTGCAAGTGCTGTGCATTTGTCTATGTGTTACAAAAAAAAATAAATTTCCACATTTCCAAATGACAGAAAACTAGGTCAGAGTGAGATAGCACAGTGTGGAGCTGGAGGAACACAGCAGGCCAGGCAGCATCAGAGGAACAGGAAAGCTGATATTTCGGGTCGGGACCTTCTTCAGCTTTCCTGCTCCTCTGATGCTGCCTGGTCTGCTGTGTTATCTCTGACTCCAGCATCGGTAGTTCTTACTATCTCTTAGTCAGAGTGAGAGTTGTGAGGAAGGTGCAAACATACTTCAAGGGGGATTAGTGGACAAAAGGCTTGGTGCCACTGCTTTTGGAGTATTTTGTGCTGTTTTGTTCTCCTTACCCAAGGGTTGATACACTGGCCATTGATGGGTTGTAACAAAGGTTCACCAAACTAATTCCTGGGATGGCGGGATTATCTTATGAGGAAAGATTGAATTCAGTGGGCCCATTTTCTCTACAGTCTAGAAGAATGAGGGGTAATCACATTCAAATTTACAAAATTCTTACAGGTAGATGTGGGAATTGTGTTTCTCCTTGCTGGAGGACATAAAGCACAGGAACACCATTTCAGAAAAAGGACAGATGAGGAGGATGTTCTTCACTTTGAATATTTGAAATTCTCTGCACCAGAGGTACAGTTATTGAGTACGTTTGAGTCCGAGTCTGATAGATTCCTTCATATGAAAAACATTCAAGGATGTTGGGATAGTGCAAGCAAATGATGTGGAAGTTGCTCAGCCATAATCTCACTGAATCGCAAAGTGAACCTCAAGGTTTAAATGGCCTACTCCCACGTCTAATTCTTATGTTCTCGTAACTGGGCATAAGGAACAAAAGCCAGTGACCTGGGTTGTATAGCAAAGGTGCACGGGAATTTAACACAAACCCACTCCATACCAGAAGCAGAGGATATTTCAAAATGATGTCCACCTACACTGGTATATCATTTATGCTAAGCATACATGCTAACCACTATTTTTGGAAGGAATTTTCAAGGCTTCAACAGTTAACTTATGCACTGATATCCACAATATCCTGTTTTATATGAATAGGATGTACTTGGGCAAGCCATTGGCAGTGTCTTCAATGACCAGGATAACGAGGCGAGGGAAGCAGATAACTAGTACGACCTGCTCTTTAGCACTGCAATCAATCGTCACTAAAGCTGTTGTTAAAGTCTAACACTAAGAGATTTTGGGATCTGAGCTGCATTCTAATAAATTGGACTAAGTAAACTTGGAATTCCAATAATCACTTCTGTGTCTGGGCTCCCACAATTTTTTATGCCTGTCACTATTGCAATAACGTGATAGATTATTGGGTTAGGATTCAGAGAGTTGCAGCTAGACTATGACCCCAAAACCAGTAACTAATCCATACATAGGCACAGTATGAATGAGGCATTTTTGAAAATAAGCTGGAATTGATTTAACTGAAGATGTTACATTTTTCAACACTTTATTCTTCCCTATTTTAATTGTTTTACAATTTGTATTAAATCAGTGCAGCGTTAATCAAAACAGAGATGAACAATAATTTTACTTAAATTAGGTTTCTTGCCCTGAAATAAACACAAAATAGATGAATTGAAAGAAGTAGTCTGTTCCCCAAATGTTTGCCATTTCATGCTAAAACTGCAAGTGCAATGACCTTCCCATGCAGTAGCACAAGAGATGGGCAAATGCATTTAAATAAAAATCAATGGAAATCATCTCGGATTACATCACATCAAACAAACATTTCCCACTTGCTAAATACCTACTCTTGTTACAGATAGCACCATTTAAACAGTATCAAATCAAGAAGTATGGATTGCAGACAAGGAACCTTCTTTAATTAGTGGCTTCTATTGAAGAGTGGATGCTAAAACATGCTGCTCTAACTAAAGTTCGCACTTTATGTTAGTAAAGGTGATAGGTCAGTGACTTTCATGACCCACAGGTGTAACAAAGCCCAGTGGCCTTTCTGACAGGAAACACAGAAAAGCAAACAAATAGTCACCCCAGGCACTGTCCGATTACTTAAAGCTCTAGGTGATTGGCAGCTGTGACATTATGTCAAGGGCTGGCCAGGGAAGGACACTTGTCAGTACTCCACAAAGCACCCAGATAAGAATGGCTTAAACAGCAACATAGTGGAATTGATCTTTTATTTAACACAGCAAGTTAACATGTAAACAGAACAATGAATAGCCTTTGAGCCCTCTAGTTTCACATGAGGTGACAGCACAAAACAGATCACTTAAGTCTGATCTCAGCACCTGTTTTGGGAGTGTACTTTTTAAATAGTTTTAGCTTGTCTGTTTCACAACATAAAAGGATTCTAGTGCATACTAACATTTACTAATTGTTTGGATGGCGTACAGTGTACAATAGAAGTTAATTATTTTAAAACTGAAAGCATGTACACTTAGTATTACGGGACAAAAATACAATCGGATAGCACCTTCAAAAGAGAGCAAAGCTCATTTTTTGATTGCAATATTTCTTTAAGAATGATCGAGCTGCCAATTTCAGACTAATTTATTAACTTAGATCAAAATCACATAACTAAATTGGATTATTACATAAAAAAATCCAAGATATCAGTTGACAATCACACAAAGTGATGAAATCCTCTCATCTCAAGTTACAGAGTTACAGCGCCAAACCAACATTAGTGATACTTCTATTCTTTTTAAACTCTTGCCTGAGGATCTCTTAGGTGTGTTGTGATACCTTAGATTCAGAGTTTGTTAACTAATGGTAAAGAATAACAAACAGATTTAAAAAAAAAGATTCTATAGGACTTCTGATAGTTTGAGTAGGGCAAGACTATTTTCACTGTTTGGAGAAATAGTGACAAAGACTATCAAATTAAAATCATTGCAAAGGGAGTGAAGGTAGGGAGGGGATTGCGGGAAATTTCATTACATGGGGCGTGGTTTCAGCAGAGATTACCATGTCAGTGTGTTAATGCAGCAAGTGTCAGTGTGTAGTCAACTAGTTGTATCTTTTAAGGGGCAAACAAAGAAACATTTCGAATAGAAGAGAATACAGAGTTACTGGGAGAATACATGGCATTAGGATTAATTTTGGACTGCTCTAGCGAAAGATGCAACACACATGCAACATGCTGGTGACTGATTTCATTCTAGAGTGATCGACTGTGGTTTCTGGAATGGATGTATTAGTTTTCTAAAACTTTTACTGAATATTCTTTATGATAAGGAAAAACTGAATCATTGTCTGCAAGGTACTCAGTGATTGAACATTCATTATGTACAAAAGATCCAATGTTCATAAGTTCTAACGTATTCTTACTGAATTTAATTTTAACTTTAAATGATGCACATTTCTAATTTACATTATTCTGACAACAGTGAAAGTTTGGAAATCTCAAATGTTAAGGGGAGATGGTGGCAGAGGAAGAATGTCATTGGACTAGCAATTGAGAGGCTCAAACTCAAGGGACCATGGGCTCAATTTCCAACATGGCAGAATATAAATTCAATCAATAAATCTGAAACAGAAAACTAATTTCAGTAGTGGTGCCATCAATTGTTGCAAAAAGTCATCTGGTTCATTACTTTCCTATAGGAAACAAGTCAACCATTATTCACCAATCCGACCTACATGTCACAGACTCATAGAGATGTACAGCACAGAAACAGACCCGTTCATTCCAAATCGTCCATGCTGATCATCCTAAATAAATCTAGTCCCATTTGCCATTATTTGGCCCTTATCACTCTAAACTCTTCCAATCATGTACCCATCCAGATGCTTTTTAAATGTTGTAATTGTACCAGCCTCCACCAATTCCTCTGGCAGTTCATTCCATACACATACCACCCTCTGCATGAAAACATTGCCCCTTGGGTCCCCTTTAAATTTTTCCCCTCTCACCTTAAACCTACGCCCTCTAGTCTTGGAAACCCCACTCCAAGGAGAAGACCTGGTCTATTTACCCTATCCATGCACCTCATGATTGTATAAACTTCTATCAGGTCATTCCTCAGCCTCTGATACTCCAGTGAAAATAGCCCCAGCCTATACAGCCTCTCCCTATAGCTCAAACCCTCCAACCCTGGCAACATCCTTGTAAATCTTTTCTGAACCCTTTCAAGTTTCACAACATCTTTCCTATAGCAGGAAGACTAGAATTACATCCAGTATTCCAAAAGTGGCCTAACCAATGTCTGGTACAATTGCAACATGACCTACTCAATGCATTGACATATAAAGGCAAGCATACCAAATGTCTTCTTCAATATCCTATCTACCTGGGTCTCCACTTTCAAGGAACTATGAACGTGTACTCCAAGGTCTCTTTGTTCAGCAACACTGCCCAGGACCTTACCATTAAGTGTATAATCCTGCCCTGATTTGCCTTTCCAAAATGCAGCACCTCACATTTATCTACATTAAACTCCACCTGACACTCCTCGGCCCAGTGGCCCATCCGATAAAGATCCCAGTGTATTGTGAGGTAATCTTCTTCGCTGCCCACTGTACCTCCAAATTTGGTGTCATCTGCATACATACTAACCGTACCTCCTATGTTCACGTCCAAATCATTCATATAAATAACAAAATGCAGTGGACCCAGCACCGATCCTTGTAGCACACCGCTGGTCGCAAACCTCTAGAAGAAAAGCAACCCTCCACCAACACCCTCTGTCTTCTACCTTCGAGCCAGTTCTGCATCCAAATGGTTACTTCTGCCTGTATTCCATGTGAATTAACCTTGCTAACCAGTCTATATGTGACTCCTGGCTGAGCAAGTTATCAACCCAAGGGCCATTGGGGATGGACAATAAATTCTGGTCTTGGCAGTGATGCCCAAATCTCATGATACAGTTAAAAAAAAAAGTATCTTGGCTTAGCGGAATGGATTTCCTCTTGCCTCTGAAATTACACTCCAGAGACTTGAATCATGCATTTCTGCATGAATCCTATCCTGGTGAGGCTCTGCCTTTTTAAATGAGACATTATAACAAGGCCCCACTTGCCTTCTCGGATGGGCATACGAGATCCAATAGTATGATGAAAAGAACAGTGGAATTCTTCTTTTGTCTTGTCAATATTTATCCCATTCCCAATGTTACAAAATGTATTTGATGATTTATCTCACTACTGTTTATCGTATAAGGTAAATTGGTGCCTTGTTCCCCTATATTATTGGAGTGATTAGATTTGAAAAGTATTTCATTTGGGACCTTCTGATGATGTGAAAGACACTACATAAATGCAAGCTCATTCTTTTAAATTAGTGCAAAGTGATCACTGAGTTTATGTATGCACATGTTGCTTACATGAAAGGAGACAGTCTTGGTATTAGACTAGAACAGAAGGATAAGAGTTAAGCTCACAGCAAGCATTGTGATCGTGCCAGAAGGCAGTCTGCAGGTACTGAATTGAAAGGGATGAAATACAATGTGGAACACACAACCGGCCATAGCACAGCAGAACTATTGAGATAACTGCAGTGGAAAATGGAACGGTCAAGGGTGAGAAATTGACAAATAGAAGAAATGAGGGTGATCCATAATCACAATTACACAGGATGTCAGTGACTGGAAATTGCATTGGATGCACCATGAACAGGGAGTGGCAGGAGAAGTGAGCCTATAAATGATGATAACAATGCATTCAGTCATGTTACAAAACAAAGAGATACAGCTGCAGAAAATAGTGGAATTGAGGGTGGAATTTTTAAGAAGGTAGAAAGGGATGAGAGTTTTGTAAAGGATGGGGTTAATGTCAGACTGAGATGCCATGACAATGTTGCTCTGTATGGGGCCAAGAACGGGGAAGGTGGAAAGTGAGCTGGGACATCAGGCTCAGGTATAATTAAGGTGATGAGTTTCATGAGGACCTGGGGCAATAAGAAGGTAACTGCAGCATGGGATCATTTTGCGAGGTGAAGCTGATAGAAATGGAGTAATGGGCAATTTGAAGGCAGAGGAGACTAAAATAGCCTGATGAATGGCTTAGATTTTGGAGGTATTACAAGAGTCTTTCATATTGATAATTAAGGTAAAGATGGAAAGTACTGGGAAAGAAGGTCAGGGAAGATAACTTCTGGAGACAAAAACAGAAATTACTCAGATATCAGGACTTCATTCAAGAATTTTGAGCAGAGCTATAACATACCTAACATACCAAATGTGGGCTAATTATAAATAATATATTTGCAAATATCTCACACTCAAAATAACACTTGTTCATCTTCTTTTGGTTAGATTTGATGAAATGCTTAAAGTTTGCACATATCACCAGAACATTCAGACTAACATATACTTTTCATACATCAAGTTTTCCAGATCTGAATTATTGACCACAACATAAATTTTATGTTCAGTTAATTATATAAAGCAAATCAATAAATAATAGCTGTTATACAAATTACTTTGTAGACTGTGGTTTTCTCCAGCATCCCCCATTCTTGGTTCCTTCTACATGTTGTTTTCAGGCAATAATGTGCAAATACAAAAACACTTTTCACAGTTTTGCTGATGACACCCAGCTCTACCATACCATTTCTCCCAACTCTTCTGCTGTTGCTATATTATCAGATTGCTTGCTTGACATCCAGGACTATCCTTCAACTGAATAGCAGGAAGACAAAAATCTGTTCTTCGTCTTGTTAAAATTTCTATTTCTACATTACTCGCTCATTTCCTCTCTCTGGAATCTGAGGACGAATCAGACAGTGTGAAACCTTGGCGTCAAAAGAGGGGAGCATCTGACCATACTGTCACATCATCAACAAGATAGCTTTTTTCCACCTCCATTATGTTATCCAACCGTGTGCCATGTTGCAGCATTACTGCTGCTGAAACCCTCATTAATGCCTTTATTACCCCTCTCGACTTGACTTTTCAAATGCAATCCTGGCTGGCCTTTCACATTCTGTCCTTCAAAAACTTGAGATCATCAAAAACTTTGTTGTCTGTATCTTTACTTTCAACAAGTCTCTTTCAACTATCATCACTCTGCTCGCTGACCTACACTGGCTCCTAATTAAGCGATGCATTGATTTTAAAGCTCTCAGCTTTGTTTTCAAATCCCTCCATGACTACACAATGCCCTATTTCTGTAATTAGCTCCAGCCTCTCAAACTCCTGAGATCTCTGCACTCCTTTAATTCCATCCTCTTGCCAGTCTGTGATTTTAATTACTCAACTATTGGTGTCCATGCATTCAGCTATCGAGGCCACAAGCTCTGGAATTCATCACTAAATCTCTGCCACCCATTTATGTTTCTATATAGAGACAAGTTGTTGCGTTGTCAATTCCTAAATTGGTCCCTCTAACTGCTAGCACCAGCAAAAGTAAATCTATTGATCGCTACATAACTGAAACAAATGAAGACTCACTTTGTGGATCTCTCAATTTACCACTGGATCCAGAATTTTTGCTTGCTGCCCATCTAAATTCAGAGTTCAAATGAACAAAGGCCATAAGACATAGGAGCAGAAATTAGGCCATTTAGCCTATCGAGTCTGCTCCGCCACTCAATTATGGCTGATAAGTTTCTCAACCCCATTCTCCCACTTTCTCCCCATGACCCTTGATCCCCTTGACAAACAAGAACCTGTCTATCTCAGTCTTAAATATACTCAATGACCTGGCCTCCACAGCCTTCTGTGGCAGTGCATTCCATAGATTCACTACTCCCTGGCTGAAGAAGTTTTTCCTTATCTCTGTTCTAAAAAGTCTTCCCTTTACTCTAAGGCTGTGCCCACGGGTCCTAGTCTCTCCTATCAATGGAAGCATCTTCCCAACATCCACTTTGTCCAGGCCATTCAGTATTCTGTAAGTTTCAATCAGCTTTTCCATCATCCTTCTAAACTCCACCAAGTACAGACCCAGAGTCCTCAAACATTCCTCATATGTTCAGCTTTTCATCCCTGGGACCATTCTTGTGAACCTCCTCTGAACCTGCTCCAGTGCCAGTACATCTTTGCTGAGATATAGGGCCCAAAATTGCACACAATACTCCAAATGTGGCCTGACCAGAGCCTTATAGGGCCTCAGAAGTACATCCCTGCTTTTATATTCAAGTCCTCTTAAAATAAATGCCAAAGTTGCATTTGCCTTCCTAACTATTGACTACAAGTTTACCTTAAGAGAATCTTGGACAGGAACTCCCAAGTCTCTTTGCAATTCAGTCCTGTGAATTTTCTTCCCATTTAGAAGATAGTCCATGCCTTTGGGACATTGATAGGATGCAGAACTGGGCTGAGAAGTGGCAGATGGAGTTTAACCCTGAAAAGTGTGAGGTGATTCATTTTGGAACAAAAAACATGAAAGCAGAATACAGGGTTAACGGAAAGATTCTTGGCAGTGTGGTGGAGCAGAGGGATCTTGGGGTTCATGTTCACAGCTCCCTGAAAGCTGCCACCCAGGTGGAAAGAGTTGTTAAGAAGGCGTATGGTGTGTTAGCTTTCATTAATAGAGGGATTGAGTTCAAGAGCTGTGAAGTTATGCTCCAGCTATACAAAAGCCTGGTTCGGCTACATCTGGAGTATTGTGTCCAGCTCTGGTCGCCTCATTACAGGAAAGATGTGGAAACGTTGGAAAAAGTGCAGAGGAGATTTACCAGGATGTTGCCTGGAATGGAGGGAAGGTCTTACGAGGAAAGGTTGAGTGTGTTAGGGCTTTTCTCTTTAGAACGACGAAGAATGAGAGGTGACTTGATAGAGGTGTACAAAATGATCAGAGATATAGATACAGTAGACAGCCAGAGACTTTTTTCTAGGCTGGAGGTAGCTATTATGAGGAGGTATAGTTTTAAAGTGAATGGAGGTAGATATAGGGGAGACGTCAGAGGTAGGTTCTTTACTCAGAGAGTGGTGGGAGTGTGGAATGCATTGCCGGAGAGGGTAGTGGAGTCGGCCTCATTAGGGGCATTTAAGTGGCTATTAGATAGGCATATGGATGATAGTATAAGGTAGGGGTGGAGGTTAGATAGACCTTAGGATTAGGGTAAAAGTTTGGCACAACATCGTGGGCTGAAGGGCCTGTACTGTGCTGTACTGTTCTATGTTCTATGCCTCTATTCTTCTTACCAAAGTGCATGACATCACACTTTCCCACATTGTAGTCCATCTGCCACTTCTTTGCCCAGCCTCCTAATCTATTCAAATTCTTCTGCAGCCTTCCCACATCCTCAATACTACCTGTCCCTCCACCTATTCTTGTATCATCTGCAAATTTAGCGAGAATGCCCTCACTTCCTTCATCGAGATCATTAACGTATAAAGTGAAAAGTTGTGGTTCCAACACTGACCCTTGTGGAAACACCGTTTATCACCAGCTGCTATCCTGAGAAAGACCCTGTTAACCCCATTCTCTGCTTTCTGCCAGACAGCCAATCTCTGTCCATGCTAGCACCTTGCCTCTAACACTGTGGGCCCTTATCTTACTCAGCAGCCTCCTGTGCGGCACCTTGTCAAAGGCCTTCTTCAAGTCCAGGTAGATAATATCCATTGGCTCTCCTTGGTCTAACTTGCTCGTTATTTCCTCGAAGAATTCTAGCAGATTTGTCAGGCATGACCTCCCCTTGATGAAGCCATACTGACTTTGCCCTATTTTACCGTGCACTTCCAAGCACTCAGAAATCTCAACTTTCATAATGGATTCTAAAATCTTACCCACAACTGAGGTTAAGCTAATCAGCCTGTAATGTTCAGTCTTTTGCCTTACTCCCTTTATAAACAGGGGTGTCACATTAGCGATTTTCCAGTCCTCTAGGGCCCTGCCTGACTCTAGCGATTCCTGAAAGATCATCGTTGTGCATCATTAGGACACAAACTTGCTAATACAAGGGACAATTATGACGACATTGCAATTTGTGTTGGATATGGGCCCACAGACTCCTTGAACCGAGGCACCATGTGCAAATGGATCGTGTTTTATTTGTTTGTGCAGACCTGGCTGATATCATACGCATCAAAAATAGCACATCTGCAGCGTCACATAATAACATTTTTCAATATAGGAGAAAACAGTTCCTAAGCTTAAGATTTTCTTTGTAATGCCGCTCATTCTGAAACTATCTCAACCACAGGAACATAGCACTCCAATAAAAATCCTAATTGCATTCTGTTATGGACATTGGCAGTGTTTGGCCACACACTCCTCCAACTGAACTTTGTTAAGAAAGCCTGGAAATTTAAATAAAAAAAATTGCCACTAACACATCAGGAAACTGTAATTATGGGGCACAGCAGCTGTAATCACACACTATTCATGGAAACATGATGCCCTTATTAAATAACTTACATCATTTGGGCAGCTTTCAGTACCAACTAGTCGATAAAGACTTGAAATATTACCCTCATTTCATGCAGGTTTAAGTTCTCAGGTTTAAATCCAGTAGACTCTAAATGCACAATTAGATCTTTTTTAGAAACAGGTCAGTTCTGTTGTTGGATATCAATTTTTTTAACTTTACTTTCATTAGTAAAGGAAGGATATTATAAACCCTTGTTTCAACAGAGTGTACAATCACGTACAGACCTATCCCATGAATCAGCAAGTTTGCAAATTTCTCCCGTTGCATTATCTCCCACCTCTGCCTTTCCTCATTCTCAGCACTGCCAAAACCCTAAACCATACTTTCTCCACCTGGAGACTTGATTTCTCTTTGTTGACTTCTTATCCATAAATCGCTGTACACTTCAACAATTGCAAAACTCCACGACCCACATCCTTTCTTGTGTACTTAAATCTACAAAACTACTGCAGTGGCTCTTAACCTCTGATACTCACCTCACTTTCAAGTCTCTCCATGATCCTGCCACACCCTAATCTGCAAACTTCTCAAGTCTTATCTTCGCATCGTACATTTAGGTCTTGCGAATCTGGTATGGTGACAGAACTTGCAGCTGCTTCGGCCCTACTTTCTGAATGTCCCTTCCTACACCCTTCATCTCTTCACTTATCCATCCATTTTTAAAAGCTTTGTTGTAGCACAGTGTTTATTTATGGTCATTTCTGCCACTTTGATTCCATATTTCAGTTTCTGATCCATTAACTCAAAGCATCTATGAATGTTTGTCAATGTACAGATACTACATAGATAAAAGTTGTTCTGCTGTTTACAAAACATTAACATTTCACTTGCTTCTCAACGTTAAGCAGTTTACTTGGAAGTGTTTCACAGACTATAGGCCTGACATTTCCTTAAGAAGGAAAGGTTGGCAGTACGAGTCACCTAAGGGCACTTATTGAACTTCTGATAGACAGTTACACTACAAAATTGGCAGAAGCATGCTAAGCACCTGGCCTTTTCTTTGTGGGCTCATGAGTATGTGGTATCAAATGTATCATTCTAAAACAGGAGTGAAAATTATGCTTAAAAAATACAGTATTTTCCCCTTAAATGTTCATCTTGATTTAGTAATCTCTTTAAAGGACCAACTTTCTCTCTCTCCAATTTAATTAAATTTTATATCATATAATTTTGACTTACATTTAAAATCCTTAAGCAAGAAACTGACAATGTTGACTCTCACATTTGTTACTGCAAATCTGCTAATCGTTCACTAAGGGGTCAGCATGAGACTATTATTCACTGTGTCAATGTTCATTAAATTGTGCTACTTTTGATGTGGAGCAACATGTTTCTAAAGAATGCCTTTTTAAACTCTTGTTCCAGTCAAATAAATGCGCACTGTCAAAAAAAACAGCTCTAAATGTAACAGATTGTTTAAAATTAGGGACAAACTGCGTGACAATAAGCCTAACTTACACACCAGGAAAATCTTAAATTATCTACATACTTCCTTGTATGTGTAAGATGACAAACTTCAAATAGTTAGTACTGCCTTGTCACTGTTGTTTAAAGTGAAATGTACTTGTATGTTAATCGCCTGCTGGGTGGAGGTAGGCAACCTGCCCTTTGATCAAAGGGACAAGTGATGGTTTTATTTTACATCCTGTCTCTCTTTAAAATGACCCATTGCTGCAGGGATAAATTTCAGGATTTCTCTTTATACTGTGTATTTTGTTACTTATTGCATACCATTACTCAAGGTATCAGGATATAATCCATGCACTGTTTGTGGTCCTTTCACATGGTGGCCATCGAAACCTTACCGATTCAAAACAACCATAAAGAATTTCAAATGTTGAAAAAGGAGTAGCTCCTTTAATTGAGCGAATTCTAAATGCATGCTCAGATATTTGTTTCCCTTTTTGTTTAAGCATGCAAAAATTCATGTCTACAATTGCAATGGTTAAATTTTGAGTAACAATCAAATCCCCTTAGTATCCAGGCCAATATTTATCCCCTTATCAAGATGGCTAAAACAAGAAATTTGAGCATTATTGCATTGCTATTTGTGGGACATAGAAAAAGAAAAGGAGTAGGCCACTCAGTCCATCAAACCCATTCTGCTATTCAACATGAATGTTGAATCCTCAAGGTCACACTCCCGCACTCTCCCCAGGGCCCTTGACACTTTCAGCCTCCAGAAATGCAAACAGGAACATTGCAGTCTCAAACCTGCAACCAGCTGATGTACTGCATGAACAGTCAGGTATCAAGACAATGGGAGAGGGTGTGTTTCAACCCCTTAAAACAATATTCATACATAAGTTGATCCCCTACCTTCTGGCTAAATTTTTAGCCTCAGAACATCTACATTGTTGCAAATATATACAGTAATCTCTGAGGGGGCACAAATAGAAATGATTGTTTTCCAAATGCATCCCATTAAACCTCTTTATAATTCTGAACACTTTCAACTCTAACAATGAAAGTTCACAGTCTGACAAATTTTCCCAGTACCACATCTTTCCGTTCTGATATTGGCCTTGTAAATCTCTTCCAAACTTCACTTCGTCTTCTGTTAAATTTTGTAGTTTAAAACCAGTCAGCACAGTACTTCCAGTGTGGTCTAACCAAGGTGCTACATGTGCTACTGAGTTTATATTCCCACCGTATATATTTCCTCTCCCTAGTCTCATTACTTTGTATTCGTCCACGTTAATTATTGGCTTCTACTCATTAGTCCAATTTATCCAGGTGCCTTTCTATTTGGTTTACTTGTTTTTAACTCAAGAGAATTCAGAACGGCTGTCATTCGCTATGCCTTAGATGTACTGAGGATAGAACACTGGTAGTTAGTATAATTAACAAGTTAATTCATTGTGACAAAATTAAAATTGAAAGTAATTCAGTCTATTTAATAATTAACTGTCCCTATCACATAAACAAATATTACAAAGCACTGTGGCACTATGTTCAACAGCAAAAGTCGATTTCATGAACTGATATGCAAGAAATTTCATTTATTATTCAAACAATCCTGTCAGGCTGGTCTGATTTATAATCTGGTTTTGCATACACCGGTTAGGGGATGGGCAGCTCACTGCTGCCTTCTTGGGGACTGTTGGGAATGGGCAGATCCTGTCATGGTCAGTGCTGCTCATATCCCTTGAAAGTATAAAGATTGCAGAATACAGAAACATGTTGTCAAAGCTCTTTTTCTTGTGCTCATCAGAACAGATGCAAGAATGACAAATTTCAAATGATCACAACAATTTTATACTGCAGAAAATGTGTACTGATTAGTTAGCAAGGCAACACTGGTTGGCTAAGTTGTTGTCATGGAGAAAACATGAACTAAATCCAACCACCATTTTGAACACTCAACATGGCCTCGATGGGCTGAATGGTCTCTTCCTATGCCATAAGTTTTTATGATCAAACAAAACAGCCTTGTAGCTTCACAATGGAAAGAATTCAACTGTCGAATGCCAATATGTGAACTACGGAGGTGATTTTAATGATTCTGTAATTCTGATGTGCAGCCAGATCTGTGAAAGACAGTGGAAATTGCTTCAGTTCGAACTATCAAGTACATTACATTGAGATGAAAGTGGGCGTCTCAGAGATGTTCATTCTTAAATATTCTAACTTCACTTTGAATCTCGTACACTATTTAATTGTGACCAACATTGCTCCATAAGATCAATGCCAGTTTTCTGTGCAAACTTTAATGAGCTATGCTATGAAAAATAACAATGTGGCCTGAATGCATCAAATTAAAGAAATCTACAGCTGCTGTAAAACTATATAAACAATGGATGTACTTGTCGCACATCAAAGTTTCACATCCTTCTGTTACAATATACTTTGCAAAACTACAGATCCATTATTTTACTTAATTCAGGATTTTATAAATTAGAATGAATATAAAGCAGCCAATAAAGGAAATCTTTAAGACAAAATGAATCAATCATCTCATCAAAAAGTAATCTTCAGTGATGCTTAACAAATTAAGTCAGCTATTTTTTGGCACTTTTCATTTGGATCTTCAGCATTGTTCAATTTTTTTTCATCTTTGAACTCATTAGATGAATACAAATTCAAGGAGAAAAACCAACAATGATACAGCATAATTTGAGAGTGCTGACTGGTTGGTATGTACACCAATTGACAGAGGCACTGTTATGAAGAATGCAACAATTAATGATGATTGACAGTTAACTGCTGGGCTTTGTTTGAATTTTAAACCCTGATTAATCAGGGCATTGCCCTGAGAAATGAACCAGTGAATTGCTGTCACCTGTTTTGTTGAAGAACATTTTCCAATCCTCCGTGTCGATAGGCGAGAGCAGCTAATGTTGCACCATTGTTTACAAAGGAAGATGGGGCAGATCAAGTAATTGCAGATCAATCTTAAATTATTGCAAAAAATTCTAAGCACAGAGTAAATCTTCATTTGGAAATACATGGATCAATTAAAGATAGCATGTTTCTGTTAAAAGAAGATCACATCTGGCTGAAACAAATTAATTTTTTTGAGGTGGTCACATGGACGGTTGATGAGGATAGTGATGTGGTCTATATGCATTTTGACAAGGCTTTTGATAAGTTCCACATGGCAGACTAGTCAGTGAACTAACAGTCCATATCACTGAACTACTGGTAAACAGGAGCCAAAATTATCTCAGACACAGGAAGCAAAATGTAACGGTTGATGAGCATTTTTGTGACTCCACTGACATATGGCCAGGCTTTCTTCACAGTTTCTTGATTTTTGCAGTATATAGCAACAATTGTAAGGGAATAATTCAGAAGTTTGCTGACAACAGAAGAAAATGGCTATGTGGTTTACAACGATAAGGAAAACTGTGGAATACAGAAAACGATCAATGAACTTCAGGTAGCTGGAACAGTGGCAAATTAAGTCCGAAAAATGTCAGGTAATCCATTTTTGAAAGGCTAATTACAAGGAACATAAGAAAGGGGAGCAGAAGTAGGCCATTTGATCCCTTGAGTCACCCCCACCTTTCAATTACATTCTGCTGATCTTCTATCTCAATGCAATTTCTCCATACTAAGTTGATATTCATAAAATTGAGGGATTAAGATACTATGGATAGGAAGGTTCCTATTACTCTTGGTTAATGGATCCATCACTAGAGGGCACAGATTTAGGTGATGAGAGTTTAGAGTTGGAAAAGTTTTGATAGGAAACTTTATACGGAGAGGGTGGTGAGGATCTAGAAATATTGTTAGAAAAGATGGGACAAGCAAGATCCCTCACTACACTTAAAAGTACTTGGATATGTATTTGTCCATAGCCTTGTGGGCTACAGCACTTCAAGAGCTGAAATGTGGGATTACGTTGATTGTTCCTTTTGACTGGCACAGGCACAACTGACCGAACGGTCTCTTCCTGTGCAGTAAGTTGCTATTTTTTTTTCTATATTTTGGGCCTGAATACAAGTTCCATCACCTCAATAAAGTTTCTGGAATGATTTTATTTGCTCTATAATTAATGCCACCACACTATCGTTCATTGTAACTCACCATAAAACTCACCTCTGAGGAAGGGTCACCGGACCCGAAACGTTAACTCTGTTTTCTCCTCCACAGATGCTGCCAGACCTGCTGAGCTTTTCCAGCAACTTTGTTTTTGTTCACCATAAAACACAGTGCCTTACTGCCACTCTTTCTTCCATTAAAGGCCTCTTAAAAAACCCATATCTTCAATCCTTCAGTCTCCAACTTAAAGATTTCCTGTCTCCTACTTATCTTCTTTGCCATTTGCAAAGCAACCATACTGCTTCTCTATACAAGGAATGCTATAAACATATTTTTTTAAAAATCACAGACTTGTTCCATCCTGGCCTCAGTAACACCCTTGTTAGTTCAAATACTTCTTTTCATTTTTTTAGTTATTTCAATCCATGTGTTGCCATATTGAAAATAAACTGGTTTTATTTTCAAAAAACCCCTCCCTACTGCCCCTGCCACCAAACACCGCAAGTACAAATGGCACTGGTTATGGTCAGGGGTTGAAGCGTACATGGAGGCAAGGTGCACACAGGAAATAAGAATATTCAAGCTCTAATTATTACCAAAAAGAAAGGAAGGAAGACTTATATAATGCTTTTCATGACCACCGGATGGCTCAAAGTACTTTACAACTAACAAAGTTCTTTTTGATGTTTAATTGCTGTTTCAATGTAGGAAACAATGTAGTCAATGTGTCACGGCAAACACTCACAAACTGCAATTCGATAATGACCAGATAATCTCTTTTTTTTTGTGATGGTGATGGAGGGACAGAGATCAGCCAGGTTCCAAATGTAACTCCCCTGCTCTTCTTCAAAATAATGCCGTGCAATCTTCTACATCCACCCAAGCAGGTTTTAAGGACCCACGGTTTTAAGGTTTTATCGTAAGGATGGCACATTCTGTACTTCAGTTGGAGAAGCCACACCGAAAATTAGCGCAGTTCACAATATTTCTGCTCCAATTCTCTCAACCGCATCGTGCCAAATATAAATGTTTTGTTGTAGATAGAATGGTACAGCAAGTGAAACACACTTAATACTGGATTTTATACCAGTATACAATGATGAGAAAAGGCCTCCTTTCTCTGTGGTCTCGAAGTCGAGAGAGAGTGAATTTAATCACTTCAGATTTATATAACAATACTGTGCTGCAGCTTTCTCCTTGTGAATAATTTCTGATGATGTCCCTGGGAAGTGCCATGAAACATTTACTACATTAAAAGCAATGAATTAATGAAAGTTGTAATTGAGACTTCCCAGAAACTTAATTCAGGTAGGATCCTTACCAGGCCACAGAGCAACTTCTCAAACATGAGTCTGCATTTCACTCAAACCCAGTGGTAAAGAATAATCTAGTTATTCGCAGGCACACACTACAACTTTTACATTGCAAATGCTGCCAATATTTTTTAATATTTTAAAACTGTAAATCTGTAACTGTTCAAAAACAAATGCTTATTGTGAAATGATCCAGTTATAATACTTTTATAAAGTTCGAGTATGGTTGTACCGATACCTGGAGATGGGTTAAAGCGAAAACATTTTTCAACAGGTTTCCTGAGTTCAGCTTTGTTTAAATCAAAACAATTCCTGACAAGGGTGGATATGGCCAAGAATGTATTCATATGTATA
The DNA here is from genome assembly GCF_021869965.1 of Rhincodon typus. Lineage (NCBI taxonomy): Eukaryota > Metazoa > Chordata > Chondrichthyes > Orectolobiformes > Rhincodontidae > Rhincodon > Rhincodon typus. The sequence goes on from NC_063347.1 coordinate 28,127,210, forward strand.
ACAGGTTATTACAAAGTATGAACTTAAAATTATGTACTTATGGAAATAAACAGAGTATTGTAGAGCAGCTTGTGCTGGCGGGTAGTGTTGTTGTTTTCTGTGTACTGGAGCAAGCGATAATGAACAAAGTGGGGATTTGAATGAAGTTTTTGTTCATAAATACAAATTACTAGGTGGTGACAATATAGGTTATGTCTGCATAAGAGTTTCCTGCGAAACTAAGATACAATTCAATAGGTATTAAATCTGTAATTAACTATTTTCGAAAATGGGGAACTTGATTACATTAGCAAATATTAGCATATTGCTAAACTTCACATGCAACTCATTTGTACTTCTCATTACCTCTTGTTACCTTTCAGGATTTTTGATTTACTCTTTCTTTAAGGATTTCACATTAGAGAGAGCTGAATGTTTGCTCATTCAGCTTATGCTATTTTAATTACCACAGAAAGTAAAACTTGGCCGTCTCCAAATGCTGAAAAACTTAGCGTACATAGCGCACTCAGACATTTGATCCCCTCCTTAATATGACCACCATACTCCTAACATCAACACAATGCATTTGTAGTATCATTAACATAGTGAAACATCCCAATGGATTGTGCAGGAGTTATAAAATGAAATTTGTCACTGAGTTACAAGATATTAGGCAGTTGAAGTGTGATTTAAGGAGTGTCCTAAATGAAAAAAGAATGGTGGAGACATTTAGAGAGAAAGATTCAGACCTTAGGATCTTGGCAACTGAAGGCACAACAACCAGCGGTAGCAAATCATTATCTTGTGTGCCTTTTAGCAAGTCTTCCTGGCCATGGCATGGAATGGTATTTAGCTTCCATTCTTGAACAATGGTTTTTGCTTTCTAAACAATGTCAGCAGCAATGAATGCATTGTGTCCTTCCAGATGACATAAACAAGTTGGCTGAACTACCCAATCTCAAACTGAACCAAACAAATATACATTCACTTGTTCTTTTATGAAATAATGAACAAGTAAAATTGCTTAGTATGCTACTGAAGACAGCCATCTGGATGTTCTTAAGGATTGTGGAAAAAGTCGCTCTATAGTATAGAACAGGAAGGTGATGGAAAGTTGGTATGATTCACCACAATATCATCGTAATAAGTCTTCCAACCAACTTACCTTATAGGGTTTGGGATCAGAAGCTCAGCTCAGGACTTACTCTAGATAAGACTAGAACTAGGAGAGAAAACGCACCTTATTCACTGTGAATGTCAAACAAACAGAATGCTGGAAAAACTCACAGTGGCTGTCACTTGTGAGCTTGGTTAAGGATCTTTCTGATGATGTGGCAATGGCTTAAACCTGATTTGAGAGATCTAAACAGCATGTTACATTTAGAGAGGTGACAATACAAGAGGTTTTATGAGGAACAGAGATTGGAAATGTGATGGTAATATGCAATACAGGAGTATTTTTTTGAGAAAGGAGGTAATGATGATGCCTTGAAAGGAAGTGCCACGTTATCCATGGAGAGGAAATCAATTAAAGTCAGTCAATATTTAGGAGGCAGCTGTGTTGTGGAGCAGCACCACTGATCTAACTAATAGTCTCAACAGTAAAGAGGCTTGTGGTTTTCATGCATTTGCAGTTGGAGTTAAGTCACGACACATGCTCTCATATCAATCACTAATGTTGACATTAGCATTAATACCAATAAATGTCAAACTTATGATTTCATATTTAGTCACACCAATGAACTTACTAACAACCATGTTTGTACTTGTCAATACATCGGCTCTTTCCAAGACAGAAACCTGGCAAGTTTCAGACAAGACAGACAGTAGCACCTGGTACAACTTGATTTCCGAAAACAGAATCACATAATTGACTCGACTTGCAAGCTTGTAAATTCACAAGTAAAGGAATTAATCTCTCTTAAATTTCCAGTCAGGCAGCAAGAGCAATAAAAACTCTAAATACGTCAAGTCCATTACTATTGATTAGCAAAATCCTATCTGAGCAATTTGGCAGATGTAGAATTTTGGAGCCATGACAATAGCTCTGATATGTGTCCTAAGGAATCCAGCTCAATAGTCTTACCAAGGTTGACACACATTGGTCTTCAAATCAGGATTAGGCACCTTGGCAACTGCAATTAGACAATGCATTTAATTTCAAAGGTTAGTTTCATCACTGGTCCAAGCAGTTATTTCCTCATTCTGATGAAACAAGAGGAACTCTTGAAATAATGAAGACGAGCATTCTTCTTTCAAAAAAAAGTAATTTTAGCTTGATTCAGAAGTGCTATGATGCAGAAACCAGGAAAAGTTTAGATCACAATGACGAGGATAATGCTTCTTGCTAGCCTGCTTTATGCAGTAGAATAAAGCAGTATTAACAGAATTAAAGTCTAGAAGCTCTAGTCTCTTGTCTTTGAAAACTTCTGCATCACTCTCCTAAGGGTTGATGATATACTGAAGATGATTGCATTACCCATTGCTTTGCTTACCTTAAAAATGAATGATTTAAACAGTTCTGAAAACATCATTTATCAATTGCAGGAAAGAGCCTGTAGAGTTATGCAATTGTTGATAATCCATAAATTGTTCAAAAGTATTCAACATAATTGCTAAACTATCAATACAATTCAACAATTCCTTGTCAGTGGCACAAAACTATAAATTACACTGATTGTGTGGAAGTTTCTCTCTTGTACTAAAAAAAATCAACAGGATAATGACATGGAAAGAATATAAAATCAAGGACAATACAAGTTGATAATTAAAGAGAAATGGGACTGATGTGCCTAGGAGCCAAGATGGAGTGAAGTCATTCAGCATTCAGGAGTGTGACAACAGAGATTTTAACTACCAGGCCTCAGCTTGCCATTGGAGTCAACTCCCATGCGAATTCGGTGGGATAAATAATGTTATTGATAGGTGGGCATGGAGTTTAAGAGGCAGCAAAGGCTGTGATTGGAGACCAATCAAATGGTCTCCAACTCTAAGCATAGTGCTTGAGCAGAGAATAAAAGCCGGAAGCAGGGTAAAACAAAGATTATCTTGTGGAGCCCAGAGCAGTGCTCCTGCTCTTGACAGTCCACAGGGAAAGTTGTTTTTGAAAATAATACCTTTCTTGGGTTATTGCACTCCTCAATCTACTTAGCCTGATATCAGATATCTTTGAATTAAGACTGCAGTGGATCATAATTATGCAGTTATGCAATTATGCACAAATTTGTGCAGTTTTGGTCACCTTATTTAAAGGAGGTGGTGAAGGCTTTAGAGGGGGTTAGAGGTTTCCGAGATTGATACTGTCTTTTGTGAAAGGTTAGACAGATTGAGCTTGTTTCCACTGGAATGTAGGAGTGTGAGGAGTGACTTAATTTAAGCAGTTAAAGGTCCTAAAAGGTCTTGACACGCTGAATGTGGAAATTATGTTACATCTTGTGGGTGAATCCAGATCTAGGAGGTACTGTTTAAAATTAGGGGATCACCTTTTTAGGGTATAGATGAGGAGAGTTTGGAACACTGTCTCAGAAGCTGCTGGAGAAGGGATGATTTAATATTTCTAAAGTGGAGGTAAATAGATTTTTTTAGGTAATGAAATCAAAGGTTATCAGGAGTGGAATTCGAAACACAAGCAAATCAGGCACTGTCTTACTGAATGGCGGAGCAGACTTGAGGGGCCGAATAGCCTACTTCTGCTCCTAATTTGTGTGTTTGTATGTAAAGAGAGGGAGAAAGTGCAGCGAGATAGAGACAGCTCGTCTGTATTGTTCATCAACAGAAGACTGAGCTCATGCTCAGATTAAGAAAACCAAATTTGTGATGGTTTAAGCAAGGTTGGAAGATTTGCTTAGGGAGAAGAACTCAAAGGTAACCTTCGTGGTGAAAGCAAGTTCAGGGGCTTGAAGTTTCTGTCTGGAAAACTGAAAAAGAATAAGCCATCAGGAGATGAGAACAACTTTGGGCTAGTTTCTGGAGAATTAAGTACCCAATTCAGAGACGAGTAAGTACAAGTGCAGAAACAAAGCTTTCAATCATTTTAAAGCTTAAATGGGCCATTTCACCTGTAGTTTATGGAGTATAAGTTGTCAAGTGAATAATGTTCAGATAATTTTGCTTGAAGTTTTTTCAATACAGTCAAAGATTTAACACTTGGAATCTTATCATGTGATCTTTCCAGTCAGTCACAGGAAATTCAAGTACCATTTTTCAAGTTATCACTTTCTACAGTCTCTATCATAACAATATTTATCAAAAGGCCTTGCTGTCTTCTATCAGGTGCCCTGCACTCTAAAAAGAACTAGTTAATATTGATTCAGCAGATAGAAGAATGAGAGAGACTGAACTATGAAGTACATTTCAAATGCAGTAAAACACCTACCAGCATCCATATTTACAATGTTCAAGTGATGCAATCAGTGTTCAAAACCCCTTTTATTTCCGAATGAAAATTTACAAATCTCCTTGTATCAAATGGCAAGCTTGAAACAGACTCATTCCCAACTAGCAAAATTATTTTTGGTCACATGATGTAAGAAAAACAATTCCACAAAACTCTAAATGATAACTCGAGAACTATGTAAAAGTTCCAAATCGGATGAGATTGCGACTGTACAACACCAAGATGGTACACGGATTCAAAATGAGTCTCTATAAGAATCTCTAGTTTCACAGACCATAAAAATTTCTCAATATGCATCATAAAGCTGTCAAAATAAATTTATATCAAAATTCTTGCAAGGTTCAGAGACAGGTATCTACACTAATCTTGATTCTTTATTTGCATTTCCTTTCATTCAATCGCAAAGACACAGGAAACTAGAACTAGTTAGTGATTTTTGCTATAGTGCAATCTTTATTTTTGTGTGTACCAATTATAAATTAGTCATAAGTGGCTCACACCACTGTCATGCTACTTTATTCAACTATTCGGGTTTTGTTGGGCAGAAGCATTTTTCGAGTTATATTTAATTTGTATTCCAGTATAGAATCCGTTAGGGAATGATATGAATTAGTTTTTGAACACATATTTAAAAGCGATGAGAACATCAGCTTTCTTGATTTAGTAGATCACTATTTTGAGAAGTGCAGATATCTTGACACATTACATAATTTCACAGGAATTGTAAAAATAACTACCTTCAGTATCTGCCTTATAAACAACATTATGGAAAATCTGCTATGTTAACACAATATCTTAATATGGCCTCTGCTGATCAAGAACTAAAGCAAGTATCTGGGCACAAGTCCTCGAAGTAAATTATCCATGACTTGATCAGGTTAGGGTAAAAGGTCACGTGGGAACCTACTTGATGAAGTTGAGTCGTAATAAACTAGAATTTAAAATTTAAGTCCAATTTTCCTTCCTTGACCTTCACTTCATTCTTCCAAACCTGTTTTTACACATTTCCTCAGTGAAAACTGGCTAAGAGTTCAATCCTTGATTTCAATAGCAATGTAACTTTGTTGACTAAGTTATTAGCATTACAAAGCTAACAAGTAATAACTTACATGCCTAATAGTAAATGATATATATCTTCAGTAGAATGTGTACATATTAGTGTGGAATTTAATTGTTGCTGCCAAGGCCTTAAGTGTTTTTTCACATCTCCAGAACGACTGGTATGAATAATTTCTCACCTGCTCTGCTACAATATCAATTTCTAATTGATATTTCTATCAAAGGCAATGTCGACAGAGAAAGAGAAGCAATGACACAGGAACAACAAATAGTAGAACACACACAAAGAAATACTGCACAAACAGCAGAACATTTGAGCATTACAGCATCCAGTGCAATATGATCTGAGAAGAGAAAATCCATGCTCTCACCCCTCAGAACAAAACTGTAGCTTTGGTTCATGTGTACTGTTACGCCCATATGCCCTCCTCATCATCCTATTGGTCGATTTGTTTGAGGACATGCATGGCAGCATTGGAATGAAACAAAGAAAGGGTTAGTCAGTTTGGTGCATTAGAACATTTTTATCTCTGTTGGTAGAAATGTGAGTTTGTTCAAAATAAACAGCCAGCAGCTTCAGTACAAAGACAAACAAACATACAGATTGTCCCCAACGGAACCTACAAAACAGAAGCCAAAGCCAAAACAAGCAAAGAGTAACCAGAATCCATTTTATAGAGGTGCAAGTATTTAGAATTTTAAGGCTACTTCTTGGCTATTTTATAATCTCTATACATTTTATAATAAACAAATTCTGCATAACAGTATAGGTTAGACTGTGCACGTTCATGATGCTTTCAAATATTTTCCACAAGCTGTTCAATTAAAAAAATTGTGAAATTTAATTTTCAGGTTTTTGGTATAATTTCTTTAGAATCATGAAAACAAACTGCAAGTCAGAATGGATTTCAACATCTATTGAAGCATGCTTGGCGATAAACGTGAAAGATAGATTTCAAGATTTTTTTTGCAGGACACCAATTAGTAGCTGATATTGGTCATCCCAGGTTTAAGGACTCAAAGTTCAGCTACAACCACATCTTTGAGCCAGAGTTTAAATTAAGCAATCTGGACAGATGCACATATTGATGTACATTCTGGCCAGGCTGGATTTTTACTACATTCCTTTATAAAACTCTAGTGTTTACCTGTTTAAAGCAAATAAGTTATCAAAGTTAGAAATGAGCACACACAATCAATTAGGTAATTATAGGGGAACAGTACGGATTGAATCATATCCCTGTAAAATAAAGGTCATATCCCTTAATTTCTCATAGACATAACTTGTTTCTTAATAAAAGAGATTACGGTCATCTTGTTTAGGCAAAATTCAACATAGCAAAAAATGTTATAATTAACTAACATGTTGTAACAGTGTCTTAAAAAACAAAATAGACACACCAATCTTATTCACTCTGACACAGTCTTGAGACTCGAAACATTAGCTGTTTTTCTGTCTCTGCAGATGGTGCCAGACCTGCTGAGTTTCTCCAGCATTTTGTTTTTATTATTTATAACAAACACATTTTGCATTTTGAAAATTTAGATAGTTGTGTTGTCATTTGGGTCAAAGGTGAATGAGATAAGAAAGGCACCCAAAAACTCAAATGAAGCTTTAGGCATGAATTGGTTATATCATTGCAAGAATGGAGAAATCAAATTGAATATGCAACTTAACAGATTCAAAAACAGTTATGTCAAATTGTTGTCATAAACTGTAGATGATGAAAACTTTGGCACTTCAAGGTATTCCACCAAGATAAACATGTACAAACATAATCATAGCATTATTAAGAAATAGATTATCCAGCTGGATGTCCTCATGAACACCGACTGCAATGAACTATATTTACCAATTAGAATAGATTGGTAAGTTAATCACTTGCTTCTGATGAAGCAAGTATTGCCCATTTCACACGCTAATGCCTACCTTGTTGCAGCCTCAGATCAGTTTGCTTTAATCTCTAATCAGAAATCGCAAGAGATCTTCTTTCTCTTGGCTTTGGTGATTACAAGTCAGAACCTACTTTTATTTCCAAATATTAAATGAAGTAATGCTGCAATTACTAAGGATGCCCAAAAATTGTCTCAAAAATTTGCCCTGCCATCATTCTGAAGACTGGAGGAAACAATATGACTCAGGAAATATCTTATTATTCTTTTAAACAGAGGTTTGTGATACTTCTCTGATATTTTAGCCTTTTCATTTTGAACTTGTTTGTAATTGAAATATTTCAAATCACTTCTTTCTGCAAATATTCTACAATTGATGCATCAATCTTTGAGAAGGCAGCTTAAAAGACTTAAGACAAAAGAAATTTTAATGCAAATGTCATCCCTATTAAAAATTAGAAGAAGCTGACAGTCTACCAGAAAAATCTTACTATACAAACTCATGCTTCCCAAACGATCTGATGATCAAAAGGTATTTGATAAAGTCCCACACATGTCTCTTATTTGGGATTAAGGAGATGGCCATAATGGGTACTTATAGCTGGATAAGGGATAGTACACTGAAAGTATGGGTGAACAGTTATATTTCTGATTGGAAAGGCATTTGTTCTGGGGTCTGACAGAGATTACTTTTCTTGATATGTATCACTTGGAGATAGCAAGAACTGCAGATGCTGGAGTCAGAGTCAATACAATGTGTAGCTGGTGGAACACAGCAGGTCAGGCAGCATCAGAGGAGCAGGAAGGTCAATGTTTCGGGTTTACACCCTTCATCAGGACTCATTAATGAATGGTGTAAACCTGAAACGTCGACTTTCCTTCTTCTCTGATGCTGCATGACCTGCTGTGTTTCTCCAGCTACACAATACATCACCTGGACCTACATTTTAAAGTTTTAGAGTGAAATAAAGCTTGACAACATAATAAATAGCGAGGGGAACAACTGCACATTTCAGGAGGACAGACTGGTGATACAGACAGACTAATGGCAGATACGATTTAATGTTGACATGTATGACATAATGCACTTTGGATAACAAGACAAAGACAACGTAATCTGAACTGTATTACTATGAACAGGATACAAAGAGGAGGAGGGTTTCTGTGGTGTAGTGGTAGTGTCCCTACCTTTGGACTAAAAGGCCTGTGTTCAGGTAATGACTGGTCAAGAGATGCCTCAGAAGGCAGCTGAACAGGTTGATTAAAAATATCTACAAGAGCAGAGGATTTGGAATTGCCTATTATTTGATGATGACAGAGCAAACTGCTGTAATGGTTCAAAAAGCATCGGAATATAAAAGCAGCAGTAAGCCATTCAATCCATTGAGAATGTAGGATAGATTTTTAACTCTTTTAAGAAAGCATAAATTCAAAACAAGGAAGTCATGGTAAGCAAATGGGTTAGGCCTCACCTGGAGTTAAGTATATTTCTGGATCCACATTTTATGAAGCATGTCAGAACCTTGAAGAGGGTATCAATAAGGCTTACAAGGATGATAACAGGAATAAGGAACTTCAATTTCATGAGAGATTAAGATGCTCAGATTGTTCTCTTTAGAACATAGAAGATTACAACAAAATCAAATTATGAAATTTAAAATTAAGTTTAAAATTATAGTCGGTTTAGACAGCAAGTGGGAGGGATTGTTTCTTCTGCCTAGTGGGTCAGTACCAAGGGGTCACAGGTTTAAAATAGTTGTCAAAAGAGCACAAGGGAAAATCAGGATTTTTTTTAATGGAGGGGAGTTAAGATTTGACAGGGTGATAGAACCAGATTGTACAGGAAATTTCAAGAGGCAACTGAACATGTACTTGAAGAGGATCAATTTGATGAGGACTGGGAAACAGTAGAGATGTGAGATTAAATTGGACAGCTCTTTCGAACAGCTAAATAGTTTTCTTCTGTGCTGTAACATTCTACAGTTGGTTTCTGGTTGATTAAAGTGCCAGGAACTACAGACCAGTGAGTCTGACATCAGTGGTGGGTAAGTTGTTAGAGGGGACTCTGAGTGATAGGATTTACGTGCATTTGGAGAGGCAAAGACTGATTAGGGGTAGTCAGCATGGCTTTGTGCATGCAAAATCATGTCTTACAAACTTAACTCTGTTTTTTGAGGACATGACCAGGAAAATAAATGAGGGTAGAGCGATAGATTTTGTCTACATGGACTAAGGCAAGGCCTTTAATAAGGATTCCATATGGTAGATTGGTTGGTGAATCAAGAGAGAGCTATTCAATTGGATACAAAATTACCTTGATGGTAGAAGACAGAAGGTGGTGGATGATTGTTTATTTTGGACTGGAGGTCTGTGACCAGCAGGTTCAGTGAAGGGTCCAATGTTGTTTGTCATTTATATAAATCATTTGGATGAGATCATTGGAAGTATGGTTAGTCAATTTGTGGATGACCCCAAAATTAGTGGTACAGTGGACAGTGAACATGGTTATTTAAGAGTACAATGGGATCTTGATCAGCTGGGCTAATGGGCCAAGGAGTGGCAGATGGCAATTTAGGTAATTGCGAGGTGTTCCATTTTGGTAAGACAAACCAGAGCAGGAGTTACATAGTTTATGGTAGGGCCTTGGGCAGTGTTATCGAATAGAGAGATCTAGGGGTTCATGTGCATATTTCGTTGAAAGTGGCATCACAGGGTAGAACAGGGTTGAGAAGGCAGCATTTGGCACACTTGCCTTCATTGATCAAAGCACTCAATATAAGAGTTGGGACATCATGTTGCAGCTGTACAGGACATTAGTGAGGCCACTGTTTAGATTACTCTGTCTAGTTCTAGTCATCCTGCTATAGGAAAGATATTATTAAATTGTAAAGGGTGCAGAAAATATTTACAAGGATGTTACCGAGGCTACAATGTGTGAGTTATAAGGAGAAGCTGAATAGGCTGGGACTTCTTCCCTGGTGCATAGGAGGTTGAGGGGTGACCTTTTATACAGGTTCATAAAATCACGAGGAGCACAGATATGGTGAATTGCAAAGGTCTTTTCTCTAGGGTGGGGGAATTCAAAACTAGAGGTCATAGACAGCAAAATGAGAGGGGAAAGATTTACAAAAGACCAGATAGGGAACGTTTTCACACAGAGGTGCATATATGGAATGAACTGCCAGCGGAAATGGCTGATGCAGGTACAGTTACAACATTTAAGAGATTTGGACAGGTTAATGACTAGGAAAGGTTTAGAGGCATATGGGCCAAATGCAGGCGAATGGGACTAGTTTAGTTTAGGAAACCTGGTCGGCATGGACAAGTTGGATTGAAGGGGCTGTTTACGTGTTGTATGACTCTGTGACTCTATATTCCCCTTTACCACTCGTTTTCTCTTAATAGGTCAATAAAATATTTGTTGTTACTTTGCTTTTATTATTTCTTTGTATCCATCATAACTATTTATAGCTCTCACACGACACTGGATTGTCCTTTCTTACATTTGCATTAGCTGTTTCTTTTAGCTTAATACTGATTCCTTTCCATTTTCATGGATGATGGTTACTTAACTACAAAAGTAGATTGTTTGCCTTTTAGGGGTTGTGTAAGTTTTAAATAGTCTGCCAAAACCTTCCTTGAATGTTTCTCTGTAATATGTACATTTACCTCATCATCATAGAATCCCTACAAGTATGGAAACAGGCCCTTCGGCCCAACAAGTCCACACGGGCCCTTGGAGCATCCTGCCCAGACCCATCCCCCTATAACTCACCTAATCTACACATCCCTGAACACTACAGGCAATTTAGCATGGCCACTCCACCTAACCTGCACATCTTTGGACTGTGGGAGGAAACCCAGAGGAAGCCCATGCAGACACAGGGAGAATCTGCAAACTCCACACAGTCACCCGAAGCTGGGATTGAACCCGGGTCCCTGGCACTGTGAGGCAGCAGTGCTAACCACTGAGCCACAATGCCACCCCTCAGTTCAGACTGATTTATTTCTCCAATTAATTTCTCATGCTTCCATTTGCCTTATTTAGATTTAAAACCTTAAATTGACATTCTCCATCATCCCCATTAACATCCACGAACAAGTTTCAAAATTAATCATATAATGATCACTATTCACAGAAGCTTCCCTTACTGTCAGGTAGTTAACAAATTCTACTCAAAAATAAATTTTGTTACAGTTGTACATGACTACATCTGAAGCAGCGTATACAATTCTGGTCTCCTTACCTAAGAAAGGATGCAATTTCACTAGCAGTTTGAGGAAAATGATTTGTTAACATACTTTTCTGAATAGCTGTCACAAATACTTTCTAGAAATTTAGTATCTATACTATATGAGTTTTGTTTTCTCTCAGTCAATGCAATAATTAGAGTCACCCATTGGAACTGCCTTGTTTTTGTATTGTGCTCAACTGATCTTCAAATTTATATATTTCCTAAATAAATCAGTACTGTCAGGATGTGTTTAGAGAATTTCCTCAAGAGCCCATCCATCTTGTGCTGATCCTTAATAAAGATGCTCTTAAAGGGAATACGGTGATGGAAGTAGGGAAAAATAAATCTAACCACTTAAACAGAATAATTAAAATTTTTAAACCAATTGTAATTTTCTGTAATGGTTAGATATTTATACATTATTCATTAGCTGAAATAAAGTGTACTAAACAACGTATTTTTGAGATTTGAATAAGGTGGATAATTTACTTGGCATATAGTATCAAATTGTGTTATTTCATAAATGTCTGTATATTTTAGCATTAAACATATTTGATACTATACGTCATGTAAATTAACACAAAATGCACATTTAAAAATACCACACATGCTGTATAATTTTGCAATAATTTTATGGCAAAAAGGTCTTATAGTTACAAAGAAATGGAAACTGATCCTACAAAGTAAGATCCTTTGAGTGCACAATAATATCTACAGTTTAAATGAATATTTTGAGATACATTGATGATTGTATGATTTCTCCAATCATTTGTCAGTTTCTTTTCCCCAGTGAGGCAGTGGTGGAGGCAGGAGAAGACATGCCTTCATTAAAGAAACAAAATATGCGGCACTTAACAGTTTGAATTAATGTGACTGCTGATAAACAAGTAACCCGTTTGCCATTAAATGTTACGCTTGAATTTTTCTTAATGGTGAGGGACTATGAACTGTAAAAGAGCAAAAGGATTTGGGTGTCCACACACACAATCACTAACATCTAGTGCTCAGACATGAAAGATAATCACAAAGTAATCATACCAGAATCTGTACAGTGCGATGTTCAGCCAGCAGAGCCACATTACAGGTCACATTGAGTTCTGCGTCTGCCCACTTCGATTTACACAGCTCTTTGTTCATGGGGCAGCTAATTTCCTATGTTATCACAGTATGGGTAAAAGTATTCAATACCAAGTTTACAAAGTTCAAGGGAGGTTCCACAGACCTGTACAATGTTAAAATATGGTGTTGCATTGGACTGGAGTTATTCAACATTCTTCCCAACTGGCATGGGACATCCTAAAATGAGGGTTTGACATCTACTGATTTAGTGCATTTGGGAATCTGACTGGAAAATGACTCCTAACTTAGCACTGCAATTTTTTGGTTTAAACTCAATTGAAAGCACCTCACATTAATGTACAAATCAAGGTAATAATGCCAGCTCAAAATATTCTAGCTCCATTTGTTACCCATGTTCAAATTGTAGACGTAAACCAGTATAAAATCTTTCGTCTGTATGTATTTTTGAAATGGTTAATTCTGATTCCACGATCTTTGGAATCTGTCTTTAATGAAGCTACTCTCCTTCCCAAAGGGCATTGAGACATTGTGAAACGATTACATTAACATCACCTCATTCAAACATTTCGAAGGGTGGTTATTTTGAATTCAAATTTGGCTGTTTTTCAAAATTAACCTTCATTTACATCACACCTTTAACACAGAAATCTGAAAAAAATGGACACCTGTAGAAGAAGATATATTACTTAATTAGTAATCCGAAGACCTGAAAAAACAATTCAGAGAATTAGTCAAAGCTCACCATGGTTGGAAGGAAAATGCTAGAGACCATTATAAAAGATTTAATACTAGAGCACATGGAAAACAAACACAGAGTTTATGAAAGGGAACTCATGCTTGACAAATCAACTGGAGAATTTTTTTGTAGAGTTGTTAAGAGGGAGCCAGTGGGTGTGGTTTATTCGGTCTTTCAGAAGTCTCTCGATAAGGTCCCACGTAAGAGAGGAGAAACTAAAGTAGGATACAAAATTCTAGGCTAGGTATCATCAATGAGAAAGAGGTAGAACTGCCGATGCTGGAGACAGAAATAACATAGTGTGGAGCTAGAGAAGGACAGCAGGCCAAGCAGCATCAGAAGAGCAGTAAAGTTGATGTTTCAGGTTGAGGCCCTTCCTCCAGCTCCATACTGTGTTATCCAGGAATCATCAATGTCCACCATCCCTCTTGCTGTGCCCTGACACCAGCCTTGGTCAGGCAGACTGAAAAATTGAGTTCATTTAGGAGAGCCAGTTCGACTTTACATTGTAGCTGGTATTCTCAGGTCTTGAGACTACTTAGACTTGAAGGGACTCCTTCATATGAGTTGGACTTGAGACCGTATAAGCATCATATGACTAGCTCGCATAAACAATGATATATCACCAAAAACACTTCCTATCAATCAGCATACATCTCACTGACTACATTGAATACTGCACAAATATTCCTCAGTGAAACTTGTGTTAAAGGTGTTTTCACGAAAAGTATAACTCCAGCTTCTGAGTAATACTTGAACTGAAGTTACAGAATAATCTTGAATTCTTGTCTTCACTACCAAGTAGCAATGAAGATAATCCATCACAATATCTTTAGCTACAGCAAACACATCTATAAAAGAGATAAACTCAGATGACAAGACATTTCCACAAGGTAATAGAAACATTTCAAATTCTTAAAGAACAGATCACTGAAATGAATAAACTATTTAGATCTGTATTAATGTGGAATGTGTTGTGCAACCTTTTGCCTGAAAAAACAATCTTTGAAGCATTGTGATAAAACAGTAGGTGTTTATAATCCCATCATGTAACACACAGTAATTACTTTCTGGTTTATTAGGATAAGGGAATAGACCTTCAATACGTTATTCCATAGTAAACTGGGAATGCCTAACTTGATTCATTTTGGTTCTGAATATATCCAAAACTGTAAAAATCTCTTTGGATCTTGCTGTGAATAATAGAAAATTTTGAAAAGGTTAAAGTAGGAACACAATGTATGTAACAATGCATGCACACAACATTAATACCATTATTCACAAAAAATTAAGCTTTCGCCTTACTCAAACTTAATTAACATTACAATTCAGATGATGAATGAGTACAGACAGCAAGCACTTTCAGTTGTTCTAACAAATTTGCCTTGTTGACTGAGCTAGAAAGCACTTATGATGAAATTTGAGCTTGTATCATCAGTGACTGGCAGTACCCTTTCTAATTTGTCATGGATGCAAAATAGAATTTGCCACGCAGTCATTACCAAGTGACCCAACAGAACATCATGACTGTTTATAGGCAAGCTGGTGAAAACTCACCTGATCAGGAGAGGGTCGATGGTTACTATGCTGTGATCTTGCTGGTGAGCGATGGTGATGGTGGTGATGGTGATGGTGGTGATGGTGATCATCATCGTAATTATCTGCCATAAGTTTCATCCGATTTTGTGTCTAAGGAAAGAAAAGTAATACGTTAAATGGTCAAAACTTTCAAGGAATGCTTATAGGATAAAAACCAAAATGTGTTTGATAATGAAAATAGTCCAAAGCAGAGTCAATTGCTAAAACAAAAGGAGGAATGAGAAAAACTGTGTGATGGAATTTAAATGGATTTAAGTTTTGGCTTTCATTCCGTAAGAGTACCATTGAAAAGAGAAGAAAATGTTCTGTTAACATCCAAAGAATCTCCTCCAAGTCACATAATGTACTTGATTTTTTAAAAATTGAAAGAACTGCGGATGCTGTAAATCAGGCACAAAAACAGAAGTTGCTGATTTTTTTCTTCACAGATGCTGCCAGACCTGCTCAGCTTTTCCAGCAACTTCTCTTTTTGTACTTGATTTTTAGCTAGTCATTTAAAAATGAACACAGTTATATTGTAGATGCTTGAAAAAAGGCAACATCAGATACCAAATAGCAAAGGTTTTCATTTAATTCATGACATTACTTAATTAATTGTCTTCAAAAGAAAATCCCAGAGGAATTAAATCATCCTACATGGACAACTAGAGGATTATCTGGTCAATTAAAATTAATCCTAGAAAATAGCACAAAAATAATACAGCATACAGTAGGTTCCACCTTAAGCCTGGGGTGTGTATCCACAGCATCAATCATTTGTATGCCTTCCTCAATCCGGCAACAGGGTACAGCATTGGCACAAGATTCCAAGTTGTCTATCATTGGAAACAATATGCAGTGTCTCACACAGCATTTTTCTTTAATTCTTTACTCTTCTCAGTTTTTGTTCCATTCTGAATGGTTAGGTCACAACAATAAAATATCTGAATCTTTCAATACCATTCTGCCTTATTAGCAGCAGCTTATTTTCATTCAGGAAACTTGCTTTACCATTCCAGGACCTGAAATCAAGGTTTACTTGAAAGCATCTTCAAAGACCAAAGATTGCATGGTCTTGTGTTAAAATACTGAAGACCTCATCAACCACTTTAAGATAACTAATTAAGAATAGAAAACATTAGAAAATCTCAGCAGCACAGGCAGCAACAATGGACGTTTCTGATTGATGGGGTTTTGTCAGAGAGTTCTGATGAATGGTCATACAGCAGAAACTTAAATTCTATCATCATCTCTCAACAGATGTTTCTTGACCTACCAAGAGTTCTGAATATTTTCAGATCTCCATGCATGGTTGTACTCATTATGATGGAGTCAAATTCAATAATAAATGAAGAGGTCAGTTCTGTTTCAAGTGTGTTTTTCACAAGTCTAAAGCCATAAATGCAACTCAGCTGAGACAAGGATGTTCAAAATATAGAATAATAACGCAATTGAGCAAACTGGCAGTGCCAGAGGTGTCATAATGGCTATCACTGGGAAGCTGAAATTCTGAGTGGTGAGGGAAGTGAGCAATGGTCAGAGATAGTCTCATCTGCAATTTAGGTCATGAGTGTGAAGAGGATGAGAGACCTAGTGAGAAAGAAAAGTAGTTACGGCCATATCTGACAAAGTTCCTCTCTACTTCAGCCAAAAAAAATCCTCCCATCTCTATCCTAAAAGGAAGGCCCCTAACTTTAGAACAGTGCCCCCAGGTTCTGGACTCTTCCATAAGGTGAATTATCCTTTCAGTATCCAACTTGTCAAGTCCATTCAGGATCTTCTGATGTTTAATCAAATCACCTCTCACTCTTGTAAACTCCAGTGAAAAAAAAGCACAGCCTGTTCAATCTTACTTCATAAGACAATCCTCTCATTCCAGGTATAAATCTAGCAACTTCCCCTGAACGTCTACCAACTCATTTACATTATTCCTTACATAAGGAGGTGAAAACTGCTCAGATTTGAAGATGGTCACACCACCTTATTTTTCTGCCCAATTCCTCTCATAATAAAGGATAGCATCCCACTAGCCTTTTTACTTACTGTGCCTGCATACAAAATTTTGTGACAAATGTACTAGAACACCTAGATCCCTCTGCAGACCAAAATTCTGCAACAGTTCTCTGTTTAAATAATACTAATTCTGCCTGCCAAAATAAACAACTTCTCATTTTCTACATTATATTCCATCTGACAAGATTTTTGCATACCCATTTAATTTGGTCTGCATCCTTGTTATGTCACCTTCACAACATACTTTTTACCTATCTTTGGGTCATCTGTAAATTTAAATACCATACCTTCGCCCTCCTCATCTAAGTCATGAATATAAATCATAGAAAGGTTGAGGCCATAGTACAGCATGGGACCCTAATCATCACATCCTGACCATCTGAAAAAGATCCAAAGACTCATTTTTGCATACCATCTGTTTTCCACCAGTCAGCTAGTATCTTATCCCTTATGCCATGAGCTCCTATTTTGAACAGTGATCTTTTATGAGGCAGCTCTGGAAATCAATTTACAGCGCATGTTATTCGTTCAAAGAATTGTAATAAGTTGGTTAAATAGTATTTCCCTTTCACAAAACCACATTAACACTTCACGTGCCCAATTATAACCTACTTAATGATTGATTCTAGTACTGCTGCCCCATGACAGATCCAAGCTAACGGGCTTACAGTGTCTTTGTTTTCTGCCCCTTCCCTTTCTTGAATTAAAGAGTCATATTTGATACTTTCTAGTCTGATGCGACCTTTTGAGGATATTACGAATTCTGGAAACTTAATACCAATGCATCAATTACATAATTAGCTAAATCTTTTAAGACACTAGGATGAAGTCCATCTGGACCTAAAGACTTATCAACCTACAGCTCCATTAGTGTGCCACTTCTCTAGTGATTATCATTTCACCAAATTTCTCTCTTCCTTCAACTTCCTGATTTAAAGCTATTACTGGGATGTTTTTAGCATCCTCTAGGGTGAAGCAAAATATTTTTGTTATATATGCCAGTTCTTTATTATTTACAAATAGCTCTCCATTCTTACCTTTGAGAGGACCAATATTCACTCTTTTCCCTTTTGGACACAAATAGAAACTTTTGCTTTCTGTTTTTGCATTTCTAGCTAACTTCCTCTTATCCTCTAATTTATTTATTCCATCAAATGTTTTAGTCATTCTCTGCTATTCTTTGCAGTCTAACCAATGACCTGGATTACCACTCATCTTTGTGCAATGATACACCCTTTTCTTTCCCTTAAATTTGATGCTTTCTGCAACTTATTTTGCATAGCCACAGACTATAGGTCCTCCTTGGAAGTTTTCTTATTGGTAGGATTTTACTTATTCTGAATATTTTGAAATATCCCTTCAAATATCTGCCACAGATTCTGCATTGATTCAACTCCCAGCCCAATATTGAATTTCACCTTCAGCTGGCTCAGCTTTCATGTTAACATAATTGCCCTTATTTAAGTTGAAAGTAATAGTCTTCGACCCAGTCTTCTCCCTTTCAAACTCAATGCAAAATTAAATTATGTTATGAATGCTGCTACCCGAAAGTGCCTTTCTGGTGAGGTCATTAATTAGTTGTGTCACATTCACAACACTAGTAAGTAAGTAAAGTGCTTCATAAGCATTTGTCAAACTCATTAACATCATATATGATTACTAATGCCTGGCTTTGATATAAAAAAATAATGTGAAACATAAGCTACAGGCTTTGCATAGTTTTCCCATTATGAGATGACTCCTGTGGTTTATTTCTTGGATTATATTTATTTCTTGGGAGCAGGGCTAAACAGAACCATTAGTCACAATTTTCTTCACTTCTTCAAATGCTTTCTGACACTCCACACAATATGTCCAATGTATGAAAAGCTAATATAGTGGAGTCAATACATTCACTAAGTCAGGCTGAACTTTGAATCATACATAATAGTCCCCACAAATGTTCTCGGTTCCTCTTTATTTTCAAAATCCCCTCAACTTTCTCCTGATGGATGGATGCCTTCATTACGAATTTGGTGACCTGGATACATTGTACCCTGATACTTTGGGCAACATGGACACAGTCCTGCTCATCAGAGGGACTTCCACAGGGAATGGGTCAGGCTTTCTGACACAATTACATTTAATTGTGCATATTATTATATATAGATGCAAGGCAAAAACACCAAATTTGATTGGCAGCAAGTTCTAAAGTTCATTGGGTGCTAACATCCATGTTCCATATTTAAAAGGCACCCAGATTACAGCTCACTTTTTGCATCCCAGGAAACATCACTCAACCTCTGCTCATCTCACCTCCCACCCCGAAATTGCCACACCCCGTTAATAAATGACACTACTCTTTAGCGATACCTCTCTAAATGTACTTGTGAAGAGAGCCCGGGAGACAAGAGAAGTTCTTTTGCCTACATATGACAACTAAAAGGCGTTCTGCCTGATATTAATGCAACCTGAATAGACAAGGCTGCATTGGTCAGTGTCCATCAGGTATCACAAGGGAACCTGGCTCTAATGCTGCAAGACGATAAACGATCTACTGTACTCTGCCAGGGTACACACAACTTTCTCCTCAATGCTTCATGCCCTTACAAATGTGAGTTAGCATTGTAAGGTTGCCACTGCAGGGAATGTGACTCAGGAGACTGAACTTCAGCATCTCCATCAGTTATCTCATGTGCAGTTAATGCCTGTCACTTTGTTGCAACTACCAATTTAGCACTCTGGCACTGTCACGGTATTACCTCTCATACATCTGCTAGGCTCAGAAGTTCACACACTAGAAGGTTACTGACCTTTCATTACAATTAAGCGAACCTGCACAGCTAAAAGCTTTTCATTAAAGACTTGCACTCATTTGGAGTTCAGACTCAACTGTCTGTCCTGGTCTGATGTGCTGGCATCAGCCATTACGGCTGCATTGCTCAAGTGGTTTGGCTGGTGTTAGAACCCTTGACAGACTTCACCCCCAGTGCTGCACGCATTTAACAACAACTTGGCAGATTGTATATGATTGAGACATCTCACAAGCTGATCAACATGAACAGGTTTCACCCCCCAAAAACGGTAAACAAAGAATGCCTTAATGGTTAAGGGGCTAAGCAACTGAACAACTTCGTACTCACAGGAGCCTGGAGGACAAAGTCTCCCCTGCCAGGTACACCCCTCATCATACATATCGTTAGGTTTGTGAATACAAGTTTTCGGTTTTAGGCAAGTAAGTTTGTGCTTGTGAATGTTATTCCAGTGAACTGGGGTGGTAACAAGTCTTTATGACATTCTAACGAATGCACAAGTGTATTCCAGGTTAGGAATGCCAACCTATTTGAAAAGGTTTTGAAAATGTAATAACAAAACTTTAATTCACGATCAGAAACTGAATTTTTGTCTCTTCCCCACCATTCTAAAAGGTATGGTGAAGTCCGGAAAATCAGGCTCCGTGATACAAGACTTTTTAGCTTTAAAATATTATTGTTGAAGTCATTCTAAGACTTAATTCAACCTTGCAATGTGTTCTTTCTCGGTCCTCCTGCTAATTAATGTATCATCTAAGAATCCACATGCTCCCTTCATACCATTTTGTATGTGATCCATAATACTCTTGAAAAATGTGGGAACAGTAGATATTCAAATGGTAACCTTTCATATAACCATTCTCCACAACAGTAAAGCACTCCTTCCTCTTGCTGGTTAAATCTACTTTACTGAAGACCTTTCCACCGGTTAAATTAGACAACCAAACTTCACTGGCTTCCAGTGGTTAAATATCAATCCTGATCACCTTATTTACCATTTGCTTATAATTCCCACAAATCCAAACAGATGCCTCTTTTTTAAACCGTTGGAGTGGGTGGGGCCCAAATTCTTAATTGTCCCTGTTGTTTCTAATCTATTCACTCCCTACTCACTGTGTCTAACTGTGCATTAGGCACAGGACTAACGTTGCAAAATGTCAAGTGCATGTTGTCCTTTATCTTGACTTCAGCTTTGTGATTTAATAATTTTTATTGAAATTCAGTTCTTATTGTTCAGAAATGACTTTGCTTACTCTCTCTTTTCAAAGTCAGACAGTTCACCCTAGATTAACTACATATTCTTAAACCAATTCATTTCCATCAGTTGGGATTTTGTTTCTCCTATTACCACCAGTAGCAATGAAAAGGATACATCATGGTAATTCACCCTATTGCAGTCTAACAGTAAAATACTTTTATTGAAATAACTAGTCAGTTTCACACCAATTGTGAATAAGGTGATGTGAGGTTGAAACTGTGACTTTCATTTCAAGTCTGGGCACTAGCTTATATCTTCAGTTCTATTGCTATCATCTCACACGTGCTTTATTTTCATACAACTCTTGATATTCCTGCTTGACAATATTCACCTCTGTTTCCATAACTATCTTATGCACATTTGAGGACCTCCTGACTTCCAAACTAGATTTTGCTCTACCATGATCACAACCTGGTATGCAGCTGGGATCTGCAGCTTTAGCACATACTAGAGCATCTCCATTTGAACTTTTTTTCCTATTCATTTGTGAGATGCTGGCATTGCTGGCTGGCCAGCATTTCTTGCCCATCAGCCAATGTGACCAGCTTCCTCACAGGCATAGCACTTAGACTGGAAATGGGGCATTTAAATAATTTGTAGCTGCCATGGCAACTTCAGCATCTAAATTTCTGACTCAGAGATGTGAGCTTGGCTGCTGTGGTCTAGATCCTATTAAAATCCAGCGGACCTCCCTGCTGACTAAGGAAAAGTGGGCACTTCCAATTTGCAGCTCTCTCTTTGAGATTTCCATGGCAGTGGCCTCAATACAGGCCTCCTTTTATTACATAAAAGAAAATAAAACAAAAAGCTCAGTAAAAAATATTAGTCAATTTGAAATGGTCATAACATCAACTTTCTGTCTGCAAAAAAGATGCTAAGCTTTTGGTTGCCTGCCACTTCAACACACAATTGTGTTTCCTGGCCAACATCTCTGTCTCAGGCCTGCTGCAGTGCTCCAAAAAAGCTCAGTGCAAAATGGAAAAACAGCATCTCATTTTCCGCTTGGAAACTCTACAGCCTTCCGGACTCAATATTGAGTTGAGCAATTTTAGGGCTTAAGGTACCTTCTCCCATGTCCTTACCACAACCCCCAAATACCAGGCCTTGGTCTGGTAATCTGCTATTACACACTACCCATTGTTAGGCACTAATAGGCCCCATTGGCAGCCACTCACTCTCCTGGGCTGACTGTTATCCACTCTTTTGTCTGTCCAACTGTTCTTCTCTCTCTTTGGGCTCCATCTCCACCTTCGTTTACTCCTTAAACCCTCCCCCACTATATCTATTGCATAAAAAGAACGTTTTCACAGCTACCATCAGTTCTGAAGAAGGGTCACTGGACCTGAAATGTTAATTCTGATTTCTCTTCACAGATGCTGCTAGGTCTGCTGAGACTTTCCGGAAATTCATGTTTTTGTTTCTAATTTTCACCTACAGTGATAGAAGTACCTGATACTTTCCACAGTAAAATCAACGGAGGAAATCTAACAAAAAGGTTTTGGGGAAATAAAACAAAATTAAACTATACCACAACTTGAATAAAAGCAAAGTACTGCACATACTGGACATTTGAAACAAACATAAAAATCACTGGAGAAACTCAACATGTTTGGCAGCATCTGTGGAGAAAGAAACAGAGTTAACATTTCAAAATCGATATGATTCTTCTTGAGAACTGTTTTAGTCAGTTGGTAATGCTCTAGCCCAGAATCTCTGGCTGTTTTACAGTGTTTCATACGCGTCTAAGTCTGTAAAATAAATGGCAAAGCAAAAATAACTTTGATGTAACGAAGGAGCAGCAATATTGGAGTCAGTGGAACAGACCAGGGCCAGGTTAGTGTGGCAGTATATTTTCAGCAGGGAGATCTTCAATTAAGTATGGTAGAAGAATGAGAGAATAAGAATTTGATTGCTGATGAACTGTTCTAGTATTCCTAACTCTTAAATGACAGTTCATCTTGTGCTATGTTCAACAGATTGCTGCAAGCAAGTCCTTCCAGTTCATGAAGGATTGCACTTTATGATTTAGAATACAAGGGACTAATGTTAATTGATCTTAGCTAGAAAGAAAACAGCAGTGCAGTGAGTAGTACAAATGTTAGGAAGCAGATTTATACATTAGCAACAAAATGCTGTAGGCATACATTCTATTTTCTAACATGTCTATGTTGGTAATCTAGTTTGTTACAGGATGGCTAGACTTTTGTGATGTTTATCCTTCCTCTTTAACAGGTTACTATGGGATGTGAAAATGTACCAGTTAGGGTAGTTTTCAGGAGGTCAAAGTTTAAAAAAAATCCACCATTCTAAGCAAGAGAAACACATGCTAATATTGCACATTTTAAATTAGTGAAAAAACTATAGAAAGCAGAAGAAAAAGTCATTCCACATCAAATTGGCAAAGGTGGATTTTATTGCCGATGCTATGGGAATTCCAGTGAGAATTCCAGTGAGTTGTTATATTCTTTACCTACTGCAGAGCTGTGCTCAACAAGGTACAAAAAATCTTGCTTGTTTGTGAAACACAGAGAAAAGTACTGCTAATCTTATCTTTGTACCCGATATTTGCTGTTCATTTCAGCTGTGCCAACCATACTTGCGCAAATAGGAAATTCATCCAAATGGTGATTTGATCAGGAGAGTGACAAGTCATTACAAGTGACAAATGTTAAAAACGAACTTCATGTAATGGCTCACCTCTGGATTATGTGCTAAGAGGCAGCATCGTAACTTAGACATCAAAACCAGAAGTGAACAGAAATGACTGAGCAGATGGTTGATACTGCTGGAACCTCTTAGCATACCAGCAACATTCTCATGAATTCATGGAATCCTAGTGAAATTGTGGAAAGCACTGTCAGGTGGAGAATCTTGATAAATATTTGAATGTGGTATGGAAGGAAAACTTGAAATTGAAGCTGGCTAAACTAGGAAATATAGGCTGCAAAATAAACATTATCGTGGCCATTTTGTTCTTTTAGGGAGCACCCAAAACATTAACTCACATTTCTCCTTCAAACACTGACAGGCCTTTGCAATTGCAAATTTTTCTGGTTTTATTCCCATCAATGGCTGAAATTATAACCCTATGACACTATATTCTAGGGTGTAGTTTTACACTTCTATTTTCAGAAAAATTCATATGCAGAATTAAATTTCACAAACGCATTAAGTAAGGCCCAGATAGATTTTGAAATGTGAATAAATAAATGCTCTCCAAGTTTTCAAGATTAAAGCTGTAACTTTCAAATGATCTTAGAAATTAGACCAAATGGAAAGATTCTGCAGAAGTGGAGCACTAACACAACTGCCTGCAACCAGTCTAAGAGCAAAATTAGTGCAGATTTTGCAAATCTGAAATGAGAAAGGAAAATACCAGAAATACCCAGTAAATTAGGCACTACCTATAGGGAGACAAACAAAACTAACATTTCAGGTTGGTCAGATGCTTTCTCTCCAGCCTGACCTGCTGAGTATTTTGGACACATTTGCACAAACAATAGGCCAATTAAAATTTTGGTCCGTAACAAAATTTTACACTCTGGTCAACTGTATGTGTATTAACAAACTCTTCTAAGTGAACCATAGTGAAGCATTCATGGACTATTTGTCTCACTTAGATCTGTTGGATTCTTTGAAGAGTTGTGGCAAGACTTTATGATCTGAACAGCCTTCATTAACTCTAATTTTTATTAAAGCGAAAGAATTCAAAACATAATCTACTAAAAAAATTAGTAAGGCTTCTTTTACAGGACAGTTATTTTTTTTCCCCTCACCACATTGTTCTTCCGTATTTCAACACATCGATACATATTCAGTATATATTAATGTTTGAGAAACTCCCCTATATTTTAATTATTCAGTGCAAATTTTATCCAAAAAATTGTGAATTCTACAAAATGAATTCATGATTCGTAGAATTTACTGAATGATGACTGTAGTAAAAGTGTAGTATTGTTATGGGTATTTTTGTTTTTTTTGTAGAATGGCTTAGCATAACACCAAACACAGTGGAACTTGCCTGCTGTTTCAACTGTTGTACTAGTCGGTCCTTTTCACGTTTAAGAGCTATTACTTCATCTTGTGTCTTTTTCTTTTTAGAGGCAGACAATTCTAATAAGGCAATGTTTGCATCCTTCTCACTGATGGCTGCCAGCAGTGCTTCTTGTCTGCAACAAAAATTAGTCTGGTTAAGGAACCAATAGGCATAAATGACAATAGCAATGAGAAGCCTACCTTTCTGTTTATAAATTCCACATGCTTTGACAGATGTACCTATTTCAATTCAGATTTCCTCAAACACGTCCATTTTTGGAACTGTGAGCATGTCATAATTATTGTTTTCAAACGTACAGCATCACTACATCTACTGCCCAACAGGTAGGCAGCCATAAGGTCAGGGATCACCTCCTATTGCATCAGAGTGGCATCTTTAATCCACGGGGTTCACACCAGCTCAATCAATGAATACTTAAATGTAGTGTTGTGCTGTAGGCTCATGTCCACCACAATCTTGTACACGTAGGCTATGGCACTAAACTGCAACAGATTTGGCAGTGACAAGTCAAAGGATGTGGTTACAGGAAATTAGAAGAATGTCACTTAATGTAGCAAGTGGTTGTCCTTTAGGTTTGAGGCAAATTTTGTTGAGGCAAAGTAGGCAAGTATTGTTCTGCATTTAGCTATGTTGTACATGAGCTGGAAGAATGTGATGTTTATACTGGTTGTCGCAAATCAATTTTCCAGCACTGCCATTCTTTATCCATAACCTTGAATAATATAGTCTATTTTTAAAAGATGAAAAATAAATTCTGGTCATTTTCTTCAAATTTTCTCCTAAGTACCAGAGTGATTAGTGTGTGATTTTTCAAGAGTGAATCTTAACGCCCCTTTCTCAAGGGCAATTAGTACAGAGTAACAAT
>NC_063347.1:28153650-28169507 GCF_021869965.1 Rhincodon typus
CTAGCCCCACCCCTCCTCTCTCTATTTATTTCGGAGCTCCCTTCCCCTACCCCCATTTCTGAAGAAGGGTCCCAAGTTGAAACATCAACTTTCCTGCTCCTCTGGTGCTGCCTGGCCTGCTGTGTTCCTCCAGCTCCACACTGTGTTATCTCTGACTCCAGCATCTGCAGTTCTTGCTATCTCTCATGGACAGCTTGGTGCTGTGTCAATAAATCTGCTACCTGGAAACACATGGTACTGAGCTCTAATTGTCTCAGCCTCAAAATTATAGACTAGTTCCTTATGAACTTCAACAACCTCACCAGGGGATGTAAATTAGTACAATGGATATTTACTTTATGTTTCCTTGCCAGCACATTCTTCAACTTTTTAACACAGTACTCGAACAATCAACAATTCATATCGAATTCTGGTTACAGGAGCTGGGGGTTTGATTTTGGATTCTTGCATTTCATTGCTGCCTGACTCTCCATGGTATAGCTATAATTGTCCACTCTGCCTCTACCATGTAATTGCATACATGGGTATGCCCAGAGAAAATGCCACATCTGCACGAGACATATTCTCATTTGGGCAGATGTTTGACGGAATTTGATAGTGCTCTGACATAGTCAGAGGAAGTGGGACGCAAAATGTGAAAAATCACTATTGAAGGCTTTTTTTAGTACAGAAACCAGTCATTAGAAACTCGAGGCTCTTCAACTCTCAGATCCCTCACTGCTGCAAGTCTCAGTTGATCCTCAAAACTAGTATATCAGATAAATCTATTCTCCATTATCCCAAATGAATTTTCAAATGCAAAATTCACTGCTGTTTAGTACTATATATTTAGATGAGATCAATTGGATGGATCAGGAAGAGCTAGAGGAAATATGACAGAAGCAACCTAATTCTGAAAATCAGGTGGAACGGCTTCCACTCAAATTTCCTATCACAAAAATGTATTTCCCTGATTATGAACTGGAAAGGCAATTGAGAGAACCATATTAATGTACAGGGATTTTCAGCAGACTCCCATAAATTCAGGTGCATGGCTCAAGACAAAATTAGTATTATGAGTTCAGACTGTTCCACAGAAGGGGAGCAAATAGTTGAAATACGTGGGAATTAGATTAGTGAAATGATGTATGTATTGGACCCCAGATTAGTACTCTTTTGTCAGTCCACTTTTGGGCTGTAAGTACAAAAAGAATTTGGACTTAGTGATGATACAGAAATTGGCACTTTGACAACAATGACAGAGACTTTAAAGGACTTTGAGAAGATGCAGGCTACTGGAATGGCCAAGCAGATGACAGCTGTAATTTAACAGAAAAGTTTGAGGTGATTCATTTTGAGAGAACACAAGAATTGAAACACATGCAATGAATGCATGGAAGGATGTAAACAGAAAAACAGTGATTAGTATAACATCAATGGTCAATTGGTAACACTTTTACCTCTGTGAGTTTAAGCCACATTTCAGAGATGCAAGGACAGAAATCTCAGCTGATACTCCAATGTAGCACTGCTCTCTCTCTCAGTAAAACTGGTCACCTCTCTAAACTGGACACACACTGTTACAGAGAGGAATGGCCGAACCCCTCTGATAATTAAACTAAACCATAAGCCCCAATCTGTTATGATAGGAGAAGGGATTCCCCCCTAATAATTACCCCCGAAACACCCAGAGAATCTCATCTTTCCCCTTGTAATTTATTAAAAGAGTGGTTAAAATAAAATAAATCCCTGATCTCCACTTTACAAGTAACGAGAAACAATTTATTTATTTGACCCAACAATGAACAAATTAACAAAATTACTAACAAAGCGACAATTCCCTTTCGACTACCAACTACCCCCTAACTGGGTCTAAATTCTACTGGAATGCTGTTTAAATAAAGACAAGTCCCACGAATATAAACCCAATTAATAAGTAGCAATAAATAATAACTTAATCTCTCCAAGTTCGCACAGACTGTCTTCTGGAATATTCTGTCGGCTCCGGTCTCTTCAGAAACACCTTTCTTCCATTAATTCTGCATTCTAGAATGTTTTATCTCTATAATTTCTTCAATGTGGTCTTTGAGCTAAAATACTGTGGTACCTTAGATTAATTAGATGGGCTTTCTCCGAGAGCTGAATGGTGCTAACTCTGGTAGGTGGCGGATGGCTCTTTCTTGAAGATGGCAGTTGGTTCTCCCCGATTTTCCAACTGCCCTCATCTTATATACCCGTAATGATGCGATCAAATTCTTATTATATTATTGTTTTCAGGTTGTCAACAGCATCAGATTTAAATTCAATTGGCTTTCTATATCTAGGTACTTCATTTAAATTAAAATTCAAACTTGTTGTCTTGGAAAAAGTGCTGCTTGGCTGTTCTGTACAAACTACTTCCATTCGGGCACTTTCTGTGCACCTGCATTTATAGACTTCCAAGCCCAGACAAAGCACAAGCTCTTAAAGGGACCACGGCACTCTTTTCCCCACGATCATTTTTACCGATAAAAACTAATTTCCTGTCTTCCAATTCATCAATACTCTACCCAACTTCGTAACAATATGATCCCATTTTGCAAAAGTGAGCTATCCCGAGGATCCTGGTCAATAGTCACCATCTTTACAAAAATAGATTGTCTGGCCATTACTGTATTGCAGTTCATGAGAATTTGCTGTGTGCAAATTTGCTGCCATTTTCCTGCATTACATCAGTGATTACATTTCAAAAGTGTTTTGAGATCTCCTAACATTGTGAAAGGCACTGTATAACGGCAAAGTCTTCCTTTTTTAAACATAATTCTCTGAAATGCTAAGTGCACGTAAATAAAGCCATAAAAAGTGTAGCGGAACTTTATGTTTTATAGATAGGCGCAGAGATCACAAGACTGAAGAAGTAATGATTAATTTAAATGAAACATTGGTTAGGTCAGAGTGCTGTGTGCAGTTTTGGCTGCCCCATTATAGGAAAGGCTTTGAAGTGACAGGTCACACTGTAGATTCAGCAGGATTACACAAGGAATGGGAAACTATTTAAGAGGAGGGATTTGAGATGCCAAAACAATTTCCACCAGGACATTAAAGGCAAGAGGAAATTTAATGGAAGATTTAAAATTATTATGAATACGGAAAATGGTCAAAACTGCTAGTCGTGTTGGGGAGTTAGTAATAAGAGAGTTTAACTTCAAAGTTACCACAAAGAAAGTGAAAAGAGAAGGAATCCCTTCACATGGAAGATTGTTGGAGCACAAAATGCTTAATTACAGGGTTAAAACAGAAGTCATTAAATATTTTAAGAGAAAAAAATGATAAATATTATCTAATTTTGTCCATTGGCACAAGATATCCTGTTTGTTGTTTCTTAGAATAAAAAGCATTTGGTAAAGTGCCATGTGAAATGTTCATGTCTAAGGTAAAGGATCATGGGGTGCCACAATATGAATATCTTAATGAAGGAACTGATGGTAATATATCTCACTTTGCTGATGATCTTGAGGACATAATGAAGCTGCAAAGAGATACAGAGCTCGATTTTCAATATGGGAATGGGAACTTGATGCTTGGATCATTTC
Source organism: Rhincodon typus (assembly GCF_021869965.1). Lineage (NCBI taxonomy): Eukaryota > Metazoa > Chordata > Chondrichthyes > Orectolobiformes > Rhincodontidae > Rhincodon > Rhincodon typus. The sequence goes on from NC_063347.1 coordinate 28,157,202, forward strand.
TAAATTCTAACCCCATGATTTTTTGTGTTTATTTTTCATTCATGGAATGTGGGTATAGCTGGCTAGGCCAGTATTTATTGCCCTTAAGATGGTGGGAGGATGCCGCTTTCTTGAACCACTGTTGTCTATTTGATGTAGGTAAGACCACAATGCCATTAGGGGGGTTGTTTCAGGATTTTGATCAAGCAACAATGAAGGAATGATGGCATAATTCCAAGTCAGGATAGCATGTAGCTTGGTGTGGAAGATGCAGATGGGGGTGTTCCCATGTATCTGCTGCCCTTGTCCTTTCAGATGTAGCGGCTGAGAGTTTGGAAGGTTCTGTGTGAGGAACCTTGGTGAATTCCTGCAGTTCATCATATAGACAGTACACATTGCTGCCACTGAACAGCAAAAGTGGAAGGAGTGAATATTTGTAGATGTGGTGCCAATCAAGTGTCTGTCCTGAGTGGTGTCAAACTTATTGAGTGTTGTTGGAGCTGCACTCATCCAGGAAAGTGGGGTGTATTCCATCACACTTCTGACTTGTGCCACGTAGATAGTGGATAGGGTTTGGGGAATCAAAGGTTCAGAAGGAGAGTCACTTCGTGCACTATTCCAAGCAACCGTGGTCATGCATCCTAAATAGTTGTATGGCTAGTCCAGTTCAGTTTCTGGTCAATGGTAATTCCAAGGATATTGCTAATGACGAATTCAGTGATGGCAATGCCACTGAATGTCAAGAAGGCAATGGGTGGATTCTCTATTGTTAGAAATGGACATTGTCTGGCACTTAGGTGGTGTGAATGTTACTTGGCAATTGTTAGCTCAAATCTGAATAATGTCCATGTTGTGCTGCATTTGGATATGGACTGCTTCAGTATCTTGAGAGTCGTGAATGATGCTGAACATTGTGCAGTTATGAGTGAAAATCCCCACTTCTGACCTCATGTTGGAGGGTAGGTTACTGTTGAAACAGCTGAAGATGGTTGGGCCAAGTACATTACCCTAAGGAACTCTCGCAGAGATGTCCTGGAGCTCAGTTGTCTGACTTCCAACAACCACAAACACCTTCTCTTGTGTCACATATGCCTTCAACCTTGATGTCACATTCTGTCAAGTGTGGCCTTGATCTCAAGGGCAGTCATTTTCCTCTGGCCTTTGGAATTCAGCTATTTTGCCCATGTATGAACTGATGCTGAAATAAAGTCAGGAGTTGAGTGGACCTGGCAGAGCCCAAACTGAGTATCAGCAAGCAGCTTATTGCTAAATAAAGGCTGTGTTGCTGACACCTTCCATCACTTTACTGATGATTCAGAGTAGATTGATAGGGCAGAAATTAGCTACGTTGGGTTTGTCCTGCTTTTTGTGTACAGGACACACCTGGGTAATTTTCCGACTGTGTTACACTTTTGCATTGATATATTCGGCTTCTCCATCATTGAGGACAGGGATATTTGTGGATCCTTCTCCTCTAGTGAGTTGCTTAAGTGGTCCAGCACCATTCACAACCAGATTTGGTAGGTTTGTAGAACTTAAATCGGATCCATTATTTGTGGAATCATTTAGCCCTGTCCATCACTTGTCATTTATACTATTTGGCACTCAAGTTATCCATTTTGTAGCTTCACCATGTTGACACCTTATCTTTTAAGTATGCCTGGTACTGCTCCTGGCCTGCCCTCCCACACTCTTCATTGAACCAGGGTTGATCCCCTGCTTTGACAGTAGTGATAGAGTACGGGATATGTCAGCCCATAAGCTTGTAGATTGTGGTCAGCACAATTCAGTTTCTAATGGCCCACAAAACCTAATGAATGCCCAGTCTTAAGTTGCTACATCTGTTTGAAGTCTATTCCATTCAGAATGGTGCCACATATCACAATGTGATTGCGAAGATGGGACTTCATCTCCATAAGGATTGCATGGCGGTCACTCTTACTGATACAGCTATGGAAAGATGCATCTGTGGCAGTCAGATTGGTGAGGATGAGGTCAAGCACATTTTTCCCTCTTGTTGGTTCCCTCACCATGTGCTGCAGACTCAGTCTTCAAATCTTGCATGCCATTGACAAGCTGGGCACCCACTTACTGGTGCCTAGTTTTGGCAGAAGCTGCCTGCAGAGCAAAAACATCCAAGGGAAATGAGCAGTCTTGATGGAGTCTGCTGCTGCCTTGCAGGAGAGAGGAGGTAGCACATAGGGCCAGTGGCCTCACCATGCATAAAAACGTCCAAATGGTGTTGCCACTGATCTGGAACAATAGTATGTTGGCAAAAACTTATTATAAAAATATTATATTATATTATATTTATTATAAAAATTTTGCTTAATTGTTCCCCCGGTTGAACTTGATACCTTTGCACTAATGTAGCACCAGTCTCCTTGGATTCCACAATTTTCTGTTTAAAAAACTTTTCAAAAAGCTTAACAAATTAATTGAAGTTAACTGGAGGTGAGCATATTCCTGATATCAACCACCAACCCCACTCCTCCAACTCACTCCCACACATTGAAAATTCCAGCATGATCAGGAGATGCTGAGACATTGACAAGTCATTAAGAGTAGCCACACCTGACCTCAGCAGCACAGGCAACAACAAAGCCTGGCCACCAACAGGTTAAGTGGGTGGGCAAAGAGGTAGCAGATGGAATAGGATATGGGGAAGAATGAAGTTATTCATTTTGATGCCGAAATTGAAAGGCAGAATAACTTTTTAAAAAGTGTGAAGCCTTTTCACGACAATGCTCACAGAAATTTGTGTTTAGCTGTAGAAGGAACATCATATTACTATGTAGGTACAGCAAGCAATTAGGAAGGTAAGTTGACCTTTATTTCTCATGGTTGGAGCGCAAAATAAAAAGAAACTTGCATTTATTGTATGGAGCTTCAGTGAGACCACACTGTGCACAGTGTATAATTATGCTTTCCATATTTAAACAAAGATAGAACTGCATTAGAGCAGTGCTGTGAAGATGCAATAGATTGGATTCCTGGGTTGAAACAATTGTCCTATGATGAGATGATAAGTAAACTGGGCCTATACTCTCTGGATCTTAAAAGAACATGAGTTCATCTCATCGTTTTTTTTTAAGAATGAAGAGTGAGTAAGACGTGCAGCTTTCATTTGACTAATAACAGAATACTTGTACAGTTACTGTGGTAGGACTGACAAGCGTTTTTCATCCTAGGAGACAGAGATTGGTCAGGGTGAATTTGAATCAAATAGCTTGTACATACAATTAGCTTTGCAAGTTGTCAAAAACTTGTAAAATCAATTTAGTTTATTAATAACTAAAGCCAACTCTGCTCCTAACAGTAAAGAATCATAATGTGTTATCCATAGTTCTTATTCTTTTAAAGGAATATTCCATGGAAGTTGACAAAAATCTTTTATCTGAAGGACAAACATTAGTATAAAAGTTTAAACAATTTCTCAGCCTTACACATTCCTTTAGGCTTTCAGTGTACAATAAAATTTTGTTCAGAGAGAAGCCTGACATTTTGTGGATATAGTGAAAATGTTTCCTTTACCTGTCAATCTCAGTGTCAGGCAAAGTATGGATTCTATTATACAAGACTAGCAAGGATTCATATCCTGTGGAGGTCAGGGGTTAGAACAATGCAATTATTTCTTGTTGACAGATTGAACATGAGATCAATAAGATGGTATTTTCAAATAAATACTTTGAGAAATATTAATGGGACCCTTGTACATCTAATATCCATAAGCTTGTTTTACAATTCGGGGTGCAGATACACTTTGGGTCCAAGCTGATCAGTCTAACCTGAATAACGAATGCTCTGATTGGGATGGTGATGATCTTGTAGCCAACTGATAGGGCAGAGGGTCCCCAGAATGCAAGTGGCAAAGGCAGACAGCACCTATGAGGGAACCTGCTGCTCCGTTGTGAAAGAGCGAAGTAGCAGCATATTGAAGGGCCAACTGCTTCAGTGCACACAAAGGTGACCAAAACAGTCAAATGTAAGATAATGTGCTCAATCTGGTGCAAGATACCTCAGGGCAAAACTTTTCAGCAAAGTAACCTTTCCACAGATCACTGAAGGTGGCAGCGCGGTAGATAAGGTAGTAAAAAAGGCTTATGGCATCCTTGCCTTCATTGAAAGGGCATTGAGTATAAGGATAGACAAGTTATGCTGCAGCTTCATAGAACTTTAGTTAGGCCACACTTGGGATATAACATACAGTTCTGGTCACCACACCACCAGAAGGATGTTGATGATTTGGAGAGGGTACAGAAAAAGTTTACCAGGATGTTGCCTGGTATGGGGGATTTTAGCAGTGAAGAAAGGTTGGCTAGACTGGGTTTGTTTTCCCGAGGTGTGGTGACAGTAACATGCCATCTAGGATCATCACTTTCAAAGCATGCTTAAATCTATTCTGTCATCCATGGGAAATTGAAAATCCAAGCTGATGTATCAGAGTGTTAGCATTTCCACCGCATTACAAAACAAATCAGAACCACAAACTAATGTCTACATTTTTTCATTTTTGAGCATTTGAGCTCTCTGTGTGCATTATTTGAAAGGACAGACAATTGCTGCTTTGGGATGCAGTAATATCATACACGCTCCAGGTCCTGGATGTTATATCAGTTATGGTTTTATACTAACCAGTTCTGCTTACCAACATGTCCTTGTTGAATGTTACAACCTGCTAATATTGTGACAGAAAATGTACACTCCTACAATGTCTGGCAAGGTCTGTATCGACTCATGAGCACATTGATCCAAACTTTCTGATAAGAATTAGAAACACTATGTCCATTTCTGATCAGAAAGAAAAAGACACTAAAGAGTGGGGGTAGGGTAGCAGTTGGGTGAGGGCTTATGTGGCAGGGAATGGGGGAACTCGAGATTAGATTGGCAGGTGGGTGAGAGGCAGGGGTGCCAAGCAGTTGAAAGGTTAGGGTGGCAAGTGGGAGGAGGATGTAGGGTGCCAGGCCAACGAAGGGTTAGGAAGCAAGTTCTGGAGGTGGCAGGGGGGTGCGGGAGAGGTACAGCGGGTGTGATTTGCATGTCAGGAACGTGAATGAACCCTCCGGTTAAGTCAATTAGTTGAATTAGGCAGGGGTGGTGGTAGAGGGGGCTCGTTTGGGTCCAGTAGAGTTGGGTTGGAGAGATGGTCGTTCCGAATCCAGGTAGCTGGCCCAAATTTAAGCTAGGCAATTACTGTGGACTCCGCTGCATCAGGCTTTCTACAAGGTCCCTACAAGCAACTCCAATCGACGCTACTACAGCATCGATCTCAATTGGAATTTCTGGAAAGGCATTGCCATTCCGCACATGGGAGGATAAATTTCTCAGCCTGTCAGCAATCAGAAAAATAAAATTGATGCTATCTGCAAGCGTGCTTTCTATTTTCAGTGCCATTGAAGCAATGTAGAAAACCATGCTTTTGGTCGCAAATGGGCCTGTTGTAAAGGAGTGCGATTCATGCTGTTGGCTTTCAGTGGACACCAAGTCTCCCATTGTTGTGGTCCTGCTGTTCTAAACAGTACACAAGGCTTAAACATGGATGAGACTGTAGTTTGTTCAAAAGTTTCTCTTGTAAAAGAGCTGTGCTTCTTTCGAGTATATACAAAGAATGCTACACATTTTTTAAACCCAGCTACTTTTCAACGTAACCACAACAGAAGGGTTCTCTCAGTTATCTTTCATATTATCAGCTTTCTAAAATCAGAATGTGTTTGCATTTACTCAGCTGTTCCCATAGTTTCACATTTCATGAGCTGTTGTTACAGTTTGTAGTTTCCCATGTGACTGGATTAAAAGCTATATAATGAGCTATTTAATAGCTCAAAGTTGCCTTTGTATACCCACTGGTACATATATTGAGATTGCTTAACTTTTATTATTGTGAAGCAGCAAAATCTGAAAACCTTTCTATTTTCAATGCTGCAGTACTTCAATGGATTCTTTGCAATTTCCTGAGACAACTCAGCATAGCTTGGGTGACGAGGTCAAATACCTAAGTAACAAATTCTCCAACACCTTCTCATTCTTAGTGTCATAAGAATAATCATTATTATATCATTCTCGCTCTCTCATAGCTCAGGTTAGTCACAGGTAAATATTCCACAACAGCACAAGCACCTGATGCTGGCTCATTCACTGTTAAACAATCAAATTTTAAGTTAATAATCAACTGCGAATAGCACAGTGATCAGTCTTTGTCATTCCTGATTTTAATAAAAGTTACCACTTCTACCAGTGGATAAAATACCTTGTTAACTTCTTGCCTTTCCCCAGCCAAAGGACCTCAAGAACTACTACAACACACAATGCAGTTCTGTGAAGGATGTAATTAGAATATCTCACCTGTTCAGGTGTCATACTTTGCAACTGACGCTCCCGGGAAACCTCATCCTCTTCTTCCTCGTTGACTGATAATGATGGCAATCCTACCAAGACTTGTGGATTCCGCTCCAGGCATAGTGTGGTCAGGTGATCGATGTACAGTTTTAATTTGATGCGGTGGTTGAATGCCTCCAACAGTGACTGGATCATCTAACATAAAGTAGAATTGAATTACAACAGAGAACTAACGGAGAAATACAATTTCTCATCAAATCTCTCAAACATATGACAAATATTTTTTTACCACTCACTCCTATAGAAGTGTTAATGCTGCAATTATTGGTTATTGAAGGACAGAGTACAGTTGATTTCATGAATTAACTGGAACATTAAAATATGTAACTACAAATGTTAGGTCACAGATTTCAATTTTATCTAATGTGAAATATTGCAAAATTATGTTGCCAGCAGCTGTGGTGCATTTAAAAATTTATTATTTCCATGTAATCTGCTGTGAAACTTAAACATGATGGCAACAATTAATCAACTGACACAGCTTTTGTAAACTTAATTATGTCCAATTTTAAAAAGCACCATTTTCCTGATAAGATATTGATATTTGACATCTGAATTGATAAACAAAATACAAGACATTTTCACTAGAATTTAGAACCACCTTACGTCAACAAGATTAATCTTCAAATGCAATTTACACAAGCAGCTACTGTAACACCATACTTTACACAATAAAGAATAGTTCTTTGAAATGAAGTACAGGGGAGGCTCAGTAATTGTTCGCTACAGTATTCTTATAAAGGCACACAGATTATGCTTTACACTATTTCATGGATTTAACGTAAGAACGAAAACATCGTATCACAGTATTCTTCGATATTTCTTTTTAAACACAGAAAATATAAAGTTTGTCAGGGTGTGTAGTATACTTTACAAATTAGTTGGAGTATAAAAAAAGGCATACATACCATGTTGGGATGTCTCTCAATATTGCAATGTCATGCTTTTTATACTGATTGCCATATAGATATTATCCAAGTACACTTTGTTTGGAAACACTGAATGTTAAGTATCCTTGAAAGGGCAGGCATTTGGGCTACAGTATTTTATGTTAAACATCTGATGTAAAAAGATCACAAACAAACCATCTTGACAGTGTTTCAAATTTGACAAGTCTAGTTGTACATATTTAACAGTCCTAATGTGACTCTCAAACACAAATCAAGTTCCACAATTAAGAATCCACAGGTAGTTTGTACAGGATTTCTAAACATTCTCGCAACAAAGCCCAAAGACTCAATATTCCTATTTTCAACATTTACAGTCCTCTAGCCCTTCTTGAGCTGGACAGTTTATTAAGGTCTTTAACTATAGTCCAAGTAATGCAGATTTTATGTATTTTTGTGCTGTCTATTTACAATGGAGGGAGAGGCACTTACACAATAATATTTAGTTAGTTTTCAGATCATAAAAGGGTTGTACCCATATACTTGTTGTTGAAGGCGGAATCACTGTCCCATATTTTGATTGTCAATGACTTTATCATCTAGACCAAAAGGAGCTGGTAACCAGATGCAGCATTTGCTCTATGCTTTAAGAAAAGCCAGGTTAATAATAATGCATAATTACAACCAATCATTTGGTCCAGCTGAATGCAAATTACATCTGTCAGTTTTCTAATTCATGTCCCACCCACCCCAGAAAGAATGTATTGGAAATAATTGGTAATTAAAGATAAATGATCCTCTACACTGCCATTAAGGAAAAAGAAAGTTACAAAGTCCTGCACAACTGGGACAAATAAATAGAGGGAATGAAGGCAAAATTAGCAGTAGTGACTAAGAGCTTGGTTTAAGAGGGTTTTTTTAATGGGGAGCTTAAATTAGGACAGAGTGAAGCAGTAGTGACAGAGAAAGACTGTTTATTGAGGAAATCCAAAGCACAGACGGTATGGCCAAAATCAGGTGAATTATAGAATCCCTACAGTGCAGAAAGACATCATTCAGCCCATCAAATCTGTATCTCCAAACAGCATCACACACAGACAAAGCCACATCCCACCCCATTCTCATAATGCCACATTTACCATGACTAACCCACTTAGGCTGCACATCCCTGGGCACCAGAAGGCAATTTAGCATGGCCAATCCACCTCATCTACACATCTAATTAACGGTAAAGTCAACACAAGTCAAGTTCCATAATTAAGAATCCAGGTCATACACAAAACAGAGAGGAAACTGGAGCACCCAGCTGAAACCTATACAAACCCAGAGAGAACATGCAAACTCCACACAGTCATTCAAGGCTGGAACTGAACCCAGGTCCCTAGCCACTGATCCACTGTGCTGCCGAAGGAAAGGAGGAATGCACAATAGGACATAGTGAGAGGAATGTAGAGTTCTGAGATGGTTCCAGAGCTGGGGCTGGTTAAAGACAGAGGTGTGGATGAGCGTATGAAGGGAGTTGAGCAGAAAAAACAGCACTTTAAATTGAATGTGCTGTGGGTCAGAAGTCAATATCTGTGATAATTGGGTGGAATTAAGTGCAAAATGGGATTGTGCAAAATTTTGATTGGCTGAACTTTATAGCATTGAGGATGGGAAAGTGAAACGGTTGTATCTTGAGGTAACAAACTAATGAGCAATTGTATGCTATTTTCTCTGGAGTAACTGCAAATAACCAAACCAAAGCAATGCCAGAAATTGTGTTGATTTCAGAATTATTTAAATGTCTTTGTTGCACATTATTTGAAAAGTGATAATTTCCCTACATTTCAACACTGGCCACAACTCGGAAGGATAAAGTGCTGCATAAATGCAAGTTCTTTTCTTAATATATGACCAGAAACCCATCTGGACTCGCCATTTAAATGTAGTGGTTACAAGAGCAGGTAAGAGGCTAGGAATACTATGGTGGGTAACCATCTCCTGACTCACAAAAACCTGTCCACAAGTCAAGAGAATGATGGAAAATACCCCACTTGCCTGGATGAGTGCAGCTTCAACACTCAAGAAGCTTTACACTAACTTGGACAAAGCAGCCCACTCGATTGGCACCACATCCACAAGCATCCACTCTCTCCACCCTCTCAGTAGCTTAGTACTCAGGAGTAAATTTGCTAAAGATCATTAGGCAGCTCCTTCCGAACTCACAACCACTTCCAACTAGAAGAACAAGGGCTGCAAATGCACGGAAACACCACCACCACCAAGTTCCCTGCCAAGCCACACACCACCCTGACTTGGAAATATGTCGCTGTTGCTGGGTCAAGATCCTGGAATTTCCTCTGTAAGGGCATTGTGGGTCTATCTAGGTCTTCTCAAGGGCAACTTGGGATTGGCAATAAATGCTGCCCAGCCAGCAATGCCCACATCACGGCGGTACGGTGGCTCAGTGGTTAGCACTGCTGCCTCACAGCACCAGGGACCTGGGTTCAATTCCACCCTCGGACGACTGTCTGTGTGGAGTTTTCACATTGTCCCTGTGTCTGCGTGGGATTCCTTTGGTGGCTCCGGTTTCCTCCCAAAGTCCAAAGATGTGCAGGTTTGCTGAATTGGCCATGCTAAATTGCCTGTAGTGTTCAGGGATGTGTAGATTAGATGTGTTACAGGGAGATGGGTCTGGGTGGGATGCTCCGAGGTTTGGTGTGGACTTGTTGGGCCAAAGGGCCTGTTTCCACACTGTAGGGATTCTATGTTCTATTTGAGAGAATTAAAAAAATCTACAGCCTCTTACAGATATATCTGCATAACAGGAGGAAACTGATCTGAATAGTGAAACCTATGGAAACGTTCTGTTCTTTAAACAAAAAAAAAGTTTTGATTTTAAAATTGTTTTAGGAAATACTTTTTTAAAAAAGCATGCAAACAAAATTATTATCAATACAATCTGAAACTGTGATCAGAAAGTATTCAAGCATGAAACATTCTACAAAACTTGCCATTCTTCACTGCTCATTTCATCCAGCCAGACAGCTGTAGTAGTTTTGTATAATTGGCAGTTGATATGGTATGAAAAATATTATTAATTATTCAAATTCAAGTTACAGAACTTAAGTTTTTAAATACACTGTAAACTTAATACTCTATTCTCTAACATCGGATGGGTAAAAGTAACAGATAAATGACATGCAGTTGCAATTTATTTCTGCTAGTAGCTGGAGTACAGAAATTAATAGGCAAATGCTGTAAATTGCAATGAGAAATGTTGCCAATTCATTGACATGGTTCATACTGATGGTAGTTGACATGGTTTGTCATGTCAAAGACCACTGTCATGATCTGAGTGCTTCCTTGCCTGATGGCTCATGTGTCATATACCATAAAGACTGGGCTCTTTTTGATACTGATGTCTTGAAGTTTATTAATAACAGAAATTATTTACACTGTTATGATATCTCAGACTTGCACATATTCTGGTTTCTGTGCTTACTATTACTTATACATTACATATACATAACTGACTGACTCATCAAACCATTTGACTCAGTTGCACTTAGCCAGTGATTGAAAGCAAGGATTTTTATACTGGATTGTCACACATCATGTCATGTAACTGCCTTAAGGTAGTCACCCATCAGATCTGGCTTTGATGCAATAATCTATGGATAGCTTGTACATGAACAACTTCAAATAAATTTTGCATACTTTCTGTACTATGAAGGACTTTTATTTAGAAAGGGTGATTTAAGATCACACTTTGTATCAACCCAGGTTCCTTCTTGTTCATCTTAACTAGAATCAAAAACTTCACAGTAGGAATGAAATTCACTGTTGAATATATTTCATTCCCTTGCATGCTTTGGTATTTTAGAATATAAATTTCAAAGGTTCAAGGGTACCACTGCAAATCTTCTGAGTAAGAGAACAGAGACACAACAATCATTTTTTGTCTTAATGCCTTTGGTTGCAATTTTGCCTCCTAGGTCAGCTAACATTGTATGTTAATTCTTCTCTGCCCCACATCCCTGTCAGAGCCTCCCTGCTTCTTGGAAAAAAAATCCTTCAATTACTCTGTCCTTACAAACAATGAACAACTTTCCAAAATCACTGAGCATGTTGTCATGTTCAAACTGGTGACAGATCTATTTGAAACTCTGCAAGCAGGTTTCTGCTTCAGCTCCATCACTAAAACTGCACTTACTGTGACCAAAGGAGGAAGTAATTCTCCTTTAGTATAAATTGCAACGATCATTTAAACATTCTGGCATTCTTGCATTTGTGTAGATGAATACAAGATGAAAAGTTTGGCAAAATGTCTCACTTTGCAGCTATATAAAAGCAAATCTTTCATTGCATCCCAAATCTTCATTCCTTCAATGAGTACATTCAATGCCCTAGACCTCATGGGCTGCTTTTCTTTCTGCCTCTCCATTTCCTTTAAAATCCAGCTGTTTGATGAAGCTATTGATGAAGCTTGCTAACAACTCTGCTTTTGACTCAACAAATCATTGGTTTGCACACTGTTCTGTGAAGTGCCATGGGCCATTTCTATGCATTATAGGTACTATATAAACACACATTGTTTTCCAACTTTTTCCACTCAGCATCATGTTTTCATCACACTTATTTATGTTTCTTCTCTTTTTCAGAGCATCACACAGTTCATTGCTCCTTATGCTTGTGTTGATGCTGTTGCATGTGCTGTCCTTTATTCCTCCTCTGCATGAACTAATTCCAATATTCTGTCCCTATGTTTCAGAGCTCTGGCCTCATTTTTGCTGGTGCTTGCTTCTGGTAATTTACTTTACTTTGAATAGCCTATTTTACGTCTACAGTTGAAACATAACCCACACAGATGCAAATAATTACAAGTTGGGCACATTTCCAATACACACTGTACATGTCCAATTCAAAATGCAACGTCCTTGGCAGACTAGTCCCTCTTATGATCCAAAACTTATAGCTTAATGCATAGATTCAGTGGTCTCATATGTCACAGGATTTAACCATTCGTCTAATGAGTAAAAATACATCAACGTTCCACGTA
>NC_063347.1:28170007-28177867 GCF_021869965.1 Rhincodon typus
AGAAAGGATTTTGATTTACCAGTTGTGAACTGTATCTTCTTTCTAAAGCAATTTCAGATATTCAGGTAAATGGTACAATAAATGGTCCACTGTTCAATAATGCTTAACAGTAATGAAATAACTACCACTCCCGCTGGTTTTATTAAAACTTATTTTTGATGCAGTCTTATCCAATTACTACTCGACCATAACCCAACAAACATCTGGAGTAAAACACTGAAACAGGAAAACCTGGAAATCAAAACTATTTTAGTTTCTTCAATCCCTGAGTGGTATAAATGGAATATACACAGGAGATCCCCAAATATAAAATTTGTTCAACTAGTGATTATGACCCCAGCACACTTGACAGTTTACAGGATGAATTCTGATTCCCAAAGGACTCAAAAATACATTCCATTCATATGGAATACATTTAATAAAATCTGATGAATTGAAATAGACATTCAGAACTGATTTCTTTTGAACAGGCAAAGTCAATACATGAAATTAATTAAATACAAAATCAAGGTGCCCAGCTTTAATCCTCTTTACATTTTTGGGGTGAAGCAACGTTGACTTAAATTTGCCAGGCTGGGGCTGTTTAAGGTACACAAACAATAGCAAATATCCATCATGATTTTTTAAAAAATGTTAAAAGATCACTTTTACCTCGTGGTTCTGATAATTAACTCCAGGTTTTTTTTTAAAACTCAGCCATTTAAAGCCTAGAAGAATACAAAACATGCAAGAAACAGACCTCTCCAGTTACTTGAATGTAATAAACTTTTGTGAAGCAACAGTAGATATATGTCCCTAGCACTGGTGTACCACAAGAATCTGTCCTGGGTCCTCTTCTATTTGTGATTTTTGTAAATGATTTGGATGAAGGAAGTTCGTGGACAATACGAAGGTGGGTTGCGTTGTGGATAGTGTAGAGGGCTGTTCTAGGTTGCAAAGGGACATTGATAGGTTGCAGAGCTGGGCTGAGAAGCAGGAGATGGAGTTTAACCCTGAAAAGTATGAGGTGATTCATTTTGGAAGGACAAATTTGAAAGCAGAATACAGGGTTAACGGAAAGATTCTTGGCAGTGTGGAGGAGCAGAGGGATCTTGGGGTTCATGTCCACAGTTCCCTGAAAGCTGCCACCCAGGTGGATAGAGTTGTTAAGAAGGCGTATGGTGTGTTAGCTTTCATTAGTAAAGGGATTGAGTTCAAGAGCCGTGAAGTTATGCTCCAGCTGTACAAAAGCCTGGTTTGGCCACATCTGGAGTATTGTGTTCAGTTCTGGTCGCCTCATTACAGGAAAGATGTGGAGGCGTTGGAAAAACTGCAGAGGAGATTTATCGGATGTTGCCTGGAACGGAGGGAAGGTCTTACGAGGAAAGGTTGAGAGAGCGAGGGCTTTTCTCTTTCTTAAAAGCCACTTCTTGCTTCCTGAGAGTGTCGCGGATGGATGGAAGGATGAGAGGTGGCTTGATAGAAGTGTACAAAATGATCGGAGGTATAGATAGAGTGGACAGCCAGAGACTTTTTCCGAGGGTGGAGGTAGCTATTATGAGGGGGCATAGTTTTAAAGTGAGTGGAGGTAGATACATGGGAGACGTCAGAGGTAGGTTCTTTACTCAGAGAGTGGTAGGGGTGTGGAATGCATTGCCGGAGAGGGTAGTGGAGTCGGCCTCATTAGGGGCATTTAAGTGGCTATTAGATAGGCATATGGATGATAGTATAAGGTAGGGGTGGAGGTTAGATAGACCTTAGGATTAGGGTAAAAGTTCAGCACAACATCGTGGGCCAAAGGGCCTGTACTGTGCTGTACTGTTCTATGTTCACTGTTATACACCAAACCGCAGAGACAATTGGTGCAATGTTCAAACATTATGAAGTTAAAGAAATCCTATGTTGCCCAGCAACTGTTAGACTCGCCTGGTTTCATTCTCATCTATCTAATCATAGCTAGATTATCAACTGTGATAGCTTCACTTCCCATTCCTCAATAATTACCTCTGGTGTTCCTCAAGCTATATCCTTGGCTCTCTTTTATTTCCAATCTAGATGCTTCCTTCTAAGGTACCTGTGACATCCTTGCAGGACACTACTCTCTCCCTAATGAATACGTTCACAATGTTCAAAATCCAAAACAACTTACATGAATCTCCTATTTTCTAACTATACAATGAGTTTCCATTCCTAAAAGGATGCTTCCTTTCTTGACTCAGAATTTCAGAACTTTGGGATGGATCTTGACCCATCTTGGCCTGAGCCTGAGAAGTTTTCTTAATAGCAATAACTGATTTTGCCCATAACTTTCACTTCAACATTCTAGTTCATCAGACATGTCTGTCTAACTCTGATTCAGACCCAAAAAAGATTTCAGTCACAAATTTTGCTGGATTATCTATTGAAACTCTCTGCATATCTCAACTAACCAACACATTAGTTGCTTTAGATTTTCTCAAATTGCTTCTTCTTCATGAACCTCTAAAGGAGGTCATTGCATACAAAGCCAATGTTTCCACTCCCAAACATTATGACTAAATATGCAAGAGGTCAGCATTTTTCTGACTCTCCTGGCAACATGTATATGACTGTCCTTTGCTGTTGCATTCAAAGCAGAGTTATACAATGGAGCCCTTGTGAGACATATCCTGTTCGTTTTCATTAAATTTTGAAAGTCTTCAGAACAAAACTTAAATTTGTTGTCTGACACCATCTACTCTGGAAACCCATGAGCAACTATCAAACTGAATCCAATAAAGTTATGTTTGTGTTGTTCCACTCATCAGAAATACTTCATTGCACTTCAATATTTATCATAAATATTGGTTATGATAAATATTGGTTATGATAAATATTGGTTAAATTCTGTAAAATCAATTTGCAGCCTCTGCCACACTCCAGCTGGCATTTTCTATGCTTGCAAAAGTAGCACTAATGGCTTCTTTTCAACCACTGTAGACTGTGTTCATATCTATCTGACCACCAAAGAAAGCTTCTCACCACATTCCTATTCAAACTCATCCCTAAATGTTGATCATGAAGATTATGCAGCAACTCTGATCTATATCTTCCCTGAATTACAACTCTGGCTAACCACAAAATACAACCTTTATCAACTAAGAACTTATTCTTACAAATAAAAAGAAATGGTCTAATTTCTAAATCCAGTGATTGCGGTTTGCTACCTGTTGCATTATAGTCATACAACATTACAACCTGGGCTTTCTCCTGAGTTGTTCCACCAATATTGTCTGCTGTGACTGACAAATCATCTACATTTGAAAAGAAAAATCTATCTTCCCTGTTGGGTTCTACTTTGGATGGGGATGGTAGACACTGTATGCACATTATGATGACCTACCAGTGCCTGTACTTAATGTGATACTTATAAGCACACAAAACCAAAGCTCAGCTCTGAATCTGGGCTTCAGCTAACGTGGGAATTGAAGCTTCTGGATTCAAAATAGCTGTCATGTGGCTTATGATCAGTTTCAATCATGAAACTATGACCATACAGGTATTTGTAAAATCATCTTAATGCAAACATCAAAGGCAATGTTTTATGTCCTATATAAGCATAATTTTGCTCACTAGCACTGAATTCATCAGGTATATATAATTAGCCTCTCCTCAATTTTATCCAACACATGATGATTACAGCAGTTACTCTGCATGGAGAAGCATCACATTAACTTAATCTATTTGGACACATCATAATGTACAAGCATTGTGCGATCTTCTAATTTACTTCTGCACAACTTGAATGCTTTGATACACTCCACTGTTCAAAACCACGGATCACGCTTACTCAAAAATGGAATGTTGAATGTACACAATAATGTTGCTCAAATTGTTAACGAATTTACCGAAAGAATTCACTGAACCCAAAAATGATCTGAGCTCAGGAGTATTCTTAGGGTGCAATAGATTTCTTATCACTTGAACTTTACTCTTGGTAGGATGTAACTCATCTTTGTTTACCCTGTGACCTAAATAATCAACAAAGGTATTAAACACAGCACATTTTATGAATGTTACAGTAATTTCCTCAGCCTGTCAAAACGAATTTGCCTATTTTGACCTGAAATGAGTTTGTCATATACACACACATTATTCCCCGAATTCCTCGGAAATTTTGAATCATTATTGTTTGAAACATGAAGCAATTCAAATGATACCTCACAAAAAAAAGCATCAGTTTTCATATGTACGTTGTCACCACCCATCTTTACTCACATCTCTCTTCATTCCTCCAATTCTACTGAACTAATCAGGCTGTTTGCCAGACATCCACTACTGGATTAGCAGAAATTTCCTCTGACTAAAGATTGGAAAGACAGAAACCATTGTCTTAGTTTTATACTAAAACCTCTGTTCCCTCGGTACTGATTCCATCCTTCACCCTGGTAACCATCTAAGGATGAACCAAACTGAGACTCGAGCCTCATATTTGATCCCAAGATGAGCTTCCAATCACATACCTGCACAAACTCTAAGCATGCCCATTTCTACATCCATAACATCAGCTGAACTCTGGCCCTGGCTCTACTCATCTGCTGTTGAAACCCTTGTTCATGTGTTACGATCCCAGTAGAGACCCAGGGAGGCTCCGTCATTGAACATAGGGGATAGTGTGGGAAAATGGCATTGAGGTAGAAGATCAGTGATGATCTAGTTGAATGGTGAAGGAGGTTGAATGTCTTAGTGGTCTATTCCTGCTCTTATTCCCCATGATACCGCACAACTGATAACGTTTACCAACCCAGATATTACTTTGACAGAGACTCACTCAAGAAGAAAATCACAAGATTTCCTACTTCTCAACACAAGTCAAATTTGGAATGTCTGTAAGGACCCTCGCTGACTTTTGCAGATGCACCACAGAAAAAAATTCTACCTGGATGCATCATGGTTTGGTACAGCAACTGCTATGTCCAGGACTGTAAGAAACTACAGAGAGTTGTGAACACAGGCCAGACCATCATGCAAGTCAACCTTCCATCCATTGATTCCAACTATATTTCTCAATGCCATTGAAAGGCAACCAACATCATCAAAAACCCCTCCCACCCCAGTTATAATGTCTTCCAACCTCTACTGTCAGGCAGAAAATACAAAAGCTCAAACACATGTACTAACAAGTTCAAGAACAGCTTCTTTCCCGCTGTTATTAGACTTTTGAATGGACCTGTCAAATTTCAAATCTGATGTTGATCCTGCTTTTTGTGCACCTATTTTGTAGCCCTCACTCTGTTCTATCACCCCACGATCTTTGTATGTAATGATCTGCCTGTACTGCACACAAAACTTTTCACTGTACCTAGGTACATGTGACAAAAATAAACCAAATCAAATAAATATAGGCCAAACATTATGGAAACACTTTAGGACAGAGGGCGGACGATCAAGGCTCACCATGTCTGTGCTGACCCTCCTAAGGATTAATTCACATACTGTCAGCCCCCTTTCCCCGAGCCCTGCACATTCCTTATCTTCAGATATTTAGAATATTTAAAAGTTGTAGAAGTATTTACAGCACAGAAAAAAAAAATTCATGCCTGTGCCTACTGATAAACAAATCATCCAGCATAATCCCATTTTTCAGCTGTTCATTCATATCCCTGAAGTACTTCAGATGCATATCCAAACATATTTTTCTGTCTCTACTACCTGTTAGGACCAAGTTTCAGATTCTCAATCCATCCTCCAGTCATTTACCCCTTTACTATGGGAAACAGGCTTTTCACACCCAGTCTAACCAGGTTCGTCATAACCTTGAGCACCTCAATCAAATCTACCTAAGCTTCCTATTAACTGAAAACAACACTGGCCAAACCAGTCTTTTCTTATTGGTGCAATTCTCCACTCCTGGC
This sequence comes from Rhincodon typus, assembly GCF_021869965.1. Classification (NCBI taxonomy): domain Eukaryota; kingdom Metazoa; phylum Chordata; class Chondrichthyes; order Orectolobiformes; family Rhincodontidae; genus Rhincodon; species Rhincodon typus. Next base: position 28,175,860 of record NC_063347.1, read on the forward strand.
AACAGAATCTTTTTGGACACATCATAATGTGCAAGCATTGCACGGTCTTTTACCACTGCCCTTGCCAGTGCAATGCCATCTCTTCTGTAACAAACAGAAAGATCAGGTTGCTTGCTTCATGCCTCTGTGTTTGGGTCCGTGCATCGTTGACTGCCCATTACTGTTGTTTAGGAGGCAACCAATACTCTGAACTACAGAAAAGGTAACCCTCCCATAAATTCTTCGAACAGTGAAAAGCCCCAGGTTGTGTTTACAGATTAAAAATTTAACACTGCACGTCCACAGTGAACTTAAAGTTCAAACCCTCCTGGTGTTAACTGGATGCTTCTCCCTGCTTTGACAAAGTCCTTCTCCAAGTCCTAGTGTGCAACCCTTTGCACATAATCAAATGGACAACCCACTGTAACATCCTCTCTTGTCATTCTGTGGTCTCTAAATTTCAAGATCCTTGTGTCCTTGAATGTAGGATTCATCCAAACCAGTCCTTTATATGATGGCTAACCAAAAAAAAAAACATTTTCTTCATGGCTTAGCACCATCTGTTCTCAGTCTACTTCCCCAAATGCTTCAGTCTGAGCTGCTCTCTTCTTTTAAGCGTGTTAAAGCTCATACCTGACTGAATAGGTCTTGACATGGGCACCTGTACCCATGGCAACGAGGTCACATGAGTTAATGACCAGGTAGAGTTCAACATACCTTCATACCATCCACCATTCTCTGTTTTATCTTAAATTGAAAGGCACTGTTTAAAACATCCAATTCTGGCCTCGAGTACCCTGATTTTAATTGCTCCATCATTGGTGGCCATGCTTTCAGCTGCATAGGTCGAAAGCTCTGGAATTCTCTTCATAAACATCGTAATCTTTCCACTCTCAATGTATAAAGAGAAGTTGTTCCATTGTTGATATTTATAATATGCCAGACATTGACAAACCTTTAAAACCAGAAAGGAATAGATTCTTCTGTCAAACTGCATTCACATTCAGCACAGCCGTCAATAAATTACCAACTATATTTGTTGGAGCAAGAAGTTTACTTTCTTTGTATGCCAAATTATTGTATTATGTTATTGGCTCTGTGTCAGTGTCATAGAGTTGTACAGCACAGAAATAGACCCTCATTCCACTCATCCATGCCAGCCAGATATTCTAAACTAATCTAGTCCTATTTGACCCATGTCCCCCTAAACCGTTCCTATTCACATACCCATCCAGATGCCTTTTAAATACTGTAACTGTACCAGCCTCCATCACTCCTTCTGGCAGCTCATTCCATAAATGCACCTCCTTCTGCATGAAAATGTTGGTCCTTAGGTCCCCTTTAAATCTTTCCCCTCTCACCTTAAACCTATGCCCTCTAGTTTTGGACTCCCCTACCCTAGGGAAAAGACCATGGTTATTCACGCTATCCACGTCCCTCATGATTTTATAAACCTCTATAAGGTCATCCCTCAGCCTCCATGCAATAGGAAAGGTAGTCCCAGCCTATTCAGCCTCTGAGATAACAAGGTGTAGAGCTGGATGAACACAACAGGCCAAGCAGCATCAGAGGAGCAGGAAAGCTGACCTTTCGGGCCTAGACCCTTCTTCAGAAATGGGGGAGGGTAAGGGGGTTCTGAAATAAATAGGGAGAGAGAGGGAGGCAGATAGAAGATGGATAGAGGAGAAGATAGGTGGAGAGGAGACAGACCGGTCAAAGAGGCGGGGATGGAGCCAGTAAAGGTGAGTGTAGGTGGGGAGTTAGGGAGGGGATAGGTCAGTCCAGGGAGGACGGACAGGTCAAGGGGGCGGGATGAGGTTAGTAGGTAGGAGGTGGGGGTGGGGCTTGAGGTGGGGGTGGGGCTTGAGGTGGGAGGAGGGGATAGGTGGGAGGAAGGACAGGTTAGGGAGGCCGGGACAGGCTGGGCTGGTTTTGGGATGCGGTAGGGGGAGGGGAGATTTTGAAGCTTGTGAAGTCCACATTGATACCATTGGGCTGCAGGGTTCCCAAGTGAAATATGAGGTGCTGT
>NC_063347.1:28182867-28300835 GCF_021869965.1 Rhincodon typus
GTGGTCCTTGAAAAACAAGAGCATCTGAGATGTTCAGGAGTGGAATGCCTCATCCTAGGAGCAGATGCAGCGGAGGCAAAGGAATTGGGAATAGGGGATGGCATTTTTGCGGGTTACTGGGTGGGAGGAGGTGTATTCTAGATAGCTGTGGGAGTTAGTGGGCTTGAAATGGATATCGGTTTCCAGGTGGTTGCCAGAGATGGAAACAGAGAGGTCCAGGAAGGAGAGAAAGGTATCAGAGATGATCCAGGTGAACTTAAGGTTGGGGTGGAAGGTGTTGGTGAAGTGGATGAACTGTTCGAGCGCCTCGTGGGAGCATGAGGCGGCGCCGACACGGAAGAGGGATTATTCAGCCTCTCCTTGTGGTTCAAACCCTTCCACCCTGGCAACATCCTTGTAAATCTTTTCTGAACCCTTTCAAGTTTCACAACATCTCTCCAATAGTAGGGAGACAAGAATTGAATGCAGTATTCCAAAAGTGGCCTAAGCAATGTCCTGTACAGCCGCAACATGACCTCCCAACTCCTATACTCAATGCACTGACCAATAAAAGCAAGCGTACCAAACACCTTCTTCACTACCCTATCTAACTGTGAGTACACCTTGAAGGAACTATGAACCTGCATCCCAAGGTCTCTTTGTTCAGCAAAACTCCCCAGGACCCTACCATTAAACGTCAAGTCCTGCCCTGATTTGCCTTAACAAAATGCAGCACCTCACATTTATCTAAATTAAACTCCATCTGCCACTCCTCAGCCCATTGGCCCATCTGATCACAGTCCTGTAGTACTCTGAGATACTCTTCTTCACTGTCCATTACACCACCTATTTTGCTGTTATCTGAAAACGTATTAACCACACCTCCTATATTCACATCCAAATCTTTTTATATAAAAGACAAAAGAAAGCAGTGGACCCAGCACCTATCCTTGCAGCACACTGCTGGTCACAGGCCTCCAGTCTGAAAAAGAATCCTCCACCACCCTCTGTCTCCTACCTTCAAGCCAATTTTGTATCCAAATAGCTAGTTCTTCCAGGATTCAATGCGATCTAACCTTGCCAACCAGTCTACCATGTGAAACCTTGTTCAACGCCTTGCTGAAATCCATGGAGACAACGTCCACCCGTATGGCTTTATTAATCCTCTTTGCCACTTCTTCAAAAAACTTAGTCATGTTAGTGATTCATGATTTCCCATGCACAGCGCCATGTTGACTATCTCTAAGCAGTCCTTGCCTTTCCAAACACGTGTAAATCCTGTCCCTCGGAATCCCCTCCAACAACTTACCCACCACGGATGTCAGGCTCACCGGTTTATAGTTCCCTGGCTTTTCCTTACCACATTTCTTGTATAACGGCACCACATTAGCCACCCTCCCAGTCTTCCAGCATGTCACCTGTAGCTATCAATGAAACAAATGTTCCTGAGGATTTATCCAGCTTTATGCGTTTTAAGACATCCAACACCTTCCCCTCTGTAATATGGACATTTTTCAAGATAACGCTATTTATTTGTCCACATACTCAAAAAGAAAATTTTCTTGTATACACTTAACAAATTCCTCTCTGTGGATTACTTCATAAAGTAAAATTTACCAAGTATAAACTATTTACTTACAAAATTTAAAAGAAGTATCACTTGAAGCTTATTTTTAAAAACGGAATGGGACACATTTTAAATTATTGATAAAACAGTTTACATTTCTAAGCTCAATATAGAGGAATGCATTGATGAATTCTTTCCTCTTTGTAAGAGTAAGATGCAATTGATGCTACATTGACTTTTTTCTGAAGATTTAAGAGTCTTAGTCATGCACTGTGGCCCCTAAAGAATGGCATACATGTTCAAGAATTTAATTTATATTAGGTTTAGATTCTGTCTCATGACCACTTTCAAACTTTGACATAATTTTATTATCCTGATCTACTTTTAATGAAAAAGTGTTTCTAAGGTGCTAACTAAACTCTTCTACACTCAGGTCTAAACATTCAATGAGTGTCATATTCTAAATTGTGGAGAAATGCCAATAGGCCCAATTGTAAGTGGCCCATTCTTTTCGAGTCAGCTATCACCATTATATTTTTGGGCTATATCCGCAACAGACCAAAAAATGCTTAAATGGTTCTTCCTGACAAAAAAAAAACCATGCACAAATTGTAGCTTAATTTATTAGCTGTTATATATCCATGAATCTGTAGTGGACATAACATGATTTATTAGTTGGAAGTCCTCCAAACATATTTTTTAATCATTAGTTTCTTCTTATTCAAAGGTTTGGCTTGCTGTAGAGAATTCATTGTCAGGTACAGAAAACATTATTGATCCTGTGCATGGTTTATGTTTATTTCCCAATATGACACATATCTCAGGAAACAAGATAAATTGAGAATGTTGTACAACAGTCACCAAGTCAGCATACAAAAATAACTGCATATCTACAAAATAGAAACCTAAGCAATGAACTAAATTACTGCCATTCAATATAAATACAGCAAGCTAAGATTGAGAAAAACTATGATTCGGAGCACTTCAAGGCGCAAATTAAGCTGGAGGTGAGATGCTAATTCACATTAACTAGTAAAAAGAAGTCCCACTGCAGGATTTGAGTACAAAAATCTACGCTGGCCCTGAATGTAACACCTAATGAGGTGGAACCTTTATCATAAGGTGTTGAACCGAGGCTTGATCTGCCCTCACAGGTGGACATAAAAGATGCCATGGTACTATTTTCAGGAAGAGCAGCATGTTATCCTTGATGTCATAGTCAACATTTATCCCTAAAATCAACATCACAAAAACAGATTATCCAATTATTATCATATCACTACTTGTTAACTCTGTTTCTCTTTCCAAAGATATTCTAGACTTGCTGAACATTGCCAGCATTTAGTTTGTATTATAGCAACTTGTCTTGTTCTCCTGATCAAGATTTCTCTTTATAGCAAGATCATCAAAAAAAAGATTAATTGGCCATTCACTTATTTCACAATTAGTTCAGCTTTACTGTGTGCAATTGGCCTCACGTTTGCTAACATACCAAATTATTTCACTTCAGTGTAATTAACTCGTTGGAATGTGCTTTGAGATATCATGAAGTGTATGAAAATTCTCTCTTATGGTACCCAATTGGAAATTATTTGTATGTGATCTTCCATAGTCTAAGGGATGCAAAGTTAAAAGGAAATAATGGTCAACTGGTTTAGCCGTTCACTGCCAAACCTAGTTGGAATATTTAAAAAGTTATTGCATCGTTCCAGCCTGTCAAAGCTGCAGAGCATTCCAAGATCTATCCTAAGCACAAAATTAACATCAGATTTATTTTACAAATAACCAAAGAACTGCAGATGCTGGAAATCAGAAACAGAAACAGCTAGAAAAAACATAGGTCTGGCAGCATCTGTGGATAGGAAGCAGAGCTAACATTTCAGGTGCAGTGACTCTTAGATCATAGTTCATAGAATCCCTTCAGTGTGGAAATAGGCCCTTCAGCCCAACAAGGCCACACCGACCCTCAGATCATCTTCAGAGCAGAACGGTCACTTCTGAACAAGAGTCACTGGGTACGAAATGCAAACCAAACTTTTTTTTGCTTAAGAAGTGTCTGCTTAAAACACTCTCCCTTCATCTCCAACCGTAAATGAAAGGAGATCATGGATATTTTTCACACTAAGATTTAACAATCTGAGAAGCCGCCTCTGCCTTTCCACGAGTCCACCTGGCCCAATGTCCTCTAATACTTCCTCTCTCCTGAATCCTGAACTCACACCTTTCTATAATCTCCCTCCTATTCCTCTTTATGCCTTTCCAGAGCTCCTTTGGCCAACAGTTCCAGCTCTCTTCGCTCTGTTCCCAGTAAATCACTGACCATGCAACTTCCTCTCCTGATCCCTATGTTCACGAGATAGTTAATGGATTTCTCTCATTAAATGAAGTTGCTCTCTTTAAATTTGCATTACCATACCCTGCTCAAAAAAATCAACCCCTGACCCCACTGTCCTTGTAAACTCCAGCACCAACATGAGTGGCATCGTGACTCAGTGGTCAGCACTGCCACCTCACAATGCCAGAGATCTAGGTTCAATTCCATTCTCAGGCAACTGTCTGCATGTTCTCCCTACATCTGCATGGGTTTCCTCCAGACACTCTGGTTTCTTCCCACAATCCGAAGATGCGCAGGTTAGGTGGACTGGCCATATTAAATTGTCCATAGTGTCCAGGCTGAGTGGATTAGCCATGAGAAATACAGGGATAGGAAAGGAGGGGGGTTGAATGGTCTTCAGAGGGTCAGTTTGGATTTGATGGACTGAATGGTCTGCTTCCACGCTGTAGGATTCAATGATGCCTTTCCTTTTCAAAATCCCTGAACGCATTGTTGCCTCCCAAATCCATTTTCAACTTGCCTAATATGCCATGTTTAAATCACCCTAATCAGGCTTTTACCCTTAGTATGATGTTGAAAATGGCACTTATTCAATGCAGCTGAGACAATAGGTGAACCTTTTGCCTTCATCCTCTCTACCTGCCTGCAGCTCACAAAGTGGTTCAGTACCTCCTCCTCCAATGTGTCTGAATTGCTGCCTGGCTGGATGTGAAGTCTCTCACCTGGTTTCATTCTTATCGATTTAATTAGAACCAGAGAATTACTTGCAGTGTTGTTGCTTCCTGCTCACACCTTAAGTGTTCACCAAAAATCTATCCTTTGACTTCTTCAATTTCTCAGCTTCATGGCTCCTTGTAGTAACATTACTCCAAAGAAAGGCGTTAGTTTTCACACGTACACTGAGAAAACCCAGCTGTTTCTCATCACAACCTCTCTTGACTCAACAATTGCTAGACCATCAGATCAGATCTAGCATGAGAAACTTCCTCCAATTATTAGGAAGCTTGGTCCTCAGCCCAAACTGTCTTTCCTTTCTATTCTTCCAGGCAGCTGTCTAAGATTACGCTAGCAGCCATGCTTGTCACATCTTCCCCAATGAGCTTCTGACCATACCACTGCATTATCACTGAGATCACCTATTTCCACCTCCATAACACTGCTGGTTTTGCCCAGTTGTCACCTCTATATTTGACTATTCAAATTTATTGCAGTTTCATACCTTGGGCTCTGTGTAAACTTACAATCATCGAAATGCTGCTGCCAATGATATAACCTGCATCAATGTCTCATATCATTTCTGTGCTGGCTGAACAACATGGATTTCCAGGCAAAGAATTTTAAACTTCTTACCCTTGTTTTCAAATCGCACCATGATCTTACACCTGTCTAATTCAGAAATCTCCACCAATCCTTTGTGATATATTTGCTCATCTGATTCTGTAATCTTCAACATCCCAATTTTAACTACTTGGTCATCGAAGGCTGCCCCTAGGCTGTAAGCTCTGAAAATTACTCCCTATACTGCTATGTTTTTCTATCTTGCTTACCTTCCTCAAGACACTCCTTGAAGCCTACTTCTTTGACCAAGTTTAGGGTAATTTGACCTAATCTCTTTGTCACATGTTTCATGCTTTGCTTTACAACACTCCTTCAAAGCATCTTGTGATGTTTTTGTCCATGAAAGGCTCTAAGTAAACATAAGCTGTGACTAAAGAACAGGCAAGCTGGTACAGTTTCAGTGTGAGTCATAGAGTTTTGGTAGAGTAGACAGTACTTGCTCCACGGAGTGTGAAACACTGACGTTTAGTAACAGGAGCACTTTGTAAACAGAGTGAAATCAGGAATGTGGTGCCAGTAGGAGTTAGCTGCAGAGAGGAGAGGAAGAACTTCTTTTATCATTTTTGTTTTACCTTCATTTGCTGCCGAGTGTTTTTCCTTGTCTCCAATCCGCAAAACTGTAAATTCCTATTGTTACCTGATGAGTTACTAATAAACTTATTAGGTAAATAAGATTAGACAGACATGGTAGGGCAGGTGCTGTGTCAGAACTGTGGGCATGTCTGCAGCTCGAGTAACTTTAAGTTGCTTAACTGAAGTCTGAGCTGCAAACATTGCAAGGGAACAAGGAGGGAAAGAGCTGCCAGCACACTTTGTTCCAGGAAGCAGTCACAACCCCTCAGGTTAAGTAGAGCATCAAAGTTGGGCAATGGTCAGGGCAGCAGGGCGTTACTGCGAGTCAGGATAGCGATATATTTCAGGATGCAGCGATGGGGGTCGCTTCAGCCCATGGCTTTGACAATTTAGTACTTCTGAGAATGGGCAAGCTGACCGTGGCATCTTCATCTTAATTGACAAGACAATGGCTTTCTTTAAAGGTGGAATTCCTGTGTCTCCACAATCTGCTATATTCAACAAATCACTTAAAACCTCATTCTGGAGGTAAGTATGGAGATGGCTTTCACTTTGAATCTCCCTACTTTGGTGGGGTGTGCTTGCTTTCTGCTCACCTGCCTGAAATGATAGAGTTGAGATCACACATGAAATACAAAATTGGCCTATGCCCTATCATTTCTTACAACTTTTGAAACTAAAACAAGTCCAGGTTTCTCTGTTTTTATTCCAAGTTTTTATGGCAATTTTCATAAGCTAAAAATGTCAGGTTGTAAATTTTTTGATTTATTAATTGCATATCTTATTTTTAAAAGAAGTGCTACAAATGGATTGCCCTTTAAGAACTATAAGTGGATCACAGACTATTTGCTCCTTCAAAAAAATAATTAACACATCTTACACAAAAGATGTGTTCACCCTGCCACAAAATATTTGATGGTTACTAACTAAACACACACCTTCAACCAACAAAAGATCCAGGACTCATTTCCAGTCCTAGAAACCACAATTCAGGAACTTACTGCAAAAGTTAAAGAGCCAGATAGATGTGTGCATTAGGTCTGTTTAGATTTATAAGGTACCATTGCAAAAATAAATAACATCAAAGGAGAACATTATTGATACTTTTTGGTGATACTGGTCTGAAATGTGAGTGTTCATGCTTCAAATATAAAAGTAAAGCAGATGAAACTACACTTACACATTTTGAAATTATTAGTTTAAATAAAATATTAACACAAAAAAAAATCACCATTGCATCTGTTGCTTAAGAGGATGTGAAAAGAAGAGTCTGGATTTTAAACTGCCTGGAGGCTACAAGTGTGTGTGTCTTTGTTGTTGGTGCCAATTACGGCATGCCTGGTTTATTTGATACCACAGTTGCATGGATGGAAGAGTTTGCGGCTGTGAAAAACAAAGTAGCAGGAAGAGTTTATTTTTTAATAAAAAGCCATAGCGATTTTGGTTCTTTTATCCTCAGACACGCAAGAAGTAAAAATAACTACCCCATCCTGTTTTAAACCTTGTGGCAGATTTAGTAACACGTTGCCAAGTATCATTTCAGTGTCAAAACCAAAGAAATCAAACAGTCACAAGGAAATTAAATTTATACCACATCCTGCAAATTCAACACTGACAGAACTTAAGCTTAACTGTTACTGCGAAATTTTATCTAGAACAAAACTAGACTATTTTTTTAAATGTAAAGAATGAAACATGTCAAGGAAGCAGTCTTGAATGTTTTGTGTGCAGATTAAACTTTCTTACAATAAAATGTCTTGAATCGACTTGTACACCAATCAACAAATAATGGGAACAAATCACAAAAACTACTGTTTACTAGAGTCGTAACATTGAATATCATGGAGCAATAGGGCATGGAGTTGTTTCCCACAAGCAGCCCCATCTCAGCCACAATATTCCATGAAATCTTTTGTGGTTCTGCTCAATTTCCCCAGCCCCGCTGGAGAGGCCACGCACTTAAAAATTATATCCGACACCAGATCATACCCTGCTGTTTTAGGTGACATTAGTGTGGTCTAACAGTTAACTACAGAAAAGGGAAGAGAAGAAAAGAAAGTTCTCTCCAAAATCATCCATTTGTGTAATATGTTCCTCTGTGTTACTCTAAAAGCAGCAGTAAGTGATAACTTGGGCAGCAGAATAGATAAGGTGTACCAGTAAATGTGGTGCATTTGGATTTTCAGAAAGTTGTTGATAAGGTTCCAATCAAGTGAATAGTAAACATTATTAGAGAACACTGAATTGGGGAAAATCTCCCAGCAGGAATTGAGAATTGATCAGTGAAAGGAAAACAGAAGGAGGAACAAACCATCCTCAGGTTTATAGGCTGTGACTAATAGGGTATTGCAAGAATCAATGCTGGTGTCCCAGCTACATATAATCTACTTCAATGATTTAGATACACGGAACAAATATAGATTTACAAGTCTGCTGATCACACAAAGTTAGCTGTGAGGAAGATTCAAACGGCTTCATGGGATTTTAAAAACACTACGAGAGTGGGCATAAACTGTACTGATGCACTATGAAATGAAAAATATGAAGTTAATCACTTTGGTAGGAAAGAGAAAAATGCAGAGTATTTCTAAATTGGTGAGAGATTGGGAAGTGTTGATGTTCAAAGGGACCAGAGTATCCCTGTTCATGTGCCACTGTAAGCTAACATTTAGGTGCAAAAAGCAATTGGAAGGTGAATCATATATTGGTCTTTATTGCTAAAGAATTTGAGGACAGGAGTAAAGATGGCTTGCTGCAGTTGTTCAGAGTCTTGATGATACCCAGAGTATTATGATCAGTCTCCTTACTTAATGAAGGATGTACTTCATATAGAAGTATAGAGGGAATGCAGTTTAACAAGGTTAAGCAAACTAACTTTAGGGGGAGGGGTGTCCAAGAGGAGAGATCAAAGAAATTCAGCCTGCATTTTCCTAAACTCTAGAGAATAAGAAATTACCTAATTACTTATTTAGTATTTTTTTATTGGTATTCTACTGCAAAATTGATACAGGTATCAACAGACTGGATGCAGGAAGGAGGTTTCTCATTATTGAGGGGTTTAGACCAAGGGATGAGAATGAGCAGTAATTTCTTCACTCACAGGGTGGTGAATATTTGAAATTCTCTATCCCAGAGGACTGTAGAAGCTCAGTCATTATATTTAATACAAAGACTCATCAATTTCTAGCTATTAAAGACATCAAGGAATATGGATATGGTGGGGAAGTGGCACTGACGTAAAAGATCAACCATGATTGGCTTGAATGATGGAACATGTTCAAGGGACCAAGTAGCTTACTCCAGCTTTTATTTTTTAGGTTGCAAAGTGGGATGGAGTATGGCTCACACTAGTCCCAGACATCATTCTCTTCTTTCACATGCCAAAGCTGCAGCATAAAAAGGTAAACTACAGACAATCTTAGATTTTAATGTATACATGTGCATCACTTTAGAACGCTTTTTTTAAAACCCTGGTTTTGTTCACCCTCTTCTAAAAAGGCATCCCGGTTAGATGTTGAATTCCATAGGAACTGAGAGCCTGCACCATTATGTTAATTCTAGGATTGCAGCATTCTGGAAGAGATGCTTGTGAGGGTGTTGGTAACATGAGGTCATTTGGCTTTGTTTTTCCTCCTGATTTTCTATACTGGTAACCATTTCTCCAGATTCCTTGGGGGAGATTGTCTAACAGTGAAATGACACAAGTCAAGTTATATCTTACATTTCTCAACTGACAGTCTATAACTACAGGAACATTAGGTGGTATTTAAAAAAAAAACCAGCACTTGCCTTTGTAAACAATGGTGACTTCACTACCCAGCAGGTCAAGCCAAGTCATGACTGTTACCATGGCTACTGACACCTCCATGTGGAGTGGGAGCGACGGTACTATGTAAAATAGCAAGTGATGATAGCTTGTTACACAAAATCTTGGTGCTTAGCCTGCCCTCCAGCTTTGTTCTTTCAGTCTTCATATCATCTGACCCCTTGAATTGTGTAGCTACTCTACAATTCACTTGTACAGGGATAATAGACATGAATCTTTTCAAAACCATGATTCTTGCAACTGCCATGCTCGAGATGTCAGGCAATGAAATGACAATAAGGTAACAGAAAAACAGTATTCAATCAAAATACAAAGATCACCTCAGAAAAATCTCCATGACAACCCATTTTGAAATAAATCCAGTTTAAAAAAATCCCAATTTTAAATGAATGTTGCAGATAGTTTTATCTCATTGATTTACCAAGCAAGTTTAAAATTGCTTAGATTTGAAACATTTTTAAAATTGTGAGTTATAATTAAGGAAGCAATGGTGCACGATAAAAAACAATAAAATTCAACTTTGGTGGTAGCATACTATGGACAACAGCAAATTAGCAACCTATTTGTATCTCGCCTGATTTTCTTATCCAATGATGACAAGTATCATACTCCAATAAAAGCAGGCAATTCGTTCTTACTCATTTTGGTACTATAACTAAGTTGAACTTTATTCTCAGGCACTTAGAATATATTTATGATGAGGAATAGTATTAAAACAACGTTGCTGAAAAAGTTTTGTATGTGTTACATAGCAGTACACGGCCACACCAGTATAGTTCACTGTTATTTCATACATTGATAATTTGCAATGTTGAGCATGCCTTCAGGGAATCCATGAAGGAGTGGACTGCACTTCAAACTGAAGGCATGACTGCCTCCCTTGGCTATTCTCACACAATTCCCAGTGTGCAACACAATAGTGGCATAACAGATATCAAAATATTGTTTTACTACTCAAGTTCAGAAAACATGGAGTGGCTAAAAGACATATGATTAACAGAAAGAAAGAAACAAACAACACAATATAAACGTTCAAATCTTTGGTATAATTTTAATCCTGTTTCTTCAGGGTGTGACTTTTATCCAAGGTCAGTGTGAGCAAATGAGAAGTCATATGAAATAGCTATACCGATTCAGAAGAATGTCTTGGAGCATTGCACTTTGCAAAAAGTACAACAGCAAAAAGGAAGGTCAGGAATTTGGAGAGCAAGAGAGGGATGATTACATGTTGAAATGAATGGAACTTTAAGGAGACTCGGAAAACAGAAACAGTAAGGTGAAGGTGCTTTGGAACAGTCTCGAGGTTTTGAGCACAGCAGGTGGAAAACAGATTCTCATTGATCTCAAGCAGGAATATGGAAGGAAATATTCCTAAGTAAAACAGGCAATCAAAACGAAAAAAACTTGCACTTATCTCAGGGGTGACACATTAATGGTAAGACTACACAATCTGCATTACAGTCATTATTTTAAATATCAAATAAATTATTCTCACAAATTATGTGTGTGTGTAAAATATTTTAAGTTTGGAACTTATTTCCAAAAGGTTTCTAAAGTTGTGTAAAGCGTGGACTGAGGTCAATTAACAGGAAGTGTTAAGTAAATTTAGTCCATATGATATTCCTTACGAAAACAGATGAGCTACAGTTGTGTTTTCTTTGCATTATGTTACCCAGACACATTAGCAGGACAAAACATTAAGTATATTTGAATAATATGACAGCTATAGGTACTTGTACTTTATTTTGGAGGTTTAGTTTTGACCCTTTAAATAGGAGGCAGAATATATTACATGGTTCAGGTTGAAATTCTTTTTCAATACACATCATAAACAGAGAAGCTTTTTATTTCTATTTATTTATTCAGATCAACTTTAACATCTATTCTAACTCCTTGCTTTCTGCCTTTAATTGACACTTTGTTTAAAAGACTTTAAGAATTGAGATTATTTTAAAATCTACATTTTTGATGATGTTAGATGGACAAAAAATATTTGCAATACAATTAAAGCTTAAGCTAAACAACATTATAGCAACATTGTAAAATTCAAGGAAGGAGTTCAAAAAAATACTCTGATCCAGTACTTTTTCCTGACATCCCGAGACCAAATTCCATTGAAAAGTAATGCAAGTTTCCAGTAGAGTTGATCACCTTCTTAATTTAAACCACATACCCATATAATGAGAAGCAGTGCAAATCCACGGTTGTTTCTATACATTCCAGTTGCCTATCAATTTACATATTTTAAATTAAACACACCAAATCAATGCATTATGGCAGATTCATGCTGTACACAATTAAAGCAATAATTGAAGACATTTGTCAGGAATGATGTCCAATTGGAAGCAAGTGTGTATTTAAAATTCACATCTTAAAAAAAAAAATCTGATACTAACCTACAAGCAAAATGACTTAATCTCACATTGCACGTAAAGAAAAGGAAGCCATCAATCAGTTATAATTACGGTTCTCTGCAGCAAAGCATGGTAAAAATTGCAGTAACTGGCTGTCACATTTTTGCAATGGCACGGAAATCTTAACACTCCAAAAATGTAAAGTCATACCTCTTCCTAAATCCATTACCAGACTGCATTAAACATTTGTGTGTGAGAAGCTCTGAACATCAGCATTTAATCTACAGTAACTGATGAGGCTCATTCATCAATCAGTGCAACTCTGTTTGATCACTCTGAAGTATTGGTTGGTGTTAGTATTCAGGGACCCTTTACAGTTGAATCACTTGGAATGGATTCTAGCCAAGTTTACTTTTTCCTGCTGCTAATGCTTCCACAAGTATGGTGAAATTAATTAGACATACTTACAACAGTTTTAGAAGTATTATTAAGGGTTTTCTGTGCATTAGGTAATGGGCAATAGGAGACAGACAGATAAAGATGAGCAAAGGACTTGAATTTGACAGGCCTGTTTAATGGGCACTTAATGCTGGTATTTTAGTATGTTCTGTCAATCCCATGTACCTAAAAGTGCCTTTTTTTTTTGCTTTGCACTCTCTTGTTCCATTATATTACCTTCAAGAACAAAGTATAATTCTTGCCTGGTTGAGAAAGATAAGAGATGGAAAATAGTTCATTATGGTTTGAGTTAGTACGTTACAGTGGATTTAGTTTATATTGTAACATTTTGGTGGTAGGCAGATCTTTACTTAAATCCAAGCATCTACAGTCAGTAATTTTATGTCAGCTTATATGAATATTTGTTGGTACAGTGGACCTAGGTTACTAGGATATGAAAGTAATTTAAGTGCACTCATCTATTGAGATAACACTCTGATGAGCGGTCAATTATCTGAAACATCAATGTGCTTCCATATCCATAGATGCTGCCTGATTAGCCGAGTGTTTTTAGATGCACACCTCCGTTAAAAATCTTCAGGAAGGTTTGCAAGAGATCACTACAAGGGACTGACCAAGTTACTTCCAGTGCTGACAAAATTTTGAACTAAATGTTAACCTGCTTTGGCTTTAGGATGTTGATGGACAGAATGTGCACTTTTGGTACTTTTAGTTTTAATTTCAGAATTCTAGCATTTATTGTTCTCATTTTTTCCAAAAAGAGTCTTATGATTGGTTCCTGAAATTTTCCACACTTGATGCAGTTAGACAAAATACACTGACACCCTTCTCATGTCACATCATCATAAATATTTAAAAATATCTTGCAGGAGCTTTTTTTTGCTCTTGGGAGTTGCTAGCATGACCAGAATTGATTGTCCTTCCTTAAATGCCCTTCAGAAGGTGGCAGTGAAGCATCTTTTTGAAACACTGCAGTCCATATGGTATAGGTAGATCCATAGTGCAATTCGAAGGAATTTCAGGATTTTGGCCCCATGATAGTGAAGATATGGTGGTAAAGATTCAAGTTAAAATAATGACTTGAGAGAGTACTTGCAGGTGGTGGTGGTGTTTCCATGCCTTTTCTACCCTTGTTCTTCGAGTTGGCAAAGTTTGTACATTTGTTAAGTGCTACCGAACGAGCTCTGACAAGCTGCTGCATCTTGTACACGATACACACTGGCCACTATGTACTGATGGCAGAGGAAGTGAATGTTTAAAGTGGTGAACGGGGTACCAATAAGCAGGCTGCTTTGACTTAAATAGCACCAAGCGTTCCAGGAACTGCGCACATCTAGGCAGGTGGAGAATATTCCATCATATTTCTGACTTGTGCTTTGTAAATGGTGGACAGTCAGCTGGTAAGCTCTTGTTTCAGAATTTTCAGTCTCTGACTTGCTCTGAAGTCATTATTTGTATGGCTGGCCTGATCCCTCATGAACGTTGCAAAATGCTTTCCCCAAAAAGGCAATATTCCCATTGACTCATACGAATACCTTGCCCAAGGCCAAACCAGAGAAGTATCTGCAAAGGTGCTAACGGCCTTGAGCATATCCAACAGGCCCAGGTTGATGATGAGCACAAAAAGCAGAAGGAGCATGCATGAACATGAGCAGTCCACCTGACAATCTCTTCGAACACCATCTGAGTCAATTATGGCAGGGTTCGCACTTAGTCACTCGAGGACCCATAATTCCAAAGTGGAAGAAAATCCTCATCAATCTCACGGGAAAGCTTAAGAGCATGATAACGGTCGGTCCAGTTCAATTTCTAGTCAATGGTAACCTCCACTCCCAGATGTTGACGTTCAGGATTAACAATGGTAATGCGTTTGAATGTCAAGAGGAGATGGTTGGATTCTCTCTTGCTGGAGATGGTCATTGCCTGCAAAATATGCCTGGTCACCTATCAGCCGAGACCTCAATATAGTTCAGCTCTTACTGCATGCAGGCAGAAATTGCTTCAGCATCTGAGGATTTGCAAACGTTAATGCAAACTGCGTAATCCTGAGTGAACACCCCTACTTCTGAACTGAAGTTGGAAGGAGGTTTTTGATGAACCACCTAAAAGAGGCTGGGCCTACAACAGTGCTCTGAAGAACCCCAGAAGTGATACCCTGGGGCTGAAATGATTGACCTCTAACTATCATCTTTCTTTGTATGACTGCAACCAGTGGATAGTTTTTGGTTAAGATTCTGATTGCAATATTACTAGATGTTGTTCTTTTTAACTTTAAAATCTAGAGTGTAGATTATGATAACAAATTTTAAGATATGCGTAAAACTGATCTTTCTGAGGCATACAATGGTCAGTGGGGTTTCAGGAAGGACTTTGCATGAATCAACATTTGTGCTTTTTCTAGAGCCATGTAGGAGCCTGGTAAGAGATTGTCCATATGATGCAATATTCAGAAATTCAGAATTTTCAGGCAGCTGCCAGTTTTTTTTCCAGGCTTTGGCTATTATGGAATGACAGGACAACATTCCGGCCTGTACATGTCTCCTTATTGAAAGTGCCTGCAAGATGGATACCCCAAGTCAGTGTCAAACATTAGAGGCCACATGACTATGTCAAGCTAGAAGACACTTTAATACAGTACTGCATTTTTATCCCAACATTCCCCATTTTGTACAAAAAGCAAAAACGAATTCTATGAATTTATAATCTCCACGTTGATTTACCCAAGTTGTGCATTATTCATATAAATGTTCTCATGCATAGCAATTCATTATAGTCAGTCTCTGCACATGCATTGCACACACTACATTTAATTGTGCCAATTTCTTAATGTGAACAGGTTTGCATTGCTGTTAGCTGTTCATCGAGGTGATGTTTTTTCTCTAGACAGCAATGGTATATTCAGCATTATTGCTGCCAATGCTAGTTGCTTGAATGCTGTTTCTTGTTTGGTGCTCCAATGTGACCACATGCCCTTGGTAATAAATTAGTATAATTTTACTAAATAGCTGATGAATCCAACAAAACATTACACTGCATTTCTATCTATTGGTTACTGCTTTGGGGCTAATGCTCTTCACTTCCCATTTTTGTGATGTTCTCTGCAGTACTTTTCAGCCTGCCCTTTGTGATTGTTTTGCTCTTGTAGCCTAATGCAAAGCTTGGTCTGTTCTTCCATGACTATGCTCTTTTTGTTGATTTACATCTTTAGTGCTTCTGAACTTGTTGATCACTTTCTCAAGAGTAAATCTCTCCTCTCCCATTGGATGTGCTCTCACTGCAGGTCATCTATGACTAATATAATCCTACCTTTAATCACATTATCTTTTAGTTGCACAAAGTTGCAGATTCTGCGAGCTGTGTTAATGTAGTCACATATTCATCAATGTAAATTTTTCTTCACATTGGGCCTTAATATTGAACATGTGCTGTTCATAAAATTCATTCATTTGGGTTTCAAGGTGTGCCTTCAGGGCTTTCAGAAATTCCTACAGCCTAGTTTTTCTGTTCTTCAGAGACATAGGTAGTAATATACTCTGAAACAGTCTCTCCTTCCATGTTAAGTGTGTAGCTACTTGCAGTTGCTCTTTTTTCACATAGCTCTTCTGCAATTTCATAATTTTGCCAGTGTGCATGGAAAACTGCCAGTTGTTTCATAAGATTTTTTATTTCGACCAGTGTTGACAAGTGTTGTGACTTACCCAGTGTTTCAGCTGTCTTTCTTCTTTGTTCCTTTTTGATGTCTTTATAGCTCTGAACATTCTCGCGTGTCTCTGTCAGTAGCTGCGCTTCTATGCAGTTCTTCAATACTCCATCTCAGCTCCACAACGACACCAGGTTACAATCTCACAGAACAACAGTTAGGCTAGTACGGTGTCCTTATTGAAACTGGCCCCAAGACGTCAGTGCTCAATGTGGAGGTCACAAAATTATGTTGTATCAGGAATCACACTGGTACAGTACTGCATTTCTATCCCAAACACTGACCTTTAAAATCAGACTATATTCAAACCAGAGCTGTGTTTCTTCTCCATTATAGAAACAACTTAATTCAAGCCCTACATCACCCATTTTTGCTTTTACTTCTGCATTTTTTCTGCTGAACCTCTTGACATGCTTTTGGCATTTCCAGACACCACACTGCCAAATCTCTCCTTGTCAAGCTCCGTTTGTTCATATTATGCGAACTTTAACTCATCCAAAAATACTGCTGGAAGTTTCCCATCCAAAACTATCCCATTGACCAACTGCTCCTGCGCTTGATGACTAACAGAGGTCTCTTTTACTTTTATTGACAGGTTCTGCTAATTACTTATGCATTGGTTTGTTTTTAAATGTCCTTAGTAATTATGCTACTTACGCTTTTAATCTATTTACCATATATTTAATGCATGTGCTTCCTATTTTTTCAACGGTAATATGTTGCTATTTTTAAGCACACAAACTACAAGTGAATTAGTTACAAAAAAAAACCCTTTAGATATACTGGTGTGTTATAACTGGTGATGTGCATTCTGAACATCAAATATTTATTCACATACTTACCTTACCATTGCTAAGAGCATTCTGATCATGTCAGTTATGATAGGAAGATGATATTGTGAAATGTATTTTATTTGTATTATTTGTTTGCTGCAGGGGAAATATGTTTAACATAGCCTCTCCCTTTCAGGCAACAATGTTCAGTGGCTTTAAATATCTTGAAATTAGGCACTAGTTAATTTATTATATTATGTTCCTATTATGTAATATTTTGACCAAATTTAGGGCACCTTAAAAATGTACTGTTTATTACATTTAGAATACATTTGCTGCAGTACATGCTCAGAAGCTGGGAAACACAAAAAAAATGGATTTGTTCCGGAGCACACCAGTGGAAAAATATATTGCAGCATCTCAAGTTTATTTTTGTTTATTTGTTCATGGGCATTACTGCGAAGAATCTATTGCCCATCCCAAATTGCCTTGGAGAAGGTGGTGGTGAGCTGCCTTTTTGAACTGTTGCAGACCTTGTTGCATACCTAGGTACACTATTAATGCTGTTCGGATGGAGTTCCATAATTTTAATCTGGTAACTGAAAAAAACAGTGGAAGTTTCCATTATAAAAGCAGTGAGAGAATACAAAACAAGAATGTGACACACTGAAAGAATGCAAACAAAGTATATACAACAATAAAAATTAAGTGATGTCCGAAATGCTGAACAAAGAACAAAGGACAATACAGCACAGGAACAGGCTCTATGCCCCTCCAAGGCTGCACCGACCCATTTTGCCTTTCCATACCAAAACTCTCTTCACTTAAAGGATCCGTATCTCTCTATTCTCTTCCTATTCATGAATTTATCCAGGTGCTTCTTGAATGCTGCTGTTATGCCTGCTTCCACCACCTCTTCTGGCAATGCATTCTAGGCTCTCATCACCCTTTATGTGAAAGACTTGCCTTGCACATCTCTTTTAAACTTTGCACCCCTCCCACCCACCCTCACACCTTGAAACTGTGGCCCCTAGTAATTGACCCCTCCACCCCAGAGAAAAGACCTGATACTTTCCACTTTATCCATGCCATTCACAATCTTATAAACTTCTATCAGATCACCCCTCAAAGTCCTACGTTCCAGTGAAAACTTTCTTTTTCAGAAATCATGAAGGAGTATCCTGACTTGAAACATCAGCTTTCCTGTTCCTGGCCTGCTGTGTTCCGCCAGCTCCACACTTCGTTATCTCCGACTCCAGCATCTGCAGTTCTTGCTGTCCCAGTCTATCCAATCTTTCTTCTTGGCTAAAATCTCCCATACCAGGTAACATCCTGGGAAAACTTTCCTGTACCCTTTCTAAAGCATCCACATCATTCAATAGTGTGGTGACCAGAAGTGTATGCAATATTCCAAATGTGGCCTCACTAAGGTTCTATAAAGCTGCAGCACAGTTTGTATGTCCTCATGCTCAATGCCTGTTCCAATGAAGGCAAGCATGCCATGCGCCCCTTCAGTGATCTGTGGACCTGCACACCCAAATTCCTCTGCATGTCAACACTCCTAAGGGTTCGACCATTCACTGTATAATTTCCACCTGTACTTGACCTTCCAAAATGCGTCACCTCACATTTGTCCAGATTTAACTCTATCTTCCAATTTTCTCCCCATGCCTTCAACTGTCCTATATCCTACTGTATCCTCTGGCAATCCTCCTCACTATCTGCAACTCTACCAATCTTTGTATCTGACAATAATGGTACAATAGAAGTTGAGAACATTGAGGAGGAAGAGATTATATAAACAGAAAAACAGCACTAGTTCAGAACGAGTCATAGCAGCTATTGACTTTGCACCAATTTACTGGTGTTGGTTTGTAAACTCTTACATAAAATAATTCAGTCTATGGATGCCGCAAAAGAAAAGAGACTTTTTTTTGGTAATTTTGAAAAAGAAGAATAGCACATTTCCTATTTCAGACACAGACTCCCATTTCAAATACAGCAAAAGTAGCTATACAGTAAAGTTGTAAACTGGCAAGCGTACACTTCAACTATAACATCAGAGGAAGCGCATCTAATAAACACCATGATTTAGGTCGAAGAGTAAGTCAGTCAGACCCTTGAACCTGCATTGCCATTTGATAAGATTGTGGCTAATCCGATTGAGTTTTCAACTTTTCTTTCCCTGGCTATCCTTTGTGCCCTTAGATTCGTAATTGACATGGGAGTCAACGTCAGTCTTAAAAATATTCATTGACCCTGCTCACCACTCTCTGAGGAAGAGAATTCCACAGACTAATGAATGTCAGATAAATTATTTCTCTTCATTTCCATTTTAAACAGGAGCCCCTTATTTTTAAACAGAGACCCCAGTTCTTGTTTCTAACACAAGGAAAAACAAAGTTCCTCTCAGCATTCACCCTGTTAAGTCCCCTCAGAATCTTGTATGTTTCAATAAGATCACTTCTGATCGTTCGAAATTCCAATAGACACACATCCAATCTAAACAAATTGTCCACATAAGGTCACTTCTTCATCCCATGTATGAATTGAATAAAGCTTGTCCTTTCTTAGAGGAGGCCAAAACTGTACACAGTACTCCAGGTGTGGTCTCAATAACACCATGTACAACTGTAGCAAAACTTCCCAACTTTTATATTCCATCCCCGTTGCCATTAACTAGCACATTCAATTTATCTTCCTAATTACTTG
This sequence comes from Rhincodon typus, assembly GCF_021869965.1. Taxonomy (NCBI): domain Eukaryota; kingdom Metazoa; phylum Chordata; class Chondrichthyes; order Orectolobiformes; family Rhincodontidae; genus Rhincodon; species Rhincodon typus. Next base: position 28,202,484 of record NC_063347.1, read on the forward strand.
CTGCACCTGCACACTAACTTCTTGTGATTCAAGTGACAGGATACTCAGAACCCTCTGTACCACAGGGTTCTGCAAACCCTCACTATCTAAGTTATACACTGCTGTTTCTATTCAAATAGGATTTTTTATTTTAGCATTTTATTTATTACCCTATTCTTTTCGCACCTTTAAATGAGATAATTTAGCTACAGTTGTTGTGATTTTTGAATGAAATTGATTAAAATCAGATAATGCATGTTGGAACTAATTGGGACAGTGTAGATAGAAGAGTGTTACCCACTGGTCTAGAACCCATAGGGAGTGCAGCAAAGATGCATTAGCATAATAATGGGAATGGTGGGATGGTCCTCAAGGGGAGAATGGTTCAATTGGGCCTGTATTCACTAATTTTTATAAGGATCAGAGGGAATCTTATTGAAATGCACACAATTTTAACAGGATTAGACAAACTAGATAGAGGGAGGACGCTTTTCCTGACTGAGGAGTCTAGAATCAGCGGACACAATTTCAGGATATGGCGTATCTCATTTAGGACTGAGATGAGCAAAGGTTTCTTCACTCAAAGGATAGTGAACCTTTGAGAATATCTACAACAGAAGTCTGTGGAGCCCAAGTCACAGAATATTTTCAAGAAAGAGATAGATACCTATTTAGATACTAAAGGCATTAAGGGTGTAAGGAGAAAGCATTAAGATAGAGGATTAGCCATGGAGCAGAGCCAAATGATGTTCCTTATTTATGTTCCTTGGTTCTACGAATAGCAGGCCATTCAGTCCATCAAGGCTTTTCAACTATTTCATCTATTATAGTAGATTCTTTACAATCACAATTGTCTCCCTTTTCTTCATTCTGTAATACTTTTTTCCCCAAATTCTAGCTCCCTTCTGAGTCCCTTCATTTGCTTTGAATCTATAACCTACTGGTAGTGTGGATTTTGTACATGATTAAATATCCCAATTTTAAAATAGGTGCATATATTGAGACTAAGAAGGTTTGCAACAGAGATATTACTAGCATAGACTCAGGGTGAGGGACTTTAGTCATGTGAAGAAACTGGGGTTGATCTCCTTGGATCAGAAAAGGTTAAGAGGAGACTTTAAGAAGTTGCTCAAATTCAATGATTTTAACAAGAGTAAAGAAGGAGAAACTGTTTCTGATAGCAGAAGGGTCAGTAATCAGGTAACACAGGTCCACAGTGATTGACACAAGAACCAGAGATGACATAAGGAAGTATGATTTTGATGACTCAAATGCATTGCTTCACTGGTCAAACCAATACCTGAAGGGGGAAAAAAAATAATCAGGGCTATGGGGACAGAACACTGACCAGAATTAGTTGAAAAGTTCTAAAGAATAACTGGCACAGGAACAATAGGCCAAATGATCTCCTTCAATATCATTCTATGCTTATCCATTGCATGAACAATGTTTTCCTAGATTTTAAGTAGCCTACTTTGAACTTGAAGATTACATGTCCTTACTCTATTTCCTACTAAATGTGAATATTTTTTCCAATTATCCTTTGAAAGGGCCTTTATTATTTGCAGCATGTCAATGAAACTATTCCTAAACCTCATCATCTCCAGGGAAAGTATTGGTTCACCCTGCCAACACAATTTTGTAGCCTGCTTAACATAACTGTGCTTTGTAGATTATAAGACATGACTGATGACACATGTAGAAGGCTAGAATGAGCTAGTGGCAAAGAAGCTAATAACTAAAACCTTCACAGTCACTGGCAAAGCATAGTGTCTAGCCCAGCCAGCAGAAAGCCCTGGAGCAGCAGGCTGCAGAGATCTGAGCAGTTCTCTGATGTGCTGCCCTTCAGAACAGAATGTGTTTTTGCACACGCACTGAACTGGTAGAATCCGCTCCAAAGAATACTGACAGATGCTAGCTGCTCCTGAGCTGGTTGCTGAAGTTCCTTTCCCTCCCGCCAGTGCTCCCACAATAATACAATAAATTAGGTGATAAGGCTTATTGACAGCAAGACATCTTATTAAAACAAAAGGAAATAAAAGTGATCTCAAAGCCAGGAATCCAATCGGCAGGCAAATGTCCAATTAATGCTTCTGTAGCTAAGAGCTGTCCCAACAGGCTTTACTGTTGTAGGTTGGACAATGGGCAACATTTCTGTGATTTGTAGTTAAAATGGCAGAGGATACAAAATAGTTTGTAACACAGCATGCACTGTAATTTTTTTAAAATCATCTGTTCACCGTGTGCCCATTAGTGGGCAGTGTAAAGATTTGGGCTCAATCAGATATTACACTATAATGAAATCCTGAATGTCAATTTAATACATCTCATGAGCATTCCATGCCCATTCCCCATTTTATTGATTAACTCTGAAAATTTAACTGTGTAGTAGCAGAAATGCTCAAATAAAGCCAATTGATTCTAAAAGCAAAGTTTCAAGTACAGTGACCCTTGAACTGCTTACTGTTCTTTCATCACAGATACTACCAGAGCTTCTGAGTTTCTTCAGAAATTTCTGTTTATGTTTGTTTCGGATCTCCAGCATCCACAGTTCTATGTTTCATTATTATGATGCATTTCTCCCATGGACTATGTCCTACCACAAAATCTAGACACAAATAAGTTTGCATATAAGACAACAGACAGGATAGAAAAAGGCTCCAGAAATTTTCTTTTATTTACAAACCTATGTGTTACAGGTAACTTCTTTCGCAATAAACTCAAGATAAACATTGCTACTGTTGGAACTCCCATTTTAAAGTTTTTCAAGCTGAGGTCTGGGTGACATTAACTATGGGAGAAAATAACATCTAATGTATTAATTCCGACAATCTACAATCCTAATGAATAAAAGCATATTATCCTATAAATGTAGATATTGATGGTTGATTTCAGGTACATTAGTTGTGGAAATAAAAGCAGTTATGTGGCCTTCATTTCTTTCATTCATAATTTGATCCCAAATATTACACTGATTGCAATTTGAAATAGTTTACAAAACGTACCAAAGATAATTGAAATCAACCATACATTCTATATTCACAAGGCAAAATTTAATCATTATTACATTGGTCCCTGTCCTAGATCACATGGCAGCCAGATGAGTTACTTTCAAATTCACGAGTTGGATGTGGGCTTTGCTGATTGGGCCAGCATTTGTTGTTCATCCCTAGTTGGCCTTGAGAAGGTAGTGGTGAGCTGCATTCTTGAACTGCCATAATCCATATACCAAAAGTAGACCCACAATGCTCTTGGGGAGGGAACTACAGGATTTTAATTCAGTGACAGTGAAGAAATGGCAATATATTTCCAAATCAGGATGGTGAGTGGCTCGGAGGAGAACTTGCAGGTGCTGGTGTTTCCATCTATCTGCTGCCCTTGTCCTCGAGACGGAAGTGGCCGTGGGTTTGGCAAGTGCTGTCTAAGAATAAGGATCTTCAGCAAAGTTCTTCAGTGCACCTTGCACACACTGCTGCTACTGAGCATCTATGATGGAGTGAGTGGATGCAGTGCTAATCATGCAGGTATGTGTGTCCTGGATGGTGTCAAGCTTCTTGAGTGTTGTTGGAGCTGCACTCGTCCAGGCAAGTGGGGAGTACTCCAACACACTCCTGACTTATGGACAAGCTTTGGGGAGTCAGGGAGTGAGTTAGTTGCCTAAGTATTCCTATGCTCTGATCTGCTCTTGTAACCACTGTATTTATGTGGTTAGTGTAGTTGGGTTTCTGGTTTATGGTAACCTCAGAATGTTGACAGTGGGAGATTTCAGTGAGAATAACACCATTGAATGATAATTGGGAAGATTGTCTCTTGTTGGATATGGTCATTGCTGGCATTTATATGGCATGAGTGATAGTTGCTACTTGTCAGACCAAGCCTGGATATTGTCCAGCTCTTACTGCCTTTGAATACAGACTGTGCTTCAGTATCTGAGGAGTTGCGAACGGTGCTGAACATTTTGCAATCATTGGCGAATATCCCCACTTCTGACCTGCTGATGGGGGTAAGTTGTCGATGAAGCATTTGGAGATGTTTGGGCTTAGGACCATATTCTGAGAAACTCCTGTAGAAATGTTCTGGAGATGAGAAGACTGGCCTCCAACAACTACAATCATCCTCCTATGTGTCAGGTATGACTCTAACCAGCGGAAAATTTGCCCCAATTCCCAATGTTGCCAGTTTTACTAGGGCTCCTTGATGCCTTTCACCTCACCTCTGGAATTCAGCTCTTTTGTCCATATTTGAACCAAGGCTGTAATGAGGTCAGGAGCTGAGTAGCCACGGCAGAACCTAAACTGAGCATCTCTGAGCAGGTTATTGCTGAGCAGGTGCTGCTTGATGGCACTGTCGGTGATACTTTCCATCGCCTTACTGACGATCGAGAGTAGACTGATGTGGCGGTAACAGGCCGAGTCGGACTTGTCCTGCTTTGCTCATACAGAACATACCAAAGTAACTTTCTACTTTAGCAGTAGATGCCAGTGCTCTACACATAGTGGAATAACTGGCTCAGGGTGCAACAAGTTCTGGAGCAGAGATAGTAGGAACTGCCGATGCTGGAGAATCCGAGATAACAAGGTGTAGAGCTGGATGAACACAGCAGGCCAAGCAGCATCAGAGCAGCAGGAAGGCTGACGTTTCGGGCCTAGACCCTTGAGCACAAGTGTTCAATACTACTGCTGGAATGTTGTTAGGGCCCATAACATTTGCAGTATCCATTGCCTCCAACTGTTTTATGGTATTTTGTAGAATGAATCAAATTGACAATCACTGGTTTGCTGATTTGATTATTTTAAATAAACGACTAGTTTCAGATACTAAGGTTAGTGAATATGAAACCAAGAATGTGCAAGCTAACTTCTAATTAGAGAAAGTTTAAGCTTTCCATTTTGAGCATATTCATGTAAGACGACTTCACAGCTCACAGGAAAGAAATGGACAGAATAAGTTAAGTAGAACTTTAACTGTGGGTAATTTCGTGGAACCCGATTTTCTGTAAATCTATAACTTTGAGAAATAGGGTGAAAACTCTGTTTTGTTGCGTGTCTTAAGTTAGTTCGAAAATGTCCTTGGTTTGTTTGCTTTTCTCTTTTGTAAAATAAACTGGTTTTGTTGAGAGAGAAACTTGGTAGCTTTGAGTGGCTATTTTTTAGTGAATGGCCTCTAAATCAACAAAAATTGCTTTTAAATGATCGAACAAGCCAACTTTCATTCCGGGATCTGACAAATTTAACAGTACCATCAGCTGGATCATGATGTGATCAAAAACTGATAACTCAGTCTTGAATAAATTTAAAGACATGACCTCCGCCTTCTGGGGAGAGAATTTCACACTCCAATAACCCTCAGAGGAAAATAATCTTCCATATTTGAAGTTAAAGGGAAACTTCTTATTCTTAAGCTATGTCCCCTAATTCTCCTCTCCCCACATAAGGAAACATCCTCCTGGCATCCATTAATTAAACTTGATTTCTCTTTCACAAAGTCATGCTGGTCTACCTGATCACATTATGGTTTTCTAAGCAGCCTGCTCTAACCTTCTTAATAATGCAAGGCTAACCGCCCTAAGTACTCAGTCAAGTCTCAATTCTTTCAGACCTATATAAAACATACTGCCCCCTCTACAACCTTCATGTCTTCTTTCCATCATAATTATTTTCTAATTTACATTTAGGACATCATCTCCCCCAAACAAAAAAAAGTTCAGAATTCTCCCCAAACATTTTTTCTTTGAATAGGGAAGAAGGGCAATTTCTTCAGCTGTTGACTTGGTCTGTCTGAGGCACGCAGTGCTCACTTGTGTTTTGACATCTTGTACTTATTTCACAGAGGACTTAGGTGATGCACATCTACTCCTAACAGCTGTCAATGTTTCCTCTATTCTTAGTGGAGTATTCCATGCAATTGGATACATCAAACTTTCACTTGGGTCAGCAAAACTTGGTTCTCAATTTATCTATAGATTTGTGTTGACATAGGTAAATTTATTTCTTCAACTTCTTGAATATTGTGGAGCGGCATGGTGGCTCAGTGGTTAGCACTGCTGCCTCACAGCGCGAGGGTCCCGGGTTCGATTCCACCCTCGGGCGACTATCTGTGTGGAGTTTGCACATTCTCCACACGTCTGCATGGGTTTCCTCTGGGTGTTCTGGTTTCCTCACACAGTACAAAGATGTGCAGGCTAGGTGGATTGGCCATGCTAAATAAAAATGCCTGTAGTATTCAGGGATGCCTAGATTAGGGAAGTTGTAGAGGGGGATGGGTCTGGGTGGGATGCTCTAAGGGTTGGTGTGGATTTGTTGGGCCAAAGGGCCTGTTTCCATGCTGTAGAGGTTCTATGAAAATGAAAAAATCTTACTGGAAACAGTGTTGTTCACTGCAGCTCACAATGTTGTGGCAGCGATCCACCATTGTCACCGTTACTTCATGCTTGAAGTGGATTAGGATATCTGTCTCTCTGGTCTAACTCGAAGAGTCTTGTTGAGTAAATAGTATGAAGTTTACTATATTACTGTAACTGTTTACACATTACATGACCTACATTACTACAGAGGCTGCTGCTAGCACCACAACCCCAAACCTATTTCCAAGTTGTTTCTTTACTCTCTGATCAAATCCTGGTGACATCCTTACAGTAGATGGTGCTTACTACACTCAATTAAGATTGACCTTTGTTGCAGACCCATATACAGCACTGGAAACTTTGCATGTATCCAATAATTTATGGGAGGAAAAACAGTGCAGAATGAACACAGTCATCCAGAATTCCATGGAACAGGGCAATTGAGCAATAATGGAGAAGGAATTCAGAAACTATTATAATCAAATTAGATATAGGAAGTGACATAGCACTCATAGTACTGTTAAGAAGGTAAATGATTTTGAAGTGACGTCACTATTTACAGAGCAAACACTCACTTTAAATGCAGTGACATTTTCTTAAATCCATCATAGAAGACAGTAATGACACAATTAGAAAAATAACTGATGCTGCTTGCACAGATCACTGCTTCTAAGTTATTCATATCATTTCCTCTTATTACTGCCAGACTGGTAGCTGCATTATTCAGCACTGTATTTATGACATCAACGCAATTAATAAAATTCAGTTCCGCAAACTCTGGAATGTTTTATATTATTCAAATTATATTTGAATAAACACACAAGAAAATAACTGCTTCCTTTTGTAAATATAATAATAGTTTTTGGTATTACATTAAGGCTAGTCTTAGAAGAGTCTGCAGTTATTATTCACTCCAGTTTAACTAAAACTAATCAATGACATTCAACAGAATTGTTAATATTCAAATGGTTTTTAACAAATTTGAGCTGTTTGTGAAATCTAACTGCCATGAATTAATTTTTTTATATTCACAAATACATTTTGTTCTGTAGTCAATCTGTACTTTTTACAGGTTACCATGAAGTTACTGTTTATGTGTTTATTTTAACTTAAAGTTGGACTGATGCTATGTGCTTACACAGTCATTACAAAATAGTCCCATTTGAAAGAATTGTTTGCATATTTAATTTTACTCAATAGTGGGCCAGAGTTTCAAATAAGCAGAATCATAAAAACATGACTTAAGGCCAGATTTGCCTCAGGCTACTACCTTCCTTCAAATGTGCTGGGAAAGACTTTGTCAGACTATTGTTTTGTATTAAAAACTCATGTGTTTGTTCAGCACAACATGGGTCGTTGCAATGAGTGAATGATGTCTTTGACATGGCAAACCTCTAATTGTAACAAGTCCATACCAACTAAGTTTTACCAGATGCTGAAATGGGTTTGATTAACAACCACACTGGATTCCATGTACAATCTGATAATGATGGTTTTACTGCTCAATATTAAAAACCTCAGCTTTTATAAAGGAAACATTATGTCAGCAAAATCAGGATTACAATTTTCAGACTAAAGTTCACCTCTACCCTACTTAACCATGGAATTCTTTTAAAGAGACAGTATCCTCTTTTACGTGCCTATCCAAAATATTTTATCCTACCCTAATCATTTTTTAAAACTTATTATACCTTACTGGTATTAGATATTTGGTGAATATTGAATTCTGGTTTCATAAACCCATACTATCAGCCTCAAACATTGATAACTCTCTGAAAGAGCAAATGAAATAACTCTTAAAAATCTGCATTTATATATTTATGTATAAATATAAATGCTGTTTAATTATTTAATTAAAATATGTAAGGTTGAACAAAATGCATATGTTTTACATGATTGACAAAATAAGTTTGGTCCAATAGCCCTTTAAAAACAAGTTGAAGTTCAGTAACGCTGTGACCTACTTTGCATAACTTATTTAACATACTTCGACATTTATACCAAGCTGAAATAAAATTACATACATCAGGATCCAACTTGTATAAACCAACAATACTTCTGAAATATAATCCTTGAAATAATCCAGCCATTCTCTTGATCTCCATTCCAGATTTCATAAAGATATTTCTGCTTCATGATGCTTTTAATTCAAATAGTTAACCTTTTGAAAATTCGTTTTTAAAAGAAAATCAATCAATCAATCATTCATGGTTCAATGTCAAGACTTGAACATCTGAAGAGTTAAATTTGGACTCCACAAAATGCTATCAATTTTCCACAAGGAATGCTACCGTTAAACGGTCTTGCAATTTCTACAATCATATCTGCTAGACAGGTGTTCTACTCTTCTGCCAGTAAATGATCTTTTTTCCGCAAAAGCTCATGCACATAAGTGGAGGAAAGCAGAGCTATTTTCTTGTTGATTTACATCAAGTATTTTCAAAGGTCCACTCAACAATCATATTTTTACATATTCACATTCTTCAGATCAAATTCTTCCCTTACATTGATGTAAGAAATCACCTGTGTAACAACAATACAAAAGGCTACAAACGCAATTTTTCATCATCTTTTCTGTTATGAAGGCCTAGAATGTAATATTGACAAAATCAAAAGCAAATTCAATGAGACCAGGATAACTTGCCCAGCACAAGCATAAATCTCCCATGCAATTCCCACACAGTCACTGCAATGGAATTTCTGAGGGGCCCTGATGTGCATCTTGTGGAGTATGTCCAGTCACCAGCTATTCAGATATTAGAAGGACTGGGCCAATTCATCTGCGCTACAAACAGAAATTGCTGCAACCAGAAATGGATAACCTTAACTCTGTTTCTTTCTCCAAAGAGATTGTATTTAATTCACTAACACTTCCTTTCCAAGAAGGATCAACTTGAACAACTGTCTCTTTTCTCTCCAGAGATCTTCATTTGTCTCTTTATTTTGTTCTTCTCCTCCTCCCCCACCACCATCACCACCAAAAACCACCATCCACCCAAAACTTTTTTCTGCATCTGGGTTTACATAAAACCTGTTATATTTGTACGATATTCCAGTTCTGATGAAAGGTCATTGGCATGAACTGGGAACTGTTTTCCTCTCTACAGATCCTGGCTGAGCTGTTGTATATTTCCAGCTTCCATCAGATTTTGTATCTTTCATCAGTGCAGCATGTTGAGTAAAACGTCTGTTTGTTTATGGATACTCAATATGTATTACCCTCTAATACATATTACTGCTGTTATATATCCTTACAATATGCCCACTGCCAAATATGTTTATTAACATTTACATTATACATCCTGCATTGCTTCCTTGTAACATTTCTCAGCCAAGCACAGGCTAATTTATTTATAGCAATTATAAATATTTCCAAATGTACTAATCTGCAAATGCTTATCTCAAATTGAGTCATTTCACCACAATTGATTCTCAGCCCTGAAACACCTAAGTCCCAGCTTAAAGCTGTGACAAAATTTAGTAGTTTTGGAAAATCAAGTTATTTCAACTTTGCACTAAATGTAGTTCTTCTTAAGTTCATTGCGACATTTCTTTATTTGTTAGCATGACACCCTTACCTCTTTTTTCATATTTACTTATAACCTTGCCTGTTCATTTATTTCCTCCATTACTGTTGTCTTGAATAAGCTTTCATTCCCTTGTCTAGTGTGATTCAGAGAGCAGATATATGGCTGGGTAAATTATCAACCAAGCTAAGTATGGGAGTGAATCCTGAAGTCACTGCTTCCTTAGGTCACACAGATGATATCACTAACACCTGTTTCTGTAACCCAAACAGAAGGAACATAACTCTTGAGCTCACGAGAGTGCAAGCTGCAATTAAACCTTGCTGGCTTGTCAAAAGCACAATTCATTCATGTTTTTCTTAACAGCTCTCACTGGAGGATCCTGCAACTTAGCTTCACTAAAGCAATTACCATGTAAGTGTCAGATATGTTTATCTCCTATTTTAATTTTGCCACAGCCCCAGTGCACATTAATTACACTCAGCCATCCTGAAATCATCTGTTACATTTTGTTTTAAGTGCTGTATTTCTATGACTATTTTTAATTGTGTATCATAGGTAAAAATTCGTAGCAACTTCAGCAAAATTGCACGTCTGGATCTGTAAAACATGTAATTTCACTACTCTCAAACAATCTGAGGAGTGTATAAATGTGGACTCTACGCTGACACCAAACAGTAACTGAATGACAATATCAGAACTCTAATTTTTTTTCCATTATTAATTTTATATTATTGCTTAACGTGTCGAGTTTTCAATATTCCACCATTACCGAATTCAATGAAATCTTGGACTGGTTTCTCTGAGTCACAATTCTATGGTCTGTGGGTCAATGTCTCTAAGGTGCTTTCAAAACTTTTAAGACAATTATCTTCTCCGTGAATTTCATCTACAAGTATAATGGGAACCTGTAACCAATTTGTTAATGACATCTGCTCAATAACATCTACCATTTGAAATGGGCAAGGGCAAGCTTTCAGAGGAACTTTACTCTATAAAGAGACATGGAAACCAATTTAACTTTTCAGTGTGGCAGCTATTAGCATGGAAAGGTTGTGCAAATACTGCAAAAGGATGAGAAACTCCAGGCCTCTCTCACCGTGTCAAACATAAATAAACTCCAAAAGTAACCAACAGCTAATATGTTTGTTGTGCATTGCAGGCAGGTGAAGAAACACCTTCATGCCAGATTAGCCTGGTGACTCCCAGAGGCACAATATCACCGGAATAAAATCCAAGGACCTATGATTTATATGTAAAACTCAGTGAACTTGTTTATCAAGTGGTGTTTTTTTAAAATCACAGCTGCTATGTCCAGGGTCATTATACGAGCTCAGGAACTTACAGCACAGGAAATTTCATTGGATTGAAACTTCTTAATGCAACTATATAAAAGATAATTTAAACTTCTGAAATAAATCCTCTTATTCTCAAACTAGATTTAAAATCTTGTCTCTTTAATATTTGATATACTGCAACAAGCCGTATAATGTTACTCACTGATTTATGCATGACCTCCACCATTTGCATCCTAAATTAATCAACACTAGCCAGATACAACCACACCTAAGTTTCAGCACTGGTCAAAAAAAAAGTCAGTCTACCACCTTTCCCAGCAATACTTGGGACATTTCATCCAACCTCTGCTCTATCTTTTTAGAACCCCTTCTCCTTTTTGCCCGTAGGCCCACTGTTGCAACATGTTTCACAGTCATCAACATACTTGTAAGAGATATGCTCATGATATCATCATCGTTATAGCATGTTTTTGGAGGATATAAAGGTCTTTTTTTTAATTCATTCACGGGTTGAGGTCCTCACTGGTTGGGCCAACATTTATTGCCCATCCCAAACAGCAGTTAAGAGTCTACCACAGACAAGGTGGGGATGGGAGTTCCCTTCCTTAAAAGACATTAGTGAACCAGATGAGTTCTTTTAACAATCAGCAATGGTTTCATGGTCATCATTGGTCTCTTAATTCCAGACTTTTTTTTATTGAATTCAAATACCATCATCTGCCGTGGTGAGATTCAAACCTGGGTCCCCAGAACATTACCTGGGTCTCTGGTTCAACAGTCCAGTGAGAATACCACTAGGCCATTGCCTCCTTATACTCCATATTACTCTGGGATTACATGAGCAAAGCACACTCCTTTAATATAACATTAACTTAACACTTACGGTGTCAGAGAGATGTAATGTTTGTACTTAATTATAATAAACATAGTTTAATACTTAACTATAATAAATACCAGTTGCATTTTTCAATACCATGACATCCATGCACAGTTTCTTAGGTTATGAGGGCTAACATAAGCATTGCCGCATCATACAAAACATCCTGTTGAGGCAAAGTCACATCAGGTACCAGATCACTCCTCACTCCCTCTTTCCTATCAAAATCCTACCTAATATCTTGGAGAACAACAACTAGGTATTGTCCAACAAAATCTTGTGCAGGAACCAGTTTCCCATCATCTCCCCCACTGTAGTTGGCGGATTCCACTATCCTGGCTCCTATGACTATGGGTACATGGTTGTCCTTATTCCACCGCGAGTACAATTCCATGAGTAAGTTACTATTAACAATTAAAATGGCAGGTTCTTTCAAATTTTAGTTATGGCTATGTTTACATTTTACATAACTGGGTTTATTTGACTCCTTGTAATTTATTTTGAAGCTCAGAGTTTATAATATTTATGGATTTATTTATTGGATGTTCATATAATACTTCATACTGGAGGATTCCATTTATCCCTTTTACAGAGAGCAAAGACAAGCAAACCGATCTCTGAAATCTGGATCAATACCTCGCCCTATTGTTGCCTGATGGGAACAGAGTTCCCACCTGAGCTGTCCACCACCACCCCACCGATTGTACCTCTGACGGACGAGAGGCTAGACTCTGTCCTCTCATTACTGGATTAAGATCCAGTGCAGAGTGGTACGGTGAGCCCCCATCCTGTATATACCATTACGTTTGATTGATCTGCAATAAGATTCTCTTAAGCCTGAGATGAAATGTATTTTCAATTGGGATATGCTCTGAATATAAAGCAAAATTTTTAATTGTGGATTACTTAAACTATTCTCAAAATGTCAGCTGTCAAGATGCTTGAAGCAATTGGAACAGATGTGAATAATGGTTTCAAAATGTACTTGAAAACTTTATTTTACTGTATTGTTCCTTGAGACTTCAACTTTTAAGTGAAATTTTGATTATGCACAAATGTTCAGTTTGCGGAGTATACTTAGACTTACTACAACGTATTTCTATACAATTTTTGTAGATTATTAAGCTACAGCTACATATTAAATGCATTAAATACCTAGTATAATCTGTATATACCTAATATGTAGATCAATATACTATCTTAATATCATGTTGCTATGGTTTTGATCCTTTACCTTCAGGAAAAGTGTGGCAAAAAGCTAATTGCTGTGTTCTGAAGTTTAGCACATTCATGAAAGCCAGGGTTGAGGCAATAGCTTGTTTTTTTTCCTCAAAAATTGCAAAGAAGTAATTATTTGTAATTTGTTCAACTAATAGAGAAACCCTTCAGATCCTTTTAATTAAAACAGATAGTCTGATCATGTGCCTCTCTGCTCCTATGATGCTGCTTGGCCTGCTGTGTTCATCCAGCCCTGCACCTTGTTGTCTCGGATTCTCCAGCATCTGCAGTTCCTACTATCTCTGATTCAATTTTAACCCCACTGCGAAGCCTCTTCTAAGGATGCCTAACCTGAAGAAGTTACCCTCCTCCCTCCGGACAAACCTCAAGGGATCTCTCTCCCACTGCAACTCTCTCGTAATCTCTTCGGCCCTGAAACTGCTCGACCACGTCCTGAAGCAAACCAGGTACTACAGCCACATCACCTTCCTTAGCACCTGCCTACGGAACCAGAGCCTCTCTGCTCCTATGATGCTGCTTGGCCTGCTGTGTTCATCCAGCCCTGCACCTTGTTGTCTCCTAGTCTGATCATGTAGCTCATTGCTGTTTGCAGGAACTTGCAGTTCACAAACTGGCTGCCGCCCTTCCCTCTGTTAAAGCAGTGACTTCAAAAGTACTTCCTTAATTGGAAAGCACTTTGGGATATACTAATTGATCTTCTTTAAATGATACTAACAAAAATGTGGGCAAGCATGAGAAAAGTGCAGCACTTTCTTAAAAATGACTTTTTTAAAGTGACAGAATACAGTACTTATTACCGTAACAGTTTCATATACAATAAAATGTGAAATAAAGATATCACATTATTCTGAGCTTTGAGGATTCCTTCCTCAGTACAATCTTTCAATATTTCTTCACTTCTCCAAATTTGACATTTTGAAGGCAACACCAAAGCAATTTATTTTTATGAGATAGTAGGAACTGCAGATCCTGGAGAATCTGAGATAACAAGGTGTAGAGCTGGATGAACACAGCAGGCCGAGCAGCATCAGAGGAGCAGGAAGGCTGACTTTTCGGGCCTAGACCCTTCTTCAGAAATTTATTTTTATGGTTGGTTCTGTTTGCTTTGCAATAAAAATACAGGTCCTGTTTGAGTATAGCTCAAAATTATTTGTCACATACACAGACACACACCTACCAGTCAGTCTGTAGGAGGGAGTAAGAGCGTATAGACATCAGCCAACTTTGTTTAAAATGTATTAAAAACACTTAAGAGTATTTTCAGTTGAGATGATTCATTACAGATTTTCAAACCTGACAAGAACAATATCCCCCTAAGCTGCGAAGCAACTGGGACTGTACTAGATACAGAACAAACAAGCCACATACAAGCAAAATCCACTTTAAACTGCATGAATGTTCAGCCATCTGCTGGCTATCTACAGTCAACAGTAGCTAGAGGGAATATTTAAAAGGGGAGTGAAATACATAACCAGTTCTGAGAGGCATGTTGCATTTAACAAATGGAAGACACTGACAGAGTTTGGTCAATATCAAAGTGAAGTGTTTTAAAGCACTTTAGTATGGCAATGTGAATTTAATGCAATAAAATTCACAAGCTGCTTCATGAGAGTATTATAAAACATTATACAATGTTGAGCCATGTCTATGCCAGCAACATGGGCAACATGGTTGGAAGTTTACCATACAGAAAAGTCAGGTTGTCAGAGACAAACTTCAAGGTACAAGACCAACTCTTGATTATATTGGTTCATTTGTTTTATCATGTTCTGTCAGAATTCAGGGCATTACAGTCATTTATTCAATATGACACTTGCTAGCTGAGCAATGAGCAAATCAAGTAACAATTGTACACAACTTCCTGAACACTAATTTCCTCGTTTTAAACTTGGGCATACCGAACATTGTCCTGTCTTCCCAGATAGTCATCAGCCTCTGGTTCTGTTTGGATCACATGGCTCATGAACAGAATGAATAAGTGCTTTGTTAATAAGGCCTTGTGATAGTAAGCCAACCTTAGTGGTCCAGTGGAATGACCACAACTTCTGTTGGTACAGAAATGTAAATATCAGGATAAATATCTTTGTGGTTATTAAGAATTTTAAATTTGCAACTCAAAGTCATCTTAAGTTAACTCAGACTCTCCATCACTTTAATCAGTGAAGTTTTCAAATGAGTAAACACTGACTGAATAATTGTACACTAGTTACAAACACAATCAATCACATTAACAAAATTATATCTGAACCAGTTGGGGTGTTGGGGGTGTTGGGGGGGTTGGGGTGTTGGGGGGGTGGGGGGGGAAGATGTCAGCTGATGATACATGCCCCCAGTATGCCTCTAATATCTGGATTCAGTTTGCAATTTAAAAATCAGTGCATGTTCTACTTCAAGTTACATCCATTCACTATAGCTGTAAGAAATAACTTTGCTAGAATACAATGCCTGCTGGCTACAGATAAAAAAAATTATCATTTTTTTTCTTTCAAACAACTATTTAGCTGTTAGAACTTAGTCTTTCCCATGAGACAGACTAACTTGCCAACTACAAGCATGCCTATAAAATGCAAATTGTCTAGACGTGTTTTCCACACAAACTAAATAAAGATCACCAGAATGAATATTTGACTATTTGACTATTATCTAAAGCAAAAAACGTAAGAAAAACATTTTTATAGCACGTTACTATGAAAACACAAGTCCTAACAAGCAGCTTATTTCTAACATACACATTGTCAAGTAATTTTTAAATTCTAATCCAGCCTTTTGCCAAGTATCATTCTAATACGAGAGAAATATAGGGCAAATATTCCACACAGAACACGCAAATGGAAGGAGGAAAAAATAGTACCTAGAAGCAATGAGGTCCTTATTCACTTACTTTATCCAAAGTCATCAATTTTTAGAGTTAGAATTGTTATGAAACAGGGGTCGACTACCCTCTGATAACTAACACTGAAACACCTAGCAAAGCTTGCCTCACCTCATAATCTGTTAAAGGAAGTGTGAAAAGTGGTATAACCTGCCTCTCACCCCGAGTTTCCGTTAATAAAGGGGAGGTTAAATGAAATGAATTCTTGACAATCACTCAATAATCAACAATAACAATTTATTTATCAAACTCTAACAGTGAACAAATTTACAGAACTAACAACAAACCGGACAATTCCCCCCTTTACTACTAACTATTCCCAAATAAAACAATATTCTAATGGTTTCAGAGATAGTAGGAACTGCAGATGCTGGAGAATCTGAGATAACAAGGTGCAGGGCTGGAAGAACACAGCAGGCCAAGCAGCATCAGAGGAGCAGGAAGGCTGATGTTTCGGGCCTTGACCCTTCATCAGAAATGGGGGAGGGGAAGGGGGTTCTGAAATAAATAGGGAGCGAAAGGGAGGTGGACAGAAGATGGATAGAGGAGAAGATAGGTGGAGAGGAGACAGACAGGTCAAAGAGGCGGGGGTGGAGCCAGTAAATGTGAGTGTAGGTGGGGAGGTAGGGAGGGGATAGGTCAGTCCAGGGAGGACGGACAGGTCAAGGAGGCGGGATGAGGCGAGTAGTTAGGAGATGGGGGTGGGGCTTGAGGTGGGATGGTATGTGGTTCCAATAAATATAAGTCCCACTCATATAAACCAAATTAATAAAAATAACTTAAAACTTAGTCTCTCAAAATTACAGCCAGCGTATATCTTCCTGAATGTTCAGTGCCTTCTCCACTGCTCATCCATCAGGAACACCATTCACCGTCCAATTCTTGTGTCATGAATATTAGCTAAGAAGGCTGCTGTACCTTTGGTCAAGATGATGGTTTTCAGAGAGCTTAGAGAATTCTCCGAGAGCCAGTAAGTTTCTCTTTAAGACTGCTGGTTGTTAACTCTAACAGATGACAATTGTTCTCACACCAATTTTCAAATACCGTCTTCTTTTATACCCTTGATGACATGTTATTTTCTTACAAAAGGATTGGTCCTAGGTTGCCAAAACCATCAGATGTAAATTTAATTGGTTTTTAAGTTTCTAAATGCCTGGTTTAAATTAATTGGCTGATTTTCAAACTGGTTGCCTTAACAACAAAACAAAATATTGCCCGGGTTTTTAAAACGTCAGACTTTTGATACAATGTTTCAATTTCAGCAGCTCCCTGTGCACCTGCGCATTTGTTTTATAATCTCCAAGCTTAGAAAAAGCACAAAGGGACCACACACTCTTCCCCCCCTCCCCGCACCATCACTTGACAAACAAATTCTAACATTCTGCCTTCCAATCCACAAGTACTACACCAACTTTGCAACAGAATCTATATTACAAAGACATTAAAAAGCTGACCTTGTTTACTATTAGGCTTGTAAGGTATCCTTATTAAAAATGGAAAATCATATTTAAAGACATGATTGCTTCCAAATATCTCTACAAAAATCAACATTGCTGACATCATCCAAACCTTAATTAAAACGTTGAAATGAACCAACTACATTTGCTTTTACAATAAACTTTCTGTAGGGTCAAGGGAACAATGTTTATAAATAGAAAGACAGATCTTTAACAGACCATTCATAAACTCATTAAATCACAGTGTTGCAAAACCAAAAAAGTACTTTTCAAATGCAATGATTATTGTAATGTAGGAAAACATATAGCCAATTTACACACAGCAAAGTCTCCAACAATAAGGTGTATAATCAAAAAATGAAATGTTGACAAGGAGTAAGGAATTCAGAAATAATTTTTGCAGAAAGTCATCAGAGCCTATGGGGAGTACTGTGTTTAATTCTGGGCACTGAGCCTCCGATAAGTTAAATTAGTTTTAGAGGGTGTACAGTAAAGATCTACAAAAGTATACTACCACGGTTTAAAAAGTTAAATTATGGTGACAGACTGCATGAACTTCGAGTGAACTTAAGTTCAGAAAATTGAGATATGTCCATATCGAAATATTTAACATGAGTAATGGACTCGATAAAAGAGATATACAGAAACTATTTACTCCAGAGAGGAAATCCAGAACAAGAAGACATAAAAATAAGACAGTTCTGGGACAAAAATTAGGAAGCACTTTTCACAAAGGGAAGTGGGAATGCAAAATTTTCGCTCCCAAAAGACTGTAGATACTAGATCAATCGTAATTTCATGGAGATGAAAGTGACTACCCTTTGACACCAAGGCAGCATTTGTCCAAGGATAGCATAAAACAGCCCCAGAAAAGTTGAAGTCAATGGGAATTGGGGAAAGAACTAGTACAAAGATAGCTGTGGTTGTCTGAGACCAGTCATCTCAATCATAGGTCACGACTGAGGAGTTTCTCAAGATTAATATTTCCTAATCAAACTGTTCAGAGGTGTCATTACACACTTCTAGAGCAGGTGAGACTTGGCACCATTTTCTAAATGCCCACCTAAAAGTGCAAAGCACTGATTTAACAACAGTACCTCTTTATAGAACTGGTACATAGCTCACTTGTCACAATTGAACATGTGTCTAGGTCACCTCTTCCAGCTAATTCCACAGGGAACCAGTTCAATTAAAACAGCAGTAAATGGAAGTTGAGAAAAAGGACAAAGAATGAAAATGAGAGCAGGAAAAGCTGGTACAAAAACAAAGTTGCTGGAAAAGCTCAGCAGGTCTGGCAGCATCTGTGAAGGAGAAAACAGAGTTAACGCTTCGGGTCCGGTGACCCTTCCTCAGAACTGATGGTGGCTGGGAAAACATCAGTTTATATGCAGAAAATAGGGAGGTGGGTGGGGTAGGGAGTAAACGATACGATAGAGCCCAAAGAGAGAGAAAGACAGTTGGACAGACAAAGGAATTGCTAACGATCAGGCTGGGAGGGTGAACAGTTGTTAATGGGGACTGTTAGTGACCAACAACAGGGGGTGTGTAGTGGCAGGCTATGTGGTAACAAGGTCTGGTGTGTGGGGTGGGGGACTGGGACATGGGAGAGTTTAGGGTCTAAAATTATTGAACTCAATATTCAGTCCGGAGGGCTGTAGGGTCCCCAAGCGGAAAATGAGGTGTTGTTCCTCCAGATTGCATTGGGCTTCACTGGAACACTGTAGCAAGCCGGAGACAGAGATGTTGGCCAGGGAGGAGGGTGGTGCATTGAAGTGGCAGGCAACAGGTAGTTCAGGATCTTTTCTGCGAGCAGAACGTAGATGTTCTGCGAAGCAGTCGCCAAGTCTATGCTGTGTTTCCCCAATGTAGAGGAGACCACATTGTGAGCAGTGAATGCAGTAGACTAGATTCTTGGAAGATCAGGTGAAGTGTTGCTTCACCTGAAAGGTATGTTTGGGCCCTTGGATAGTGGGGAGGGAGGAGGTAAATGCGCAGGTGTTGCACCTTTGCTGGTTACAGGGGAAGGTGCCGTAGGGCTGTGGGGAGGTGTTGGGGGTGAAGGAAGTGTGGACCAGGGTGTCCTGGAGGGAACGGTCCCTGTGGAAGGCGGACAAGGCAGGGGAGATTAATACGTGTCTGGTGGTGGCATCTTGCTGGAGGTGGCGGAAATGGCGTCTGATGATCTTCTGGATGTGGATGTTGGTGGGATGGTAGGTAAGGATAAGGGGAACCCCATCACTGTTGCGGGAGGGAAGAGAAGGGGTGAGGGAGGAAGTGCGGGACATGGGTCGGACCTGGACCAGGAAAAGCTGGTGTTGGATGAAAAGTGGCAAGTGCTGGACAGAGTAATCCATAGGCTCTTTTTAAGGTGTGCTGAACACAGTTATATAACCAAAAGGTGCAATGGTAGTGGAGTGGTAATGGGTGTAGTAGAGGTAACAATGGTTATCTAACTGGTAATTTTGAAATGATATATTCGTACATGAAGGCTCCCCTCAGGCTCTTCGTTAGATTTTCTCAAGACCTTTTTGGTTTTCAGGAGTTCCTTTTCCAATTTTACTGACTCCTTTTTTCAGTGATTGAATACCTTCTTTATTTGTGTTGACATATCAGTTAACTGTACTCACACAGAAGTAGAAATTACAAGAATTCATCAATAGCCTCAATAATTACATTGAAAGCCACAAAACAAGAAAAACATTACTTTCTTCAGAATCACAGTCTTTAAGTTTACTCAGGGCAATGGGCATAAATTCAGTAAAAGTTTTTTTTTCAAAATAACAAACACAAAAAGTTATAATCCTAAGCACACCTTTCACAGATCGATAAAACCACAGCTATTGTATTTCCATCTCATATGCATAAAGCTAAGATTACTACAAGGCTGATACTAGATTTTTTTTAAGTGTATCTCAGAACTCGTTCTCAGATTCAAGTTTAATAATCGATGCAGTGTCCATTACAACAACATCTACCTACAGTTTCCCTTTACAGTAGGTCCTGAACATATGCAGCTTTAAGCTTGAGCTTCTAGTTTCATTTACAAGAAATTCATCTCAGCACTTATGAATTTCACATTTTCCAGCTTTGAATTGGCTGACAGGTTTAAAATTGTTCTCTGTCATTTGCAGTTTCCCCCTCTCCATCATCCGCGGCCTGCTTCTCTTCCCTCAATGCCGGCTCCCTCTCTCTCCCAAGCCCATCCCCCAAAAGCCTTGCAGCCTCTTTCCCTTTTGCCACCAACTTGAGGCTTCCCCAAACCCACAGCCTGTTTCTCTCTCCAACAATCCTTGGAGCATTTTTATCCAATCAATCTTCTCAATCCTTCCCATTGCCCCACCATTGGGCTCGGCACATAGAACTCCCTACAGGTGGCTTCTCAGCCTTGCCAAAAGGCCTCCCTGGTGGTGCTCTCACTTAAATTTCCCTCTTATTTACCCCAATTGTTGTGCCTCCAAAGGCAGGCAGGTCTTCTTCTGCATTTGCACTGGTGAACTTCTCAGCAGCAAAAGTGAGAGACAACCAGCTTCTAACTGGAGAAGCAGCTCCTCACCAATTCTGTCAGGCAGGTGATTTTTCACTGATTGGTTACCCCAATGATTGATTTTTCCTGGACAAATCTGCCCACCACCCTCCTGTGAACCTTGAACACTGCTGTCTATTATTATGTTATCTCAGGCAGTGACTGTAAAACTGGAATCATTCTTGTGATTCAGATATCGCTTACAAAAAGACATTTTGGCCTTTGATCACTGATTTTCTAACCAGACATCTCTGTTATGTCTTAGGCTCTGTTGATTCACTAAGTCATAAATGACCATAAGTATCAAAGCCGTGATAAAACAATTTCGGTAAGGTACTATTGTCAGTATAATTCAATACTGAACATAAAATTCTGGGTCCAATTTTCTCCAGAGTAAAAACCATGTTTAATTCTTCAGCTAAAGTAGTAGTTTGAGTGAGGGCTCTTGCACTACCTCTGAACTAGAAGGCCCAGTCTCAAGTCCCACCTGCTCCAGAAATGTGTAATAACATCTCTGAACAGGGTGATAAGAAAAAGAAGCTCAAAAGTTTAACAGGTACTCATTACTGCAAAAACACAAATTAGAAAAAGGAGCAAAAGTGTTTCGAGTCAGAGTTCTACAGAACTTTATATTATATCTTTCGAGTTCTGACGAAGAGTCACTCGACTCAAAATGTTAACTCTGTTTCTCCCCACAGATGCTGCCGGGCCTGCTGAGTTTATCCAGCAATTTGTTTTTGTTTCACATCTCCAACATTTGTAGTTCTTTGTTTCATTATAATGCTGTACTTCCAACTTGACAGTTTAAGTGTATTCTCTTTCCCCATCAGAAGTCCCTTCAGGGGACTTTATGACATAACTATTTAGGTCTAACTCACTCTAGCTGGATAACTGACTTAACAATGTTACGGACTTCTTAATGCAACAAAACAGAATTATTTAATGCCATTCTGAACATAGAGCTAAGCCAAATTACATGAAAGAGGAAAAGACTGTCAAGAATCTTAATGTAAACATATTGAAATAGTCCCATCGTAACCTAATTCTAGATTCATATAGACAAGCAATTAAGATGCAAGTGGAATCATATGGTGTAGAGTAGGAAGGCTCACACTATACTGAACATCTTTTCTGGAGTTGGTTTGTTAATATGCCTGTGTAAGCTTAGCAAAAATATTCTCGTTACTTTAAAATTTGAATATCACCATTACCACCAATTTGTAATATGCCACTGCATGAACACTGTCCTGAGGCAAAAAGGTATTACAGTATACCAACAACTGGCTGCACTTTAAATTTCAGTAGAATGAACAAAGCACATTGCTAGTGTGAAACATAAATTGTTCGGTGTTTTTCAGTCATGAAGAAAAGCCAAGCTGCTATAAGTGTAAAAATTTTTATACTACTCCTTCTGAAGTAAAAGCACATTTTATTTCAAGTGCTTCCTTTTAAAGCTTTCTTTATTGAAAGCCAAGTTCCAAAAACTTGGAAAACATTCATTTCACACTTACACTGTTTGATACTTGCAATTTTCAGAAACCAAATTTCTTATCCTTTTAAATGGTAGAGTTATTTCTCCTGGACGGTTGGATGTCAGCATGAAAAATGTGGCGCGCTAAAGGTAGCTCTACTGCTGGCATGCGGTTCTAATCTAAGCTTGCTTTCCTGCTCTTGAATGTGAAGCCTATTACAGCTCCAGTATTCAATACTGCATGAAGCCCCATAGACTTATATGTAACTCATTTCCCCTTTATAAAGACCACACAGAATGCTGTACACAGCTGAAAAGGTTACCTATGTACATTAAAACCGCTTAAAACAAGCACTGAGACTTAAGTCTTAGGAATGCATAGTAATTCATTTCATACATAGTCAGAATGATTCATTTTTAAACTACTCATACATAAGTATTATTAGTAGCTGTATCCACAGACATTTAAAACAATCCAAGTTAAAGATCAAGAGCATATTGTGCCAGCTCAAAATGAGATAGAAATAACTCTACTCCCAACAATTCAGACTATCAAAACCACATGATTCACAACAGAACACATGGGAACACCAAACTCAATCGACCCATTTTGAGATTTGTAACTTGTATTTTTAAAATTTCATGTTATGTAAAATCTATTTTAGTACTTTAAAGAAATACGTTTTATTTTCATACAACCAGAATAAGTAATCTACTTCCAATTTAAAACATGCCACTTTTTTCCTGTTGGTTAAACTAATGTTCTATTATTGCTAAATATTGCTAAAGAGAACTAACTTGAATTTCCTATTTCTTTTGAAAGCCTTGCTGAAGTTACATGTGCATTTGGTAAAAATGTGCTACGATATCTTGGTATGTTGTGCCTTGCAGGATTTGCCTGGATCTAAGAGTTACCAACCACAGAACCTCTCTCTAGGCCCCCATCAAGTTCCCAGTCATCCTCCTCTTCTCCAATACGTGGTGCCCCAAGTAAATATTTTTCTTCACGCTGCAGTGCCCACTGAGCAACAGTCAGAACCTCAGAACTCCTCTGGACACCCTCAACTAATTTCACATCATTCATTGTATTTGAGATGGAGCTTCACCAAATGCAACTTCAGCAAGACATCCTTAAACTTGTAAGCTACAGCCTTGGCTATATCTCAAAAATTAATTTGCTTCTTCAAACACTGAAACAATTGTTTTGCTGATCTACCCATCAAAAACCCTAGATCTTGATCTATCTACTACCTCAAGCATGTTAATATATAACTTAAGAGGAGGCGATGGCCTAGCGGTATTATCAACTGGACTGTTAATTCAGAGACCCAGGTAGTGTTCTGGGGACCCATGTCCAAATCCCAGCATGGCAGATGTCGGAATTTGAATTCAATTTAAACAAAGAACAAATCTGGAATTAAGACTCGAATGATGACCATGAATCCATGGTGAATTGTCAGGGAAGAAAAACCCACCTGGTTCTCTAACGTCCTTCAGGGAAGAAAACTGCCTTCCTTACCTGGTTTGGCCTACATGTGACTCCAGACCCACAGCAATGTGGTTCACTCTGAACTGTCCTCTGGCAATTGGGGATCAGCAACAAATGCTGGCCTAGCCTGCCATGCCCTCATCCCACGAATGAATAAAAACAAGCCAAATCTTTACCTCCTATACCAAATCTCATGACATTACATTTAATTGTGAGAATCTTTACCCCATGGCCACTAGGACAGGATATCCCGATTTCTTTTAATTTTTACATGTCAGTTACCATCACTGATCAATATATCCAACTTAGCATCAATCAACTAAAACATCTTGGACTAAATTTAAAATTTATAATTATAAGCAACTTAGGCCAATAACACAGTGACATTTTGTTTGTAATTAGCTCCCAAACTGATACCTCTCCAGATATCATTAATCTTAGTTGCCTAGTTAAGCCATGCATCAATATAAGGTAATTCATTTATATATGCGATTTGTTACGCAATATATTATTAAACACACTCCTGAAATACAGGTAGATACACTATCTGCTCGCTGCCATTATCCAGTCAATCAATATAAAAGTCACCTATTTAATTAATATCCCATGACCAGCCCCTTCTCAACCCATGCTGTCCTCTGACTGGGTGAATGGCATATTCAAGGCAATTTTCACAGGCCTGGAATTTGAACGTTCAGAAAAAGTTTTTTTTTTCCAAACAACGGGAATCAAAAATGCTATTTTCTGATTGTGAAGTACTGCATCCAATCAACGTGCTTTGAAAGTTATTATTGTTTTCCATAGATTCTATTTCCATTGAGGTCAGTTTTTCTTTTCTATTCAGTCTTGAATTTGTTTCTTGAATAAATCATCCCTACATTGTAAAAAGACATTCCTCTAAACAGTCCCACTTTTCCCCAATTAGCTCTCTATTTTATTTTTA
Source organism: Rhincodon typus (assembly GCF_021869965.1). Classification (NCBI taxonomy): domain Eukaryota; kingdom Metazoa; phylum Chordata; class Chondrichthyes; order Orectolobiformes; family Rhincodontidae; genus Rhincodon; species Rhincodon typus. The sequence continues at coordinate 28,227,502 of NC_063347.1, forward strand.
TGAACAATGATGATTTATTGTCACTTGTACTCTACAACGAACAACACAGTAAAATACAGCAAAAAGCTTGAACTGTCGCCACAATTCAGCGCCATTTAGAATGGTTTAAGAGTAAAAAGATATAGCTGAAAGAAAGTCTCTTTGTTCCATTACCTCTGCCATGAGTCCTGAGCGCACTCACCAACAAAACCTGCGCTACGCCACCCCTCTACCACCTGCGCCACTCCCACCATCAGAGTTGCCACTCTTCAGGCACCATCTCCTCATCCCTGGGCCCATCTCACCAATGGGCCCCCGATGCTGGGACCCGTGCTGGACCCATATGCGCCCTGCAACCAGGAGGCCCCAGCTCTGCTGCCACCGTAGCCTCACGGAGAGTCAGGAGACCCTGGCTCCAGGCCTACCACAACCAGGAGCTGCTGCCACCCCCATGTCGGTAACCAAGAGTCCCCACTCTAGGCCTACCACACTACGGGTCCCTGACCCCACTGCTGCTGCCGCCTCAACGATGCCTGAAGTCCCTGCTCCGGGCACAGTCCACACCACTGCTGCTTCAGCCACCACCCTGGTGACACCTGGTGACCCCATTCCAGGCCCACTGCAACCAGAGTCCCTGGCTCCGCTGCCAGGCAGGGCACCTCCTGGCCAAGATTTCTGCTCCAGCCGCCCTCCTCCGCAATGTCACCTTCCCCATTACTGCCAATAGGAAGATGAAGAAGAAAAATGAAAGGAAAGAAGACAAAAAGGATAAGATAAGGGAAGAAGCGGCTGGTCTGGAGTGGACAGGCCCAGAGCCTGAATGCTGCCTACCTTGCCAGTGTCACCATCTTGGCTGGGATTTCCATGCAAAGTTTGCTCGTCTGAAACTAAATTCCTTGATTATTTTATCTATTCTACTTTAACTACGCCCTCAAAAATTAAACTTACAATTTTGTCGTGTTCACAACACATGAAGAGAAATCATGAATTGTTTTAAAAACTGTGCTTTCTCATTTAAATATTAAAAATATTTTCGCTGGATTAAAACAAAGTTGTCGCAAATCAAATTCTGAAAATCGACCACAATTTCTAGGAGAATTCTGACCAACAGCCCACAAGCACAAAAAGGCAAGGAGACAAGATGAATCCCTATCAAGATGTGAACAAAAGGGAGCTGTTGAAACTCATTTTGTGGGAAGTGGAGCTAACAGCTCAGTACTGATGGCATATAAAGAACAATGGTCCTGGCCACAAGAATAAAAAGCAATTGTTACTTTTTGGAACTGATTCATCCAGAATTCCTATCACATGATCAAAGCAATTAACCTTTGAAGAAAAGCTCATTGAAATGCTTGATTGAACCTGCCACATCATACTTCTGGGCAGTGTATTCCAGATCTGTACCACTCGATCTGCAAAAATTTTTATTTCTTGCATCTTAGTTCCTTCCTTTGCAAATCACTAAATTTGTGGCCTCTCACTCTTGGATGTTTTATACTCACTATAACTAGTTTCCAACAGTTTTATTTGTTATATCCATAAGAAATGCATATCTGACTTGGGGAATACTGGGAAAGAGAATATGTCCTGGGTATCATTCTAGGGATCACATAAATCCCTAGAAGACCATAAGGCAGTAGGAGTATCCGCGAGGGAAATCAGGGAGGGCAAAAAGAGGACACGAGATAGCTTTGGCAGAAAAGATGAAGGAGAATCCAAAGGGATTCTACTAATACATTAAGGACAAAAGAGTAACTAGGGAGAGAATACAGCCCCTTAAAGATCAGCAGGAGATGAGTGAGATACTAAACGTGGAGGAGAATAGGGAAGCTCGAGAACTTGGGGAAATAAATAGTGATATCTTGAAAAGTACACATATGACAGAAGAGGTGGTGCTGGACATTTTAAGATGCACAAAGGTGGATAAATCCCCGGGACCTGATCAGGTGTACCCTTGAACTCTGTGGGAAGCTATGGAAGGGATTGCTGGGACCCTTGCAGAGAAATTTGCATCATTGATAGCCACAGGCGAGGTGCCAGAAGACTGGAAGTTGGCTAACGTGGTGCCATTATTTTAAAAAAAAGGTGGTAAGGAAAAGCCAGGGTACTATAGACCAGGGAGCCTGACGGCAGTGGTGGTCAAGTTGTTGGAGGGAATCCTGAGGGACAGGGTTTACATTTATTTGGAAAGGCAAGGACTGATTAGGGATTGTCACCATGGCTTTTTACACGGGAAATCGCATTTCACCATCTTGATTGAGTTTTTTGAAGAAATAATGAAGAAGATTGACAAAGGCAGAGTGGTGGACGTTATCTATGTGGACTTCAGTAAGGTGTTCAACAAGGTTTGGTATGACAAACTGGTTAGCAAGGTTAGATCACACGGAATACAGAGAGAACGTGGATACAAAACTGGCTTGAAGATAAGAGAGAGGGTCGTGATGGAAGGTTGCTTTTCATACTGGAAACCTGTGATTGGTGCTGAATCCATTACTTTTTATCATGTTTATAAATTATGTGGATGTGAATAAAGAAGGTATGGTTAGTAATTTTGCAGATGACACCAAAATTGCTGGTGTAGTGGACAGCGAAGAAGGTTACTTGACAGTACGACAGGATCTTAATCAGGTGAGTAAACAGGCCAAGGAGTGGCAGATGGAGTTCAATTTAGATAAATGTGAGGTGCTGCATTTTGGAAAGATAAATCAGGGCAGGACTTATACATTTAATGGTAAGGTCCTGGGGAGTGTTGCTGAACAAAGAGGCCTTGGAGTGCAGGTTCATAACTTCCTTGAAAGTGGAATTGCAGGTAGATATGATAAAGGAGGCGGCATCTGGTACGCTTGCCTTTATTGGTCAGTGCATTGAGTATAGGAGTTGGGACACCATGTAGGGGCTGTACAGGACATTGGTTAGGGCAAATTGGAATACTGCATGCATTTCTGGTCTCCCTGTTATAGAACAGATGTTGTTAAACTTGAAAGGGTTCAGAAAAAAGTTTACAAGGATGTTGCCAGGGTTGGAGGGTTTGAGCTAAAGGGAGAGGCTGAACAGGTAGGGGCTATTTTCCTTGGAGTGTCAGAAGGTGAGGGGTGACCTTATACAGGTTTTTCAAATCATGAGGGGCATGAATAGGGTGAATTGACAAGTCTTTTCCCCAGGGTAGGCAAGTCCAAAATTAGAGGGCATAGGTTTAAGATTTAAAGGGATCTAAACAGCAACTTTTTCACGCAGAGGGTGGTACATGTATGGAATGAGCTGTCAGAAGAAATGGAGGAGTCTGGTACAATTACAATATTGAAAAGGCATCCTGATAGGTGTATGAATAGGAAGGGTTTAGAGGGATATGGGCCAAATGCTGGTAAATGGACTAGATTTATTTAGGACATCTGGTCGGCATGGGCGATTTGGATCGATGGGTCTGTTTCTGTGCTGTATATCTCCATGACTTTTAGACGCTAATAGGTTTAATTGTACATTTTCTGAACCTCTGCCTCAGCCTGGTAGGAAGTAGATTGCTGTAAACATCAAGAAGATCTGCCAGGAGTTTAACTGGTGACATCACAGCCAGATAGCCTCTGGGCGGTGTGGATTTGCTCCTGCAGGTTGTCATTTTTAAAATGGACTTCACAGACAGAAGGTTTGGTGTTAAAACGTATGGCCTACTTCAAAAAGAAACAGAAGGAGAAATTAAAAATCATCTCTGCTTACAGACAGAAGAGGAGAACAATAATTATTTCAAATCACATCTCTTCTTGTCCATGACAGCGTTATGATTGCCAAACTTCCAATTGGACTCTTTATTCCCTCCTTCAGTATTGCCCTTCTCCTTGTGTAAGGGGAACTTGTAACTTGTTTCCCTGAACTAGCTACCAGCAAGAGTTTGTATGGTATAGAAGGATTGCTAGTTTAGTGATGAGAAAAACTCCAGGAATAGTAAGACTAAGTAATCAGCTTTTGAGGAAACTAGGCTTCGAACACGTGTGTGACATATTTCAAACAGGAAAGGGCACATTGTGCCTCACTTCGACCAAAACATTTATAGAGTTTAAAGAAACTGAAATAAATGCTTACTCCGACCAATATAAAATCAGCAGTAGCTGAGCAGTTAATAGCTGGACAGAAAGGCATCAAATCATATCTAACAATACATGGAGATTCCATCAGCTTTTATGTAAGAACTCTCCAGTTATTTGAAATGCTACAATAAACCCCTTCGTAATTAATGACTCCAGTCCCAGTCTATGTCAGGAAAACGAAAATTCCCTGTGATTGGAACCAAACTTTAGTATTGTTATTTCCATCACCTGCTAAGCAGTTTTATTTTTATGTTACTTTTGTTTCAATTACACCTTTTGTAAAATTGCAGCAAAATAATGATTTAAAATTCAGCACAACGTTGTTTGGTAAAACTGGTCAGTAATAACATTTTCTAGTTTGTTAGCAAGACCCATTTATAAGAAGGACATATCTTCTAAGAGATGCATTCTCTAGCTACCATATGGGAATGATAACATGGTCACAAATCCAGGATGAAATTTAGACATTTAAAAACAAAACAAGTTTCACCGAGCAGAGATAGTAGGAACTGCCAATGCTGAAGACCGCAACTTCCGCTCCAAAGTGGTCGAAAACGCCCTCAACCGCATCTCTCGCGTTTCCTGCACCTCATCCCTCATACCCCCTCCCTGCAATAACAACAAAAACAGAATCCCCATCGTGCTCACGTACCACCCCACCAACCTCCGGATCCAATGCATCATCCTCCAACACTTCCGCCATCTGCAATCTGACCCCACTACCAAAGACATTTTTCCCTCCCCACCCTTATCTGCTTTCCGGAGGGACCACTCTCTCCGTGACTCCCTTGTCCGCTCCACACTCCCCTCCAGACCCACCACTTTTCCCTGCAACTGCAGGAAGTGCTACACCTGCCCCTACACCTCCCCCCTCACCCCCATCCCAAGCCCCAAGAAGACTTTCCACATCAAGCAGAAGTTCACCTGCACATCTGCTAATGTGGTATACTGTATCCGCTGTTCCCATTGTGGCCTCCTCTACACTGGGGAAACCAAGTGGAGGCTTGGGGACTGCTTTGTGGAACACCTACGCTCGGTTCGCACCAAACAACTGCACCTCCCAGTCGCGAACCATTTCAACTCCCTCTCCCATTCCTCAGACGACATGTCCATCCTGGGCCTCCTGCAGTGCCACAACGATGCCTCCCGAAGGCTGCAGGAACAGCAACTCATATTTCGCTTGGGAACCCTGCAGCCCAAGGGTATCAATGTAGACTTCACAAGCTTCAAAATCTCCCCTCCCCCGATCACATCCCAAAACCAGCCCAGCTCGTCCCCACCTCCCTAACCTGTCCGTCCTTTCTCCTATCTATCCACTCCTCCCACCTCAAGCCCCACCCCCACCTCCTACCTACCAGCCTCATCCCCGCCTCCTTGACCCGTCTGTCTCCTCTCCACCTATCTGCTCCTTTATCCATCTTCCATCCACCTCCCCCTCTCTCTCTATTTATTTCGGAATCCCCTTCCCCTCCCCCATTTCTGAAGAAGGGTCCACACCCGAAATGTGAACTTTCCTGCTCCTCCAATGCTGCTTGGCCTGCTGTGTTCATCCAGCTCTACACCTTGTTATCTTACATGAAGCAGATATGTATTTAACACTTTCATATTTTATAAATAGAAATTTTAAAAATAACTTGATAAACTGGAAACTTAACAGTTGAATTTAGTGTACCTACATATATTTTGTTGCTACATACCTCAGATACTGTGTAATTTCTCTCTCAGTATGGATGTTCCATAAGTAAGAAATGTAATGATAGTCTACTTCAGAGTGCAGAATAAACTTAAGTCTTTTAATTACCATTTATATTTTCTGGGAGAATGGAGGACTGCTCTTTATGATATTGATTCATCCTGACTCCAAATGAGGAATCAAAGTAAATATTCTTAAGTGCAGATAATCAAATTAGTACTATTTTAGGAATGAGGATTAGCTGCCATACAATGCAAATATCCTCCAATGCAACATTCTTTTCATTATTTAAATTGATCTCCCATTACTATCTGCCACTGGTAGCAGATTCTAAAGATTTTGTATATTAAACCAGATTCATCTAATAACTTATTTTTATAGGTTACACACAACTTCCCAACACTTGTTTCTGCCAAGATTGTAGTTGTCTTTTTATATCTGCACTTTGGAATCACCTGAAATGAGAAAAGGATAGAACACTGCTTTCTAATGGGAAAAAATTAAGCATGATCTTCAGCAGGGAATCAGAATGAAATCCTAATACTCAGATAAGACATGAACTGGATTTTAATCCTCTATCTCATAAATTTTCAATATGAGAGAAAATGCTCATCACATATAATGGGATTTTTCACTTTGTTATGGCATCAAGTAACTTATTTCTTCCGTACGCCTGGGTATGTATGTTTTTGAAATGTAAAAAGCAGTATGTCACTTACATGGTAAACCACAAACAGTGAATCTATTTTGTTAACTATTCAAACATACACTAGCCAATGCAAAGTGCTGAACCTCTCTTTATACTTCCCTGCTCTTCCCCATCTGTCTTAACAAATCGATGAAACTCCAGGAGGAAAAAAGAAGTTGGAGAACCACAGTTTGCATGGCCAACATTCCTCTGGCAAAGAAACAGGAATCCGGGATCCATTGAGGTTATATAACATAAATTCCATCTGGGATTTGGCCAATTTACCAAGAAAACAAACCGTCTGAAAGTGGAAATAATTTACCAACAGCTTTCATTGCTTAGAGTGTGTTATCAGCAGCCAAAAACGCAAGACTTCCACGCGATTCCTTTTAGCACTAGCATCGCATTGAAACATACACTATACAGATTTTGGGCATTGATGCTTTTCTAAGGAGTGTCATCCAATATTTGTAACATGTGTGACATTTGGAAGCAACAAGATGAGGGAAAACGATATATTTTCAGTAAGAATACTGTGGGAGTTAGAGTGGAACTTGTAGAGGGTGATGTTCCCATGCACCTGTTACACCTGTTCCTCTCGGCAGTAGAGATCACACATTTAAAAGGTCATGCTAAAGAACCTTTGGTGAGTTGCCACAATCCATCCTGGAGATTTTTCATAGAATCCCTACAGTGTGGAAACAGGCCCTTCGGCCCAATAAGTCCACACCAACCATCAGAGCATCCCACCCAGACCTATCCGCCTAATTTCCACTTCTCTGAACACTACCGGCAATTTAGCATGGCCAATCCACCTAGCCTGCACATCTTTAGTCTGTGGGAGGAAACCAGAGCACCTGGAGGAAACCCACGCAGACACGGGGAGAATGTGCAAACTCCACACAGACAGTCACTCGAGGGTGAGATCAAACCCGGGTCCCTGGTGCTGTGAGGCAGCAGAGCTAACTACCGAGCCACCGTGCTACATTCAGCAGCCACAACATGTTGGTGGTGGAAGGAATGACTGTTTAGCCTACTAGATAAATAAGGTGCCAATCAAGAAGGCTGTTTTATCCTCGATGTTGACCTTATTATTATTGTTATATGCAGACAAGTGAAGTGCGAAGTGCATTCTATCAAACACTCATGACTTCTGCCTTATCGATAGAGACAAGCTTTGGCAAGTTTGGAAGTAAGTTAATTGCTGCAGAATTCCCAGACTCTGACTCATAGTCATGGTGACTGGTTCAGTTAAGTTTCTGGTCAATTGTATTCACAGGATGTCAATGGTGGAGAGTTCAGGATAGTTACTGCCTTTGAAAGTCAAGGGGAGAAGGTTTTGGTCTCTTGCTGGCGACAATCATTGCCTGACACTATTGTAGCACACTGTACACATCAGCCCAAGCCTCAACAATATCCACATCTCGACATGTAATGGACACGTCCTCTTTCAGTATGAGTCTTGAGTGGTAGTGAACCATCAGCAAATGTCCTCACTTTCGATCTTATATTGGAGACATTGTTGAAGCAGTTGAGGATAATTGGTCTCAGAGGTGACTTAAACAGCTCCTGCAGTGATATAACGGGATTGAGATAATTGACTTCTAACAACAGCAACCATCTTCTTTGGTGCAAGTATGTTCCCAACTAGTGGGGTTTTCCCACATGTCCAGACTTCAATTTTGTGAGGAGTCCTTGACACCATGCTCAATCAAATGCTGACTTAATGTCAAAGCTCTCACTTCACACGTTCGTCTGCATTTGGACCGGTCTGTATTGAGATGAGAAGCTAATTGGCGCAGGCAGAGCCTAAACTGTAACTCAGTGAGCAAGTTATTACTAAATAAGTACTGCTTGACAGCACCTTTGATTGAGATTGATAGTTTGAAAGTGGATTGATTTGATGCAAATCAGCTAGGTTGGATTTGGACTTGATATAGTTAATAAGGTGATAATGTCCCTGCCTCTGGACCAGAAGGTCTGACTTCAAGTCCCACCAGCCTTGGAGTCAACCAATTTGATTAAAATATATATATATATGGTTAGCTTTCCACATTGCTGGGTAGATAGCAATGGTATAACTGTACAGGAACAATTCAGCAAGGTTAATGCCTAGTTGTGTAGCACAAGTCTGGAGTCCTATTAGTGCTTTCAGGGCCCATACCCTTGGGTCCTGGTCTTCGGTCATTTCTTGATATTGTAATGGAGAGAACTGAATTGGTTAGGGACTGGCACCTCTGATCCAGAGGACCATAAAGAGAGGCCAAAGATGCATTATCCATTCATCATTTATGGTTGAAGTTGCCTGCAAATAATTCAGCCGTGTCATTTGCATTCATGTTTTGGGTTCCCCTATCATTCAGGATGAGGATATTTGTGGAACGTCCTACTTCTATTCATTGTTTGATTGACCAGCACCTTATACAAATGGGTGCAGTAGGACTACAGACCTTAGAAGTGATTTGCTAGTGTGGGATTGCTTAGCTCTGTCTCATTATAGATTAGCTCTTCTGTCTGATATGCAAATATTGCAGTTTCATCAGACTGACACCTCATTTTTAGGGTTGCCTGGTGCTGCTCCTGGCATATACTCCTGTTTAGCACAGTGGTCACACCACAGAACACAATGCATATTTCATCGATATGAAGACAGGACTTAACCTCCACAACGATGTGAAGTGGACATTCCAACCAACACTGTCATGGATAAATATATCTGCAACAGATAGATTGGTGAGGGTGAGGTCAAATAGATTTCTCCTATCTGTTAAGTTCCCTCACCAGCCAGCTCAGTCAATAACTGTGGTCCAGAGCCACTTTTGGTTATGGACAAATAAATCCCTCACCCAGAATATGTTTTATGCCTCTGCTACTAAGTGGTCATCAGTAGGTGGCTTCCTTGGCTTTATTTGACCTCATGTCATGAGGTTTCATTTAGTTTGGAGCCAATGTTGTGGATTTCCAAGGAACCCCAGTGAACTATATACCACTGTCCCACATATACCAAGGATGACAGCAAATGGCACTATAGCATAAAATGTCATGGTTTTGAATGATCAAAATTCAATTTTAAAGTATCTAAAATGACAGACTTTTTGAATGTTATTTCTAACAATTGCTCTAGCATTTAAAAAGACTGAACTATACTGTATTTAGCTAATTGTGGTGTGCCAAGACTCTCTGTTAACTTGGGAACTAAAACAAAATCAAGCTAGTTTTTTGCTTCTCATCACTATCCAGTGATCCTGACGAGGAACTCCATGTGCGTGGACAGATGGAAAATTGCCAGTAAAATCTCCTTGATTCAAATAGCTTCCAGACACTCACCAAGTTCACACACGTAAAAATGGATACTTGCGGGAAATAATTGCAGACTGTCACTGCTAGAATGTCATCACCATTAGGACAAAAAACTGAGAGGTACAAAAGGAAGACTAAACAAAACTGTACTGTTGCTTAAAAACAAAGCATTGGTGCATTGAAATTTGAGATCCTGTAACCTATTCATTTTAATTTGCTGTATAAACTCTGACATGACCACATTCCAAGCAAAATTATTAAAAATGCCCCAAGCCATGTTTAAACTCTAAGTATTCTGAAGTTCTCACCAAACTTAATTTTGAGAGTATTAGTAATTTTGATATGTTGCTGCTGTTATCTCACGATGAATAGATTTCAGCCAGGAGCATAACTATGGCTTGGAAACATTCTCAATTAAAATAGTTTGTTAGTTTTAGAGAGAAAATACAAGAATACAAGCAGCATCTCTGGAAAATGATCCCAAAAGTAAATAGTGTAATTGCTTAATCTGATGCATGAGTGCCTAAATGGCATACTGGAACCTTGCTGTGAATATGGTACTGCCCAAGTCTATAAATTTTACTGCTTAGTACTTAAATCAATTTTCCCAAATTGTTGCCACTTGGGGAGAAAAACCTAAATGTAATCTTTTATTTAGTATTTGTCCCCAAAATAAAGTACAACTTCAAGTACTGAAAAGAGAATAAATGTTAGCAGCTGTCCTTAAAGGAACAATCAAAGGTATTATTGATGCCTGTTAATTTTGGTCACAGGTGTACAGCAAGTTGCCTCTGTGACAATACTATTATGAAAATTTCATGTTGCTATGCATAGCTTTAGAAACACCACAAGATTGGAACAAACACAAACCATTTCAGAGTGGGTTTTCAGAAAGAAAATAACCTTGATTAAGTTTCAAAAAACATGGATAGGGCCACATTTTCAAATTAATGCTCAACTATGAGGCCAATACCGTTTGAAGCTAAAACAATCTTTAAGAATACACATTGTCCCAAAGTAAGAGTAGGTGGTAGGATGACCACAGTGTCACAATCATAATAAGCATTTTAGTTTAGGATCTTTGGACTTTAAAAAAGAAAACAAAGGTTTTGAATGAAACTGTTATTTAGTAAAATGTACAGTGTGCTTTCAGTAGCTGGGAGATTGGATATGGGAGATTCGGGCAGTAGGAAAAACTATACGCTATGCAGTAAGCGACAGTTCTTGCCTACATAAGGGAATTGTTATCGACCAGACCAACACCCTCATAATATATTAAGAAGATAGCCTCGGCCACAACTTTTGCTTATTTTTAAAGGCAGTGTAAGGCATTGTGTTCCATATGCAATTCAATTGGTCAAAACTACCAGGCTTGAAGCAAAACACTCTTTATTCTTACACTATAGTTCGAATACAAACAAAAGGAAGAATTGGAATAACAACTCTACTGGTAAATTTAACACAATAAAAGATTATTTAACGACTAAACAACAACTATTCTAATATAGTAATATCCCATAAATGTACCCTTAGCAAAGGCAAATTCAGTAAAATAGATAATCTCATATGCAATTTTAGCAGCAAGAGGAGAACCTAAGCTTTTAGTTGTAACAGAAAGAGGAAAAACAGCTTGCACATGCAGCTTGACCCCACCCCTTCATGCTGCTTCTATTGTTCAACTTTAAATGAAACTCCCCTCAATCGGTTTACGTTATTGGGTTGGAACAGATCGCTCTCCACCTCTGAATCAACCTCTCTTCATAAAAAAAAGGACAAAATACACCTCTTAAGCCATGGTATCGTCACACCACCCCCCTTAAAAAATGAACCATCAATATTCAAAGATGGTTTCATTTTTAAAAACCTGTAGTCTCATGCTGTAAGTACACCACAATACATATATATTATGTTTACTCTAAGTATGCAAATACTTAATACTACGTTTCTTTTGCTACCAAACACCTTTGTCTTCCTTCACCACAGTCATGACAATGTCAGCAATTAAGTGCTCTCATCCTTCCCCATGTATAATTTTAAAATTGAATGGTTGCACCAATAAGCTCCATGTAAAAAGGCCGAAATTTTTATCCTTAAATTTCTCCAATATCTTTAAGGCATTATGATCAGTATGCTTCATTGTCTCAGATACATTACCAACAACATAATTGTTGAAATGTTGCAACGCCAACACCAAACTCAAGGCCTTCTTCTCAATTGCAGAATATTAATGTTGACGAATATTCAACTTTTTGGAAAAATGCCCAATACGTCTTTCTATCTTCCCATTGCTGTCTTGCAAGATTACAGCACCAACACATACATCAGTCGCATTGATAGCCACCTGGAATGGCTTTGCGTAATTAGATGTGGCTAACACTGAGGCGGTGGTTAACACAGCTTTCAGATTGTCAAATTCTTTCCGACTTTGCGATACTCCACACATAATCATTGGGTACCATCTGGTTTTGGCACCATTATTATGGTTGAGCTCTATTCGCTGCAACTCACTTTGATTATATTGTCTTTGAGCATTCTTTCAATCTCTTTTTGAACCTGTGTCAACTTTAGAGGGTTAAATCTATAAGGATGTTGCTTAATTGAAACTGCATTTCCAATATTTACATCATACATAATCAGAGTAGCACTTCCCAGTTTATTCCCATTTTTTGTCTTAGGATGGGGTCATAGGCAATCAATCAAGACTCTTGTGAAAGGTTCCTCAAATGTGGGAATGGGTATTAAGGGTGCTAGTTCTATCACTGCCTGAGGTTTTCCAATTACTGGAAATGTATGGCATGTCTAGCAAAATTCATCTCTATGCATTTCAGGCCACAAAAAATGTTTTAATAATTTGGCTGGAGTTTTCCTTACTCCCACATGGCCTCCTTCCGACTGTTAATTCATGTGCTATCACCAACACCTCTTTTCTATAACCCACCGGTAATACAACTTGATGAACTTCTGCCCATTTTTCATCCAACTGATTATGTAATGGTCTCCATTTCCTCATCAAAACTTCACTTTTAAGATAGTAATATTCTGGGATATGTTCAGAATCTTCTTCTGTGTATGCATTTTGATATAACTCCTTTAGTTTTTCATGTTTCTGTTGTAATTCAGCTAGCTTCTCTGAACTGAAAATATCCACTTTGTCCACCACCTCTTCTTGTTTTTCTCCAACCATTTGGTCAAACATAGTTTCTGATAATTGAACTTTTACTTCTTTATCTGGAAGTTGAATGGGCAGCAAGGTGGCTCAGTGGTTAGCACTGCTGCTTTTCAATGCCAGGAATATGGGTTCAATTCCAGCCTCCAGCAACTGTGCGAAGAGTTTGCACATTCTCCCTGCATCTGCATGGGTCTCCTCCAGGTGCTCCTGTTTTCTCCTACAGTCCAAAGATGTGCAGGTTAGGTGGCCATGTTAAATTACCCATAGTGTCCAGGGATGTGAAGGTTAGGTGGATTAGCCGTGTGAAATGCCGGGTTAATAGGGACAGGGTAGAAGGGTGGGTTTGGGTAGGATGCTGTTCGGAGGGTTGGTGTGGACTCAATGAGTGAATGGCCTGTTTCCACACTGTAGGGCTTCTATGATTTTCTATGATCTGTACTCCTGATTCCTCCTCCTGTTTCACGCTGTGGCTTTGAAATCTTGTGACCACAGAGTCAGGAAAAATTCCAGGATACACTTCCTGTAACACCTTCGTTATCTGTCTTTTCACTGGCTTTTCAAACATGGTAAGCATCACTCCCACCTGTGATTACCTTTATCATTACCAACGATGAATTGTATTTCCGGAACTGCGGATTCCTCTAATACTCCTACCACTACTTCACTTTCCACCGGACTAGGTCAGAAATCACACAACACCAGGTTATAGTCCAACAGGTTTATTTGAAAACACAAGCTTTTAGAGCCTCACTCCTTCTTCAGGTGTTTGTAAAAGAGGTAGCATCAGACACAGAATTTATAAGTAAAAGATCAAAGGTTCACACCATTGATGGGGATGTATTAATCAAACCTAAGATGCTGTTAAATCGTTAAGCAGTTAGAAGGTTTTAATTGATTAATATGTGTATGTAAATCCCCAAATTCCTTTCAAGTCACGGCCCTGAGAGAACTAAAGGTTTGATCAGTGAAAAGAGGTGACATTTTAGGTCAGACAATGCATGTTAGGGATGAGGCCTTGTTTAGAATCTGTTTGTGTTTTGGTTTGGAGTTAGACTGGTTTTATTTCAAAAGTAGGAATTTATAAAACGCGACATTGACTGATTGTCTATAAATTGTGTTCTTCTTGACACTAATAAAACCTTTAGTTCTCTCAGGACTGTTACATGAAAGGAATTCGGGGATTTACTTATACATATTAAGTAAAACCTTCTAACCGATTAAAGATTTAATAGCTTCTTAGGTTTGTTTAATACATCTTCATCAATGGTGTGAACCTTGATCTTTTACTTATAAACTCTCTGTCTGATACGACCTCTCTCACTAATACCAGGAGGACGACTGAGGCTCCAAAAGCTTGTGTTTTCAAGTAAACCTGTTGGACTACAACCTGGTGTCATGTGATTTCTGACCTTGTCCACCCCAGTCCAACACCAGCACCTCCTCATTATTTCACTGGACTCTCGAACCCCATTTTATATACATTGCTCTTCTCACCATGAATTCCACACAATACCACCTTTTCCGGCAACACTCCTTCCGAATTACATATCTCCTCAATTTTCATCAAATATTGACCTGCTCCTGTATCTCTTAAAATTTAATTTCTTTACCTGTTCCTCCTAGCATTCATGAATAATCCTTTCCCACACAAGTAAATGTGTGAAGAGATCTGGCACTTTCTTATCAATCAATCCCTGATTAAGTTGTGCATTCTTCTGCAGCTTTCTACCTTCACTGTGCTTTCCTTTACCACTTCAATAAAACCCACTGGCTTATCCAGTTTTCCCACATCGGGCTTCCCAGTGCTTTTTCCAAACCACCAACACTACAACTTCATGTAGCCTGCTTCATTACAATAAAACACCTGGGCTTTTTTTGCTTCTCTTTCCTCCTCGTGGCTTTACTTTCAACCCTGTGGTAAACCAACTTTACTATCTTCAATGAGATCTCCTTTTCCCTCACAATCTGATGATTTATCTTTCCTCCAGTTTCTATCCCTTTCAGACTGAAATTGATGTCAGAAGCCAAGCTTTGATTTATGAACCAACTCATAATCATCTACCATTTCTGCTGCTAGTCCTGCAGTCTTAACTTTCTGCTCTGCCGTGAGTTCTCACTACTTCAGCAAGTGAATTTTTGAACTCCTTGAAAATAATCATCTTTCTAAGAGCATCCTTGATCTATTTTCAATACTTTTATCCACCTGTCAAGGTTACTTTGTTTGATTCTTTCAAACTCTATGCGTGTCTGACCGGATTCCCTTCTTAGATTCCCAAAATGTTGTCTGTAGGGTTCTGGAACTAGTTGAAATGCACTTAAGATTTTTTTTTTCCCCATCTCATAATAGTCCCCAGATACATCCTCTGACAGTGAGGTATTTGCATCACTATCTCTACTTACCGATTTTGTTTGGATGAACAATACCCGCATAGTCACTGGCCATTTCATTTGTTTAGCCATTTTCTCAAAATAAATGAAAAAGGCTTCTAGTCCTTCTCATTGAACTTAGGCAATGCTTGGACATATTTAAACAGATCCCCACCAGGCCTTTGGCTACAATGGGATTGCTCTCCATACTATCCTCATCACTACTCCCACCTCTGTCATTTTTAGTTGACTTCAAGTTCTCAGTTCCAACCTCCAGAGTTCAAAAACTCTTTCCCCCTTTCTTCTGCTAGGCCCTTCCTTTCCTTTTCTTTTTTTCTCTGCTAGAGCTATTCTCTCTTTCTGCTTTTCTTCTGCTTTCATTGGTAATTCAAACCGTTTCATTTATTTTTCTCCTTTTCCTTTCGCCTCAAATTTAAACTGTGTCAGTTGCAGTTGAATTTTAGCCATTTTCAAAGAATTCAATGGCATTTCTGGCAATCATACATGTCAAGGTGTTGCTGCAATTACCTCCCCTTTTCACATGAACAATGGTTACCCCAACTCCAAATTATCTGTCAATTCCAAAAGCTTTGCTTGTTTGCTTCCTATGAAACTCCGGAAGTGACTTCTTCCACTCACGGGAAATTCTTAGTGACTAAAACAGCCATTACGACACAAAACACACCCTATTTAAACCAACCGAATTCAACACCCAAAAAGAAAACACAACACTCCTGACTCACTTCGTTTGAGGCCAATAATCTGAAATCCAATCTGGAATTAGATATCTTGATCCTGATAAGAGCCCCCAATTTATTATGGACCAGACCAAATCCCCTCATAATATATTAAGAAGCTAACCTAGACCACAACTTTGTCTTATTTTTAAAGGCAAGTGTAAGACATTGTGTTCCAGATGCAATTCAATTGGTTAAACTCCCAGACTTGAAGCAAAACACACTTTATTCTTACTCTATAGTTAAAATACAAACAAAATAAAGAAGAATTGGAATAACTTAACACTATTGGTAAATTTAACAGAATAAAAGACTATTTAACGACTAAACAGCAACTGTTCCAATATAGTAATATCTCATAAATACACCCTTGTTGAAGGCAAATTCAGTAAAATAGATTGTCCCACATGCAATTCTAGCAACAAGACGACAATCCAAGCTTTTAGCTGTAACAGTGAGGCCTAACAGCTTCCACATCCATCTTCAAACCTCAGCAACTGCTGAAAATTAAACTGAAATCCTGGTTCTGTGGGAGCTAGACTCCACCCCGTCATGCTGCTTCTATTGTTCCAACTTTTAAAAAAAATTCCTCACGAAGCTGTTTACTTTATTGGCTTGGAACAGGCCATTCTTCTTAAATTGAAGAACAAAAATACACCTCTTAAAGCCATTGTATCTTCACAGAGTACATGGTAAGTCACACAATTCTCTGCCATATTGAGGATAGAGGTAGTCACCCATTGCACACAGCTACCTATTCAAATGACTTATGAAAAGGTGAACGTAACTTATTATAGAACATAGAAACAGCACCCATCTCTCTGGGATGAAGATGGATATAGGTTATGCAATTAAGCACAAGGTTGAACACTGTCAATTCAAGACAAACCAGATATCTAAGCACTTGCACTCCCATACTAAGAGCAGTTCAGTTAAGTAAGGTTGTGTACCTCTTTCAGGGTTCACGATGGGAGGGAGAAATGTCACAGCACAACCTTTTAACCATTTTTCAAGGATAGGATTTGAAATCAAAAAGTTAGTCTTAAATATGTTTTAAAAGCACAGTGTATTTCAGCAAATTTAATAATATGTTCCGAGATATAAAATGGCAAGTTCGAACGTAGAAGGGAGTGTGTTTTAATAAAAGAATCACAGAATAGCTGCAGCAGAGGGAGTGATTTGGTCCATCAAATTCATGCTGGCTCCCTGCAAGTGCAATTTATTTAGTCCCACTTATGTACTCTTAGTCCTATCATTTTTGTTTTCTCTTTCAGATATCGAACTAATTCCCCCTTCAAAGTCACAACTGAATCTGCTGTCACTTCCCTGAAGGCAGACCATCCGAGACCATAACTGCTTATAGTGTAGAAGAGATTTTCCTCCTTTGATGGAAATTTTGGTGCTCTGTCAATCACTTTAAATTTGTGCACTCCGGTCCTCTAGCCTTCTGTCAATGGGATTGCTTCTCCTCTAATTACTTGATCTAGATCCTTCATGATTTTGAATGTCTTAACCAGATCTCTTCCCAGTCTTCTCTAAAGGAGAACACTCTGATTTTTCCAAGGCCAAGATGATGCACTTAGATATTGCAGAATTGTAATTCCATTATTTTCATGCCAGGGAAGCACGCATGTTACATTTTAGAATTCAGAGCCTTGTCCTTTATGGGCAGAAAGAACACATACACATATTATGCCTGCATCAACTTACAATAGGTGACAGCCATTCTCTGGTTCATTCCTTAGGACATTGCCTTGACCAGAGTAAACCTGCTTAGTGTAAATAACTGTAAATCATTTCATCACTTCTTACTGTAATAGATGGATTCTGGTACAAGGCATTTGATCTTGGTCTGAGAACTGCCAGGACAGAAGCAAAGCAGCTACATATAAAAGCAAGTTCAATAGCCACATCGGAGCAGGTTTTAACACAGGAAGCAACAAAACAAGGAGGTTCAATGCAAAGAGTGATCAGAGAGGGTCTTATTCGTGAATGACATGATTGGAGCAGTGAGGCCATACAGAATTGAGGTGGAGAGGTGGCTGTGAACATGAGTGGAGGAATTTAATGGAGAGAGGATAGTGAATCCTGGGAAAAGAGCAGGATGAATGAAAAAAGAAGCTGAAATCACTGAAGGTGAACAGTTGCACGATGCAGAGGTTGAGAAAGGATAATAATGAAGATATCTCAGTGAGATAGTGTGTTACGGTACTTACGGGGTCAGTACAAAAAAATTTTAAATAATAGGTAAACCAGGAGAACGAGGTTAAGATGCTCACAAGAGGACAAAGTGGGGGAGGCGTAGGTGAATAGATTAAGGTGTCATTTGTTGACGAGAACCACATCAGTATTGTGATGGTCTGGGCTGGTCAAATAGTTTCCAGGATGTTGATGCAGAAGTCCACAATAAAAAATTATGGATGGCAGAAGCTTTGTTCACTAGTAAATAGACAGTTCCTGCTATTAAAGGCAGTTACAAAGTGAAGGATGTCCGAAACATGTAAATCTATTGTAGTGGTGTGGAAATGGATCTATTCAGGTCAGGATTTGCCCTGTCCACACTACAGATAAAGCTGGACAAGATTACCATCCAAGAGCTATCATGAATGGAGAGTCCAGCTTCCACTCTGTCCATTTGTGGATCTGATCTTGTCACAAAGGGGATGTTTGGTTGGATATTTAATCAATAACAATAAACAGAGTAGCAGCTGTATTCATCCACTGACAGATGCATGTCTTCTGATCGATACATATTTCTCAATCAACATCAACTCATTAAAGCAAATTATTGGTTATTGTCATATCACAAAAAGAAAAACACATAAATGAACATTTGTAAGGAAGATGTGGAGAAGGGTGGTGATTGCTGATCCACTGGCACCCCACAGGATTAACATTGGTAGGTATCAGACAGGGAGATGGTTAGAAAGATCAATTACAGCAGCTATGCTAAACGGGAAGATCAGAGCAAAAGTAGGATGGGGCAGTTACCTTCTGACATGCATAAGTCCCAGTGACAAATGCCTCAATGGATACCAAAAGATACAGAGAGAGAAGCTGCAGTTTTATATAAATCAAAATTAGGACATTAATGAGATTGCATCGATTGAGCTGTCGATATGAATGCAGTTGTTGCTTTGTATGTTCACTTTACTGCAGAACAAAGTAGTTTGATGTTTCAAATGAAGCACTGCCTGAACTCTAAAATCTTGTCTTGCTTCAAAGGGACTGGACAAATCCATGTGCAAAACCAACAAGGATCCAGTTCAGATTATATAATATGCAATTACTATATCACTGGATCATGCACTTGTCAGACTAAATATTTTTCCACATAAGCCAACCTCCCGAGACATTCACTTTTTTAAAAGAACAATCTGACATCACTGAACCAAAAGGAGGTTTCTATGGAAGAAATTTACTGTCAAAAAGGTAGGATAAATTGTTCTCATTAAAACCTGATCAAACGTGTTTTTCAACAGCTTATAAATTTAAATCCAATGGCATTGTCACAGCATCACCAATTATCACTTTTAAAACTGCAATCTTTATGATTTTAATCAATTTATTCACAAATAAGAACTTATTTGCCTCAATTTTGTAATAAATAAGTGATTCAATTAATGGATGTGATCTACTACTTTGCAATGCCTGACAAATAGGCTCCTCCTATTTCTAAAGCTAACTTAAAGCATTACACAATTTAAGGAATACAAGGCAACATTTTGCTTTTGTACCATTTTATTACGTAGTAGTTTTGTCACATGTGGCCATCACCCAAATACAATAATTTATCACAACTGCAACAAAAAACTGGCGTATAGCTATAGTCCAATGGGATACTTCGGCAATCTGTTCCAAAAAATGCTGTTACTGGTGAAGCAAGAGCCCTCACCACTGACCTGGAAAAAGTAAGCTGAGAGATCTCCGAGCTTTGTAGCAGGAACTTGATCTCTTTTGATTAAATATACCATTCTTTAATGTGAGTTCCTTGCATGGAACTGTAGTGATGTCATCAAGCTGTTCAAGCTCTATCAAAGGGTGTTTACAGACAGCAAACCAGGAAATGAAAGGCATTCCAATTAATTGCTTGTAATAAACTTTAGAGAGAGAGATTCGGACATGTTCAGGAATAAAGGCAAAGGATAAAAGATCGTAAAAATGGAACTTTTTGAAAAAACTTTAAATGTCACAATGAAGGCATTTGACAATATTCCATGTATTGTTTAGTGGTTAGGCACCTTAAAATCTAGTTAGAGATAGTAGGAACTGCAGATGCTGGAGAATCTGAGACAACAAGGTGTAGAGTTGGATGAACAAAGTAGGCCAAGCAGCATCAGAGGAGCAGAAAGGCTGACGTTTTGGGCCTAGACCCTTCTTCAGAAATGGGGGAGGGGAAGGGGGTTCTGAAATAAATAGGGAGAGAGGGGGAGACAGATAGAAGATGGATAGAGGAGAAGATAGGTGGAGAGGAGACAGACAGGTCAAAGAGGCAGGGATGGAGCCAGTAAAGGTGAGTGTAGGTGGGGAGTTAGGGAGGGGATAGGTCAGTCCTGGGAGGACAGACAGGTCAAGGGGGCGGGATGAGGTTAGTAGGTAGGAGATGGGGTTGGGGCTTGAGGTGGGAGGAGGGGATATGTGGGAGGAAGGACAGGTTAGGAAGGCGGGGACGAGCTGGGCTGGTTTTGGGATGCGGTTGGGGGAGGGGAGATTTTGAAGCTTGTGAAGTCCACATTGATACCATTGGGCTGCAGGGTTCCCAAGCGGAATATGAGTTGCTGTTCCTGCAACCTTCGGGTGGCATCGTTGTGGCACTGCAGGAGGCTCAGGATGGACATGTCGTCTGAGGAATGGGAGGGGGAGATGAAATGGTTCGCGACTGGGAGGTGCAGTTATTTAGTGCGAACAGAGCGTAGGTGTTCTGCAAAGCGGTCCCCAAGCCTCCGCTTGATTTCCCTGATGTAGAGGAGGCCACAACGGGAACAGTGGATGCAGTATACCACATTAGCAGATGTGCAGGTGAACTTCTGCTTGATGTGGAAAGTCTTCTTGGGGCTTGGGATGGGGGTGAGGGGGGAGGTGTAGGGGCAGGTGTAGCACTTCCTGCGGTTGCAGGGAAAAGTGCCAGGTGTGGTGGGGCTGGAGGGGAGTGTGGAGCCGACAAGGGAGTCATGGATAGAGTGGTCCCTCCGGAAAGCAGATAAGGGTGGGGAGGGAAAAATGTCTTTGGTGGTGGGGTCGGATTGCAGATGGCGGAAGTGTCGGAGGATGATGTGTTGGATCCGGAGGTTGGTGGGGTGGTACGGGAGGACGAGGGGGATTCTGTTTTGGTTGTTACTGCGGGGAGGGGGTGTGAGGGATGAGTTGCGGGAAATACGGGAGACACGGTCGAGGGCGTTTTCGACCACTGAGGGGGGGGGGGAAGTTGTGGTCCTTGTAAAACGAGGACATCTGAGATGTACGGGAGTGGAATGCCTCATCCTGGGAGCAGATGTGGCAGAGGCGAAGGAATTGGGAATTGGAGATGGCATTTTTGCAGGAAGGTGGGTGGGAGGAGGTGTACTCTAGGTAGCTGTGGGAGTTGGTGGGCTTGAAATGGAAAGTTCTCACCAGATTTTACTAGTTGACTTACTTGGGTGGTGGGGATAAAGCTCCACTGCATAGCTTGTGCCACTCATCTGCATTGTCCGAAATCCTGAATCATTAAATCCTGCAATTGTGGTCAGATTCAGAGTGGCAATGATGATGAACTTTGACACTCCATCATCAAACATCCACAAATCGCAGGCCAATAAACAGTGCAACAATGCCATAGCAACCATACTATTTTTTAAAATTGATTTGGCTTTTTACTACCAAATAAATGACCCCTATCCTTGGATACAGTCTTATTCACAAAGGGTTTACTGCTTTCTGCCCATTTGCCAGATTCTCTCACATAAGAAATGCTTCACCTTGCTGCAACATTCATCTGCACAGTGAACAAAGCCTTTGTTTGGGTTTCCTCCAACTTTTACAATGTTTGCGAGCTTGTGTGAAAACAGTTGGTCAAGGATTGTTGTCTTACAGGTCTGCTTAGGTGCAAACACTGCCATAGGAATCCTTCTATCAAGGAGGTGGGGTTTTTTAAAAAAACGTCTGCTACAATTCAAATAACTTCCTGTGGAAGTCAGTTGTATCAACACCCTGCTGTTTGGTGTGTGATGAAGTATTTAACTGTTGGTATGACTTTGGGTTCTCAGCATGAGTTCTACAAACTAACTGCTTGAGGGCAATTCCCTGGCTGTATTCTAGTGTATTCTAGTTCCAGATGGACAATCCAAAAGAAAGTAGTTACAAATTTTATGCAGTGTATAAATAAACTTCCTTGATCAATTTATTATGCAAATCTATCTTCAACATGTTCACCCCAAAAACTGATTTCGCAAAATTGTCTGGTTACCTGACAACAGGTCAGGAATTGCTCATATTTATATGGATTTTTCAGCAACATCACAATAACATGTAAAATAAACTGTAGAATGTTTTGGACTCTACTTCCAATGTGTACTGGATAACTATTCAAAAATTCTGTGTCAACTGGTGCAATTGTGAATTTCTTGTGGCAGGGTTCTACAGATCAATTTTTTAAAAAAATCAACAATTTAAACATTGTTATATTACTTACCTGGATTTAGGCCAGGCACAGTCATTACGGATTGAACGACCTTTTTCTAATCCTTAACTTTTCTTTGGTCCTATAACTTTTTGAAGTTGCTGAATTCAGAATTTATTGTTTCCAAAATTCTTCAACATACATTATTTAGTAAAACTGGCCTCCACAACATTGATTTTCATGGATTGTCTTAAAATCCTGACCCCTAATAAACCATCCGGCTAGAATTCAGATGTCTTCTTGCTCATGTATTCACTCATTTTCAGTATCAGTGACAGTGCTGAGTCTTTTGGTAGGCTAGGCTAAATAGACTAAATTGTCACAACTGAACTCGGAAGAATGTGCCAAAATGCAGGCCCCACCAATCCACAAGCTGTCCCAAGAAACGATGGACTGAGGCTCCAATCTGTTTGGAGGTGCAGGTTGGAATCCCCCTGCTACCAGTTGTGTGAGCAGTTCATCACTCAGAGCCTCGGACTGTCTATCAGACAAATTATATTTATTTGTCACTGTGACTGAAAATGCGACCACATTGTCATTTTTTTTCTTCTGCTTGGCTTTGAACCAGAGCATCTTTGGTGTGTAAAGCAAATGCGATAACTAGCACACGAAAGAAATGAAACAATGCACGCCAGCTGTGCTCTTACAAAAGGTGACAGTCTGTTCAGTACAATTCCACTAACATTCAGAATAAGGGGAGGGAGAATCAATTTGAATTAATTTTCTTTCCCTTGATAGATTGGGGAAAATTACTTAAACTGATGACAGTAGATAGACAATGGTAAATATTCAAAGAATGCATGGGGGAACTGCAACAATTGTTTATTCCTGTCTGTTGCAAAAGCAAAATGGGTGAGAGGGTCAATCCATGGATTACTGAGGAAATAAGAGATATGATCCAATCCAAAGAAGAATCAGACAGATTGGTCAAGAAAAATAATAAATCTGAGAATTGGGAACAGTTTAGAATTCAGCAAAGAAGGACCAAGGGATTGATTAAGAAGGGAAAAATTGAGTACGAAAGTAAGCTTGCAGGGAACATAAAGACTGATGCTAAGAGTTTCTATAGGTACATGAAGAGAAAGAAATTGGTAAAGACAAATGTGGGTCCCCTACAGACAGAAATGAGGGAATGTATAATAAGGGAAAAAGAAACGGCTGAGGAACTGAATATACACTTTGGTTCTGTCTTCACAAAACAGGACACAAACTAGATACCAGAATTGTTGCAGGATGCAAGATTTAGTGAGAGGGAAGAGCTGAAGGAGATCAATATTAGCAAAGAAATAGTGCTGGGAAAATTGATGGGATTGAAGGCTGATAAATCCCCAGACCTGATAATCTACAGCCCAGAGTACTTAAGGAAGTAGCTCTAGAAATAGTCGATGCATTGGTGGTCATTTTCCAGGATTCGCTGGACTCTGGAACAGTCCCTGCAGATTGGAGGGTGGCTAATGTCACTCCAAAATTCAAAAATGGAGGTAGAGAGAAAACAGGGAATTATAGACCAGTGAGCCTAACATCGGTAGTCGGGAAAATTCTCGAATCTATTGTTAAGGATTTTATAGCAGGGCATTTAGAAAGCAGTAGCAGGATCAGACACAGTCAGAATGGATTTATGAAGGGGAAATCATGCTTGACAAATCTGTTAGACTTCTATGAAGACGCAACTAGTAGAGTTGACAAGGGGAGGCCAGTTGATGTAGTATATTTGGACTTCCAATAAGCATTTGACAAAGTCCCACATAAGAGATTATTGTGCATGATTAAAACGCATGGGATTGGGGGAAGTGTATTGAGATGGATACAAAACTGGTTGGCAGACAGGAAACAAAGACTTGGAATTAATGGGTCCTTTTCAAATTGGAAGGCAGTAACTAATGGGTACCATAGAGATCGGTGCTGGGACCCCAGCTGTACACAATATAGATTAATGATTTGGATGAGGGAACAAAATGTAACATCCCCAAATTTGCAGATGATACCAAGTTTGGGGGTTGTGGGTGGTGAAATGTGATGAGGATTCAGAGATTGTTCACCACAATATTGACAGGTTGGGTGACTGGGCAAATTATTGGCAGATGCGGTATAATTTGGATAAATGTGAGGTTATTCACTTCGGAAGCAAAAACAAGAAGGCAGGTTACTACCTGAATGGATGTAAGAGGAGAGTTTGCCGAGGGACCTGGGTGTCCTTGTGCACCAGTCGCTGAAGGTAAGCATGCAGGTGCAGCAGGAGGTAAAGAAGGCAAATGGTATGTTGGCCTTCATTGCAAGAGGTCTACAGTACAGGAACAGGGATGTGTTGCTGCAGTTATAAAAGAGGGCTTTAGTGAGGTCATACCTAAAATATTGTGTGCAGTTTTGGTCTCCTTTTCTGAGGAAAGATGCTCTTGCTCTTGAGGGAGTGCAGCGAAGGTTTACCAGGCTGATTCCAGGGATGGCAGGACTAACGTATGGGGAGGGATTGATTAGGTTGGGAATGCTTTCGCTAGAGTTCAGATGAAGGGGGGATCTCATAGAGACATGTAAAATTTTAACAGGACTGGACAGGGTTGGTGCAAGGAGGATGTTCCCGATGGTGGGTGTGTCCAGAACCAGGGGTCACAGTATGAGGATTCGGGGTAGACGATTTAGGACGCAGATGAGGAGCCTTTTCTTCACACAAGAATCGGTGAGCCTGTGGAATTCATTACCACAGGAATTAGTTGATGCCAAAACATTGAATGTATTCAAGAGGCGACTAGATATAGCACTTGGGGTGAATGGGATCAAAGGTTATGGGGAGAAAACAGGATTGGGCCACTGAGTTGGATGATCAGCCATGATCGTGATGAATGGCAAAGCAGGCTTGAAGGGCTGAATGGCCTCCTCCTGCTCCTATCTTCTATGTTTCTATAAAACCCAACAAGACTACCAAAGTGACCATTTTTTGACTGACTGCTACTCAAGACAAAAGCAATTCACAACAGGTTTTCTTCAGTTACAGTAAAGCAAACACTCAATTGATCATAAAACACTCAACTTGAATAATATCAGCGAAAAGAAAGGTTTTCTAATTTATGTAACTTAACCATACCTTTTCAAAACTCCAAATAAATACACTCAATCACAGTTAAGGTAAACAAAGACAAATGGTTTAAGGTACATGCTATGGATGGAAAAATAATGTAGACAAGGTAAACAAAATTCTGAAGATCAAAAGTCCAGACCACAAAGTGCAACCTTATTTCTCCTCTCACTCTTTTTGACTTTTGCAATGATAATATGTTGTTGTCTGTAGAGTTAAGGTGGTCATTCGATTTAATTGCGATCAGGCGAATGAAGGAATGTTCTTGTATGAATTATTCCTTTTGAGATTTCTTGGATTTTCTGTCTTTTTCCCGGAAAGAGACAGAAACAGCAAGAATGCAAGAAAGATAGTGTGCGAGACAGCACACAAGAGAATGAGAGAGAGAGACCAAGATAGATGCTTTCTGTCTGCCCTCTCTGGATATTTCTTCCACTCTTTGCTCGTCTTGGTACCTATGGCTTTTTAGCACTTTGCAGCTCAACCAGAAGGCTGTTGTCAGGTAGAGTTTCCTTAAATCAAAACATTCCCTGTGCTGTTCAGTATCAAATTTTCCCTCTTAGTGCTTCCAAAAAGCAATTTTGTATTGTACAGCTCAATAAAATGGAACATTAATTTTTAAACTTGCAAAACTCTTTCTTTCAGTTATAGCAGTCCAACGTGCATTTCAGTTTACAGTTTCAAAAAAATTGAAAATTATTTGGTTTCTTACAAAGTTCAAATCACAGGCTCAAGCTTAGGCATTCTTTAGAAAGAACATTTTGATAGTTTTGGCTTTATTATGAAGGAGTGAAGCACTTAATAAGTACTGTACATGATCTGGTTGGTTAAGTTAGGACTGACATTATTACAGGCATTAACTTGTCTACAGTCTAGTAAAAAATACTGGTACCAATGGGTTGTTGAAAACACAATATTTGAACATTTACTGAACAGGATTTGTTTGTGAACTGGATGTAACAAAAGGTTTCGGGAACATGAGCTGTGCCAAAGTCAAACATTGCAGCAATTTTTAACTCCTGAAAAGCATTGTTCATAAATAGCTCAAAGACTCATGAGTGAGGAGGAAAATGCTATCAAAAAATTCCTGTGTTTCTTTACGCCTTTTGAAAAATATAACTTTTAAGTAGCATGATTTCAGCATCTACCAATGTGCTTCACTGATCAGAATATCAGAAAATAAAAGAATGAATTTAAAAGTCCAGTAAATTATGATGCAGTTTTAGCACATTGGTTTCTTTGGAACTTTTATTAAAACTAACTTAAGATGCAATTGTGTCTCAATTGTTCACACAGCTATCAAATATGGTAAAACCAAATACGATTGACTAAAAATTAATGGCTCAGATTATCTACTTTCTTGGCATTTTATAAAATTAGAGGAAGTTTTTATTTAATATTGAAGCGAGCCTGGCCATTTCTACCCATTTGCAAAAGACTACGCATTTACTAATTGAGAAGTGAAATATGACGCATAATTCTGAGACCAACAGTGCACTACAATTTTGACATTAGAGTATGTATTTCATGTTTGTCAAGATGAATCTTGACAATTTTTATTTTGCAAGTCTTTTGCAGTCACAGAAGCCTCAACCTGTTAATATTTGAAAACCAATATTTTCTGATTAATTTCATTTGCATCTATTCTTACATTCTTAGCTGGCATTTCTTAACATTCTTACTCAGCTATTGAATAAGTTGCTCTGACTGAAGCATTCTTCTGACAATTATATGACCTCACCGTTAAAAACAGTCAAATGTAATTTGCTCCACAAATCTTTTAATCAGCTAACAGACCAACTGAATTTGAAAATTATGATGACGGTCACAAATCTTATCCCAATCAATGTAAGACTGGCTGGCTGATAACTGATGGTAATGGCACAATCAAGCATAATACAGCAACTGACTATTCATGCAATCTCAACAAAGGAGGACAAGTCAGTTTAACCAAAACTGCAATGACACCTCTTTCAATTTTATTTGGAAACACGTATGAGAAAAACTTTTGCAGTGATAGCAAACATTGAAGATAAGATAGTTTTAGATGCATTATGACAGCTACTTGTTCACACATTTGATGCTTGAAGCGTTGTCATCGTATTTAATTAAAATGGTGGTCCACTGACCATACATGACTGCAGCAATTTTCTCTTAGCAATATCAGATTAGTGGTATAAGCAGTTACGTTGCAACTCCAGATCAACCAAGAAAGCTATTTACTAAGTTAAGCCAAATACAACAGTAACTGACTCAGCCTGCGAATTGTGAATAAGAACAAAACTAACAATACCAACACTGCATTTTGCAGAATGAATGAGAGCATTTCAACCAAAATAAAAATTCAGTGAATAGAACAAACATTTCTAAAACAATACTGGTGAAGTAAAATGTCCCAAAATAACTCACAGCAGTATTACCCAAACAAATTTGACACCAAGCCACATAAAGCAGCATTAAACAGCTGATCAAAAGCTTAATCAAATGAATATGTTTTAAGAAACATGGGTTGCTGAAGTGAAGGACAGCAGATTTATGAAGTGAGTTTGAAAACATTGTTAAGAATTTTAAAATGAAGGCATTTCCAGACTGCGAGCCAACATAGGTAAGTGAGCACAGTAATAAAGAGTAAATAGAAATTGGACATAGTAGGGGAATAGAGCTTTTGATGAATTCAAGTATACTGAAGGTGGAAGATGGGAGGCTAGCCAAGACAGCACTGAAATAGTCAAATCCAAAAGTAAAAAAGGTGTGGTTAAGAAGTTCAACCACAGATGAGCAGAATCTGGGGTTAAAGACAATGGCTTCACTCTTCTCGATATTTAGTTGCAGGAAATTTCTGCTCACCCAGTACTTGATGGTGGAAAATCAGCGTGACAAAATAGATACAAAGGAGATGTATTAAGAGATAATGTGTGGTAGGGATGGAAGTTGCTAACAGACATGCAGAATCTTAGTTCATTTCTTTGGGGTAACAAGGTGTAGAGCTGGATGAACACAGCAGGCCAAGCAGCATCAGAGGAGCAGGAAAGCTGACGTTTCGGGTCGAGACCCTTCTTCAGAAATGGGGGAGGGGAAGGGGGTTCTGAAATAAATAGGGAGAGAGGGGGAGGCGGATAGAAGATGGATGAAGGAGAAGATAGGTGGAGAGGAGACAGACAGGTCAAAGAGGCGGGGATGGGGCCAGTAAAGGTGAGTGTAGGTGGGGAGTTAGGGAGGGGATAGGTCAGTCCAGGGAGGACGGACAGGTCAAGGAGGCGGGATGAGGCTAGTGGGTAGGAGATGGGGGTGGGGCTTGAGGTGGGAGGAATGGTTAGGGAGGTGGGGACGAGATGGGCTGGTTTTGGGATGCGGTAGGGGGAGGGGAGATTTTGAAGCTTGTGAAGTCCACATTGATACCATTGGGCTGCAGGGTTCCCAAGTGAAATATGAGATGCTGTTCCTGCAACCTTCGGGTAGCATTGTCGTGGCACTGCAGGAGGCCCAGGATGGACAGGTCGTCCAAGGAATGGGAGGGGGAGTTGAAATGGTTCGCGACTGGGAGGTGCAGTTGTTTATTGCGAACCGAGCGTAGGTGTTCTGCAAAGCAGTCCCCGAGCCTCCGCTTGGTTTCCCCGATGTAGAGGAGGCCACAACGGGAACAGCGGATGGAGTATACCACATTGGCAGATGTGCAGGTGAACATCTGTTTGATGTGGAAGGTCTTCTTGGGGCCTGGGATGGGGGTGAGGGAGGAGGTGTAGGGGCAGGTGTAGCACTTGCTCTGGTTGCAGGGAAACGTGCCGGGTGTGGTGGGGCTGGAGGGGAGTGTGGAGTGGACAAGGGAGTCACGGAGAGAGCGGTCCCTCCGGAAAGCAGATAAGGGTGGGGAGGGAAAAATGTCTTTGGTAGTGGGGTCAGATTGCAGATGGCGGAAGTGTCGGAGGATGATGCGTTGGATTCGGAGTTTGGTGGGGTGGTACGTGAGGACGAGGGGGATTCTGTTTGGTTATTATTGCGGGGAGGGGGTGTGAGGAATGAGTTGCGGGAAACACGAGAGACACGGTCGAGGGCATTTTCGATCACTGTGGAGGGGAAGTTGCGGTCCTTGAAAAACGAGGACATCTGGGATGTCCATGAGTGGAATGCCTCATCTCAGGAGCAGATGCGGCGGAGGCGAAGGAATTGGGAATAGGGGATGGCCTTTTTGCAGGAAGGTGGATGAGAGGAGGTGTATTCTAGGTAGCTGTGGGTATGTCTTTGAGGTGTACATTCAGATGAGAAATAGGAAGGGGTGAACAAAAGATCCTTGGGGTCACCAAAGGCAAATAGTATAAGAACAAAAAGAAAGAGCATTGTAGCTCTTTTTTTCCTGTCCACAATTAGAATTGAAAGGGGGAGCAGGTGGAGTGGGTTTTATGGACAAGAATAGCTTAGAGATGATATGTTGAGATACATGGAGGAACTAGAGGATTATGCAAGAAAAATACAAGGTTGGGTGAAGAACTTTCAGGGAAATTTGACCCAATTGACTAAGGAAGGGAAGCAGAAGTGACAGTTGAATAGATTGTCTCAATCTTAGTGACCAAAGCATGCATGATCTCTCATTTTCGCTGCACTATGAATTACTAGTAGAATAAAACTGAAAAAATATTTTATCACAATCAAGAAACTATTGTAAATTTCACCTCCAATCAAAACTGAACTATTCTTGTCAAGCACTTTTCATTCCTTGAAGTGAAATCTATAAAAAAGTTAATCTGATTAAGAGAAATAATTTTCAATTCGAACTTACTTCATCTCTAGCACTTCTTCCAGCTGCTTTCTCCGT
The DNA here is from genome assembly GCF_021869965.1 of Rhincodon typus. Classification (NCBI taxonomy): domain Eukaryota; kingdom Metazoa; phylum Chordata; class Chondrichthyes; order Orectolobiformes; family Rhincodontidae; genus Rhincodon; species Rhincodon typus. The sequence goes on from NC_063347.1 coordinate 28,258,049, forward strand.
TCTATCCGTAAATTAGCGAGGTGTGCCTCCCTCTCAGCAAGAGATTGTTGTGTTGAGGTTAGCCTGACCTTGGTGGAATCCAGTTCTTGTCTTGTCTTCTCCAGAGTGGTCATCAATTCTTCTAACTGTCAAGTAAAAGCACAGCAAGACTTCAAATAACCTCTTAAATTTACGAATTAGAAATTGCTCTGTGGTCTTCACCAAAAGCAATGATGCCATGACATTTGGTGATCTTAAATTTGAGTGTGTTTAACTGTTCAGCCTGGTATAATTTGTTTGCAGATAAGTGAAGTTCTATAACTTTTCTCAACTGACCTCATTTTTATTTTAGCTTAACTACATTTAAATCTTAGTCATTGAGATAATAGCAATTTCAGAAAGACATTGAGACAGTTATTTAAAAATGGCAACAGGTCACTGACTGCTGACAAGGTCTCCTTTGTAATTAATGTTGTGTGAGAGAATATGGTGTTTTATAAATGAAGGAGAATTTATGATTTACGAGAAATGGATTGTGCTATTAAAATGTAGCTCTGTGCAGTTTGCTGCACATTAAATTAAAGCTACAAAGTGTAATGCTCTGCATTGTCTAAAACAATGAATGAGTCTGGCTATCTTATACTTTTTAAATTATGGGGCGCATAGATTTGAGTACTTGATCCCTCAACTGTGACAGAAATAAATTAATATTGCCTGACTAAATCCTATTTAAAACATTCAAGATCAGAATTCTCTCATTGGATCATAAATAGATAGCCTTCTGTATAAAGACTATCACAGCTCTTTCACTCACAGTACCCAAAAAAAGATTGTGCACTATGCCAAATTAGCATATATTCCAAACCTATGGTGGTGGAGGGAGGGAGCAATTAGACTTTGTGCAATAATACAATCAATTACTTTGCTGCAGAGTTATAATGGTCTTTTATTTTTCTGAATTAAAAGTAGCCCGAATTTTCCAATAAGCATCAACATTGTCAGCGACGCATTTGAAAGTACTTGGTTCCTATGACATTAAAATATTGGTTGTTGAAAAATAAAAAAAAATGCATGTACAAACATAGGCTTTAACGATATAATAGTGACATACAATATATGTTTTTGTAAAAGGGCACCAAATTCACATCACTACTATATAGGTTACTTTTTAGCTCTATTGGTAGTATCTCTATTATCTTTCACAATCAGTGAGTACATCCTATTTGCTATACTTGGGATTTTTAATCACAACACAACACAACACAAGAAAGCAATTGATATCAGCTAGCTGTAAGTTTTGAAGACAATGAAATTCGCATTATTTCAGTAATTTAATATAACTTTTTCCTCCAACTTAAATATAGTTGCTAAAGCACTGAACAATACATTTTTACTTTCTTAGATAGTTGCCCAGTATTTAATGTTTGGAGGCGGGCCCATCAATACCACCGTAAGGAGGAGTGTGGGTATAGTTGGATTTTTTTCCATCTTTGTACCAGTTTTGTTCAACTGTCAAGAGGTTTGAAGAGAAATGGCTTGGATCTCATGAAAAGCTGTGGTTTGATCATAACAAGATCAACAGGTCAATCTGGAGCTACCTGCTTTTTAGTTAAGGATGAGCAATCTTAGCTAGGATGATTAGAGCTGAAATTAAACTGAATTATTCAGGTGCTGGAATCCACTTCCTTATTTAAGTGATTGCCACACATAGCAACACATAGTTGGGGGATTGGGGGATGGGGACACAAATTATTTTCAGTCTGCATAAGCATGGTGCATTTTCGTGTAATGGACTGAGGAAGGCATGGACCCTAAAGAGGGTGAGAGGCTAGTCTGTTTAACCGAGCCTCTAGCTTTTAAAGGCAGTCTGTTTGAGATTGTAGACATATTCGCCAAGCCGGTGTGTTTGATTGCAAACGCTTCGTCAACCTGCTGGGTAACATCGTCAGTGCGCCTCCTGTGAGGCATTGGTGTTCTGTCCCACTTGTTATTTATATGCCTCGGTTTGCTGGGGTGGTTGGTATTACTTTCGGTGTAGTGTTTCTCACAGTCTTTGCATGGTATGTTGTATATTACCTTGGTTTTGGGTATGGGATCCTTTACATTCGCCAGTAGATGTCGTAGAGTGGTTGTCGGTTTGAGACTCCTCTGATACCTAGGGGTCTGAGTAGTCTTGCGGTCATCTCTGACATGTCCTTGATGTGTGGTAGGGTGATTAGTGAGTCTGGCCGTGTTGTCTCTTCCTGTTGTGGTCTGTCTTGGAGGTAATGGCAGATTGTGCTTTTCGGCTACGTACAAGAGCCAAGGGAAACCACAAGAGTGAGTAGTTAATTCCCATTTGTACAACTGGATGTGCTTTAGAATAAAATGTTATGGAAGATTTTAAAATGGTGATTTTTTTTTGTTTGATAGCCACTGAAGGGATGAACGCCCTCAAAGGATGCAATAGTGGACATCAGTATCCATTCTGACATGAGGAAATTATTTCACTGAAACTAAAGCCTGATCGACCAATTTCTCTCAGCTCCTCTGTTACAATGGATCTGGAATGCCTTTTTCCCCATTAACTATTTTGCCTCCTCATCTCTACTGAGAAAACCTTTGGATTTCTACATCAATGGTAATTTTTTGAAGGACATAGCAGATCACCAGAAACTTCAAGACCCACTCTGGTGTGTACTGCAGCGCTTCCAAAACAATGGTCTCAAGATATTGTTTGAGATAGCGGATTACCTGCTTGACAATTTACGAAGAGGCTCTGTGGTTCTTTGTGCCACATGTATGATGGGATGGCAGAAGTGGATAATCAGCTTTATACAGAGAAAGAAGTCCTTCTCAAGTCAGCCAATCTCTGGTTCCTGTTGTAGGACCAAAGACGGTTGGCACAGTTGATTGTGCAGTATTTTCTCTTTAATACCTTCACTGGCCAGGCCAGCATTTATTGACCATCCTCAACTGCCCTTGAGTAGCTGGCTAGTGGCAAGTTGCTTTTTAAATTGCAGCAGTACACGTGGTGTGGGAACATGCATAGTGCTGTTAGAAAAGGAATTCCAGAATTTGAGCTCCATGGCACTGAAGGGATGGTGATATAGTTCTAAGTTAGGATAGTGCGACGTATGGCTTGGAGTGAAATTTGCAGGTGGTGTGCCTATGCATCTGTTGTCCTTACCCTTCTAGATGGTGGAGATTGTGGGTTTGAAAGATACTGTTGAAGGAGGAAATTGTCGCAATTCCTCTTGTAGATGGTATACACTGGTGCCACTGTGTAACAATGGCGGAGGGAATGAATGTTGAAGATGGTGGATGGATACGAATCAAGCAAGCTGCTTTGTTCTGGACAGCACTGAACTATGTTCATCCAGGAAAGTGGACAGTACTTCGTTGCACTCTTAGTTTGTTCCTCATGAATGGTGGACAGGCTTTCAGGTGTCAGGAGGCAAGTTATTCACTAGAGAGTTTCCAGTCACAGGTGTGTTCTTGTCAACACAATATTTACATGATTGATTCTGATGAATTGTAATCCCTAGACCCACATAATAATGGGGCTTTAGCAATGATAATACAATTATATACCAAGAGAAGACAGCTAGATTCCATCACATCGGAGATGGTCATTGGCTGAAACTTGTGTGCGATAAGTATTACTTACCACTTATCAACTCAAGCCAGGATGTTGTTCAGGTCTTGATATACATTAACCTGACTGCTTCAATATCTAAGGAGTCACAAAAATGGTGGTGAACATTGTTTGCTGATAACTGCACATCTGCACTACTCACTTCATGATGAAAGGAAGACCATTGATGAAGCAGCTGGAGATGATTCGGAATGACACAGCCTAGAGGACCCTGCAGTGATATTCCGGGACTGGAATGTTTGATCTTCACCAATCACAATCAATGAATATTCACAACTATTTTTCTCCTTTGTGATAAGTATGAATAACTCCAACCAGTTTTCTCCAATTCCTACTGACTACAGTTTTGCAAAGGTTCCTTGATGCCATACCTGGGCAACTATCTGCATTCCCAGGTAGATGCCAGTGCTGTAGCTGTATTGGAACAACTTGGGTTATTTGCCTAAGGGTAGAACAACCTCTGCAGCATAAGTTAGCAGTACTACTGATGGAAAGTTGTCAAGGCCTTTGCAGTGTCCATTGCCTTCACCCATTTCTTGATATCACATGCAGCAAATCAAATTGACCAAAGACTGGCTTCTATGTTGCTAGTGCCTCAGGACTATCCATCTCCGTAGATAGCCGTTTCATTCTGTCAATGCTGCTTGGCATGAAAGTACATCTGTGTTGTAGCTTCACCAGGCTGATACATCAGTTTTAAATATGCCTAGTGCTGCTCCTGAAATTGCAAGTTTGGTCCTCTGGCTTGATGATAGTGGGAGAGTGGGGGATATGCCAGGCAGTAAGGTTACAGATTACGGATGTACATAATTCTGCAGCACAGCACTTTATGGACATCCAGTTTTGAGGAGCTAGATAGATCTATTTTAGCTAAACCCAAAATCGTTACCTTTTAGCATTGGGCAATGCCATATAACACAAAGGAGAGTATCCCTCAATGTGAAAGGGGACTTCATCTCTAGACTGTGCATTGGTTGCTGTTGCCCACACTATCAAGGATAGATGCACATGCAGCAGGTAGATTGGTGAGAATAAGGCGAAGTAAGATTTTCCTTCTTGTTGGTTTCTTCACCACCTGCCTTGGGCCCAGTTAAGCAGGTATGTCCTTTGGGCCCAGCCACTCACTCAGCAGTGGTGACACAAAGCTATTCTTGCTGAAAGACATCTGATGAAATCCCAACATTCAGACTACATTCTGTGTCCTTGTCACCCTCAGTGCTTCTTCCAATTAGTGTTCAACATGGAAGAGCACTGACTCATCAGCAAAGCGAAGGGGGGTTGGAGGCCAGTATTGATCAGCAGGTATCCTTGCCCATGTCTGACCTATTGCCATCAGATTTCATAGGGAACACCCTCTCCCAAAAAATGTGCTGCCACCTTTGATGGGTCAGTCCCGCCAGCAGGATAGGACATTTTTATCGATGGTGGCACTGGGGATTGCATTCCTTTTTAATGGAAATTCCACCAGTTATCACGTCTCACTGTTGTTGGCATATTGGTATATGGGATCTACAGAGGAATGTGCACAGTCAAAGGCATCCTGCATCATCCGAAATCCCTGGCAAAGACATGTGACCTGACATCATTGACTGTCCCTGCTCAGTGAAAAGATGAACTTTCTTTGTCTCTGTGACCTCCTCAATGCTATGATAAATAGAATACTTTGAAGATCATGAGAAGGTCCATCTTCTCCCTGCTGAAGGGCTCCAGGTTGGGTTGAAGGAGATGCACAAGTCGAGTGACCATCTTGCGTTGAACCTGAATCATATAAGGCATGGTTCTTGCAGGGATGGAGATACCTTGTGTCCTCAAGAAGCCTCTGGGTGGTAGGGTTCTTTGTCTAAAACCCTGCTCCTCCTCTCTGCGTCCTCAGCTTCATTTCCTGTATATGTTGTAGATCAAGACGAAATGCCACCAGAACATCGATACCTGGATCGGATATTCTTTTGTACCCCCTCATCTATTAACACCAGCCCTCAAAAAAAAAACTCCAAGAAAAGAACAAACATACCATGACTTCAGGTGAAGCAGAACCCTGTAAAAAGCACCTCATGTGAAAAATTGTTGACTTGCTCTTAAGTACTGTTGGTGCGGTACTCATCTTCCAGCTGAATGACATCTTTTTTGAAACTTAGTGTTGAAATTTGTTGAATATAGATCAATTCTGGAAAGCAGGGGTTATACTAGCTGATAGAGCTGTATGATGTCATGATGTCCTCAGTGTCATTGCTTCTGCTACTCGGTGAATGCCTACCATGTCAGGGCTCCTCTCAGCTGGAACATCTCACAAACTGCATCAGAACCAGCTGACAACATAGCCACATGCCCAGGGGCACATTCAGCTTTAGTGTGCTGCATTCTGCCCCAAAGTGAATGCCCCTATGCTCTGAAGAAGTGGTTTGTTGTTAATGTTTCTTTAGTTGGAAAATGGAATGCTTTTATTTGAATTACACAGCTGAAGTTCATTAACTATTGAAAGCAAAAGTAACGTAAAATCAATGAATAGAAAAGTTAATTTAAATCATTTTTGTAGTTCAAAATTCATTTTCTACGCTACACTAAAATGTGTAAAATTCTTGGTTAGATCAAATCAACTCTTGCTAGGTTAATTTAAATCCAGGATGTGAGAAACCAGATCCCATGCTTAACACAATTTGGAAAAAAAATTGGCAATTTTGCAGTACCAAACTCTTCTGAAACTGTTGGTAACTCCAGGAACTCATACATGCGCAGCTAAATGTGGAAATCCAGAAGATGCAGTGAGTGAGTCTATGTTTTATCAGAGGTACAGTTGTTGAGACCTGAACTCTAATTAATTAGAAATCTTTGAACTGGTGAGAACTTCTTATCTTCAGTCTCATGGAAGAATTCCTGAAAAAAATTTACACCTCACTGAATGTGGGGTAACTGTGATTTAAATGAGGAACTACATTAATAATTACCACCAAATGGCCAAATTTAGATTTGTTGAATGTCAAATTTTGCCAAAATAAGATATTTCATATTATTAAAAAATTGATACTTTAACTTCTGCCTTATTTTTAAGTCCCATTTATTTTGTTATTTGTGAACATTTAAATTAAAGAAATTGATTTTTTTTTAAATTTCTATTTTGTCTTATGTGGGAATACTTCAATGTGATTGGATACTTACCCTGCTTGATGACATCATTGTTGCTATATGCCTGGAGATAACCTAACTCGGCAGTGGATTCAAACTTAGGTCTTGAAAAGAGAAGTATGTGTCACAATATCTTTGTGAACAGTTTTCTTGAAGCTTTGCAACTGCCTGCAAAATCTAGGGCACTGGATTAAGCAATCACAGTGGGTGAAAGTACTGCTCAGTATAGCTTCTAGGTATGGATTCCTTCTTTGTGAGTGTAAATTTAATTAATGTCTATATGGGTGTTAGGTGTGCTAAAATTAACTTCATTCCCTATGATATAGAGGGAAAAAAAAGGTCAGATTTTCCACTGCTGATCGCTAGAACTTGGTTATGCTGGAAGGTATATTGGAATCGGGTATAATTGCACATATGGTCAAATTTGGCATTTTCCCACACTTAACCTTTCTGATTATCTATGGATTAAAGAGTCAGATAATATTCGACTATAACTTCTGGTCCCAATTCAGCATGATTCACTACTAGCAGGAGAAGGATTGCCAAATATTGGAAAGGTGTCACTTTTTCGACATAGAAGACTTAATGGTACAGCAAAAGCCAAAAAAAAATTCAGTGTGCATGCAACTGGTTATTTTAGGGCTGAAGATGCTGTGCTGCCTAGCTTCTCTTAACAAGTTAATTCATTTAAATAACGTTTTTTTTAAAAGAAAAGTTAGCCAGCTTCATGACTGAAGGTTTCAGGTATGGGACAACTAAAATTTAGTCACCACTTTTGTCCAGGATATCAACAGTTAATTCTGAGACAGTTAACTTACAAACAACATAACTTCAACATGACAAAACACTTGTATGCATACAACACTTTTAACACATTAAATAGCCTAAACTGCAGGAAGAAACAGGTGTGAGAAGCATTTAAGTGGAGAAGAGGGGTTTTGAAGGTGAGTAGAGAAGTAAGGAGACTCGGGACAGTGTTCGAGTGTGGAGGGGTCAAAAAGTCTGAATGCTCTACCACTAGGTGGAGCTGGGAAGGGAAAGCACTTGGTGCCCCCTGAATTCAAAGAAGTATAAAATCAGCAATAGCTTAGAAGTTTATTCTTTCTGAAAAACGCATTGAGGAGGCCGGGGAGAAATGGGTATAGGGAATGAGGAAAGGGAGAGGGGAGTGATCTAATTGAATAAGAATAAAATCAAGCTCTGTTGCTTTTCACGGAGTTTAGATCAAATGTGTCATTTTCTTATATTTTCACAAAATAGGTGGTGACTTGGACTGAGAAAGGGACAATTCAGATCTTGTTTTATGATTTATACACTGAGTAAGATGACAGATGTCTGAGGGATGACAAAACTTTTCCTATTTAAGATTGAATATCAGCGCATATAGTCAGATAGTCAGATAAAGGACTGCAAAGGTAGCCAAAAATGCTTCAAAGGAAAGATCTCAAATGTGGCAACTTAGGGCTTTCATTTTCATACTTCTGTTCTTCTCTCTATTCTGGAATCAGATCCTGAAATAGTGAAGAACTTGAGCACTGATATGCAGCGATGACTTTTTGAGAGAGAACAACATTCAGTCTGCTAGAACTTATTTCCCGTTATACTGATTTAATTATTTTAAAATAATTCAAGCACAATCCCATCAATACCAAAGAAAATGTATGTACACTTTTAAGCACAATGCCAATTACATAATTCAAAACTTAGGTCCCAAGTTTATAAGTGCCTTTTTTTTATTCCAAAGTACAGTTATTCCAGGAATTTACGAGCTTTTATTGCAACTTAGCTGGCCATTAATGTCCATTTGCACTGCATTTTTAACCTCCTCAGTAAAAAGAGATTATCTGAAACTGTTCTGTGATGCACATTTGTTTATGTAACATTGTGTGACTGGAATTATCAACCCACCCCCATTTGGAAGAATTTCCTGGAAAAGCTCACACAGCAACAAATTCCTCTGATCTTGTACTAACATAGCTTTTATATTAAGTGCAAATTGTTCATGGGATATGTTAATAATTATAAAATAAATAGATGGCACATTTGTACAAAACAACTTTTTTCCTCTTTGTCCCTTAGCTTACCTGTTGTGTTGAGCAATGATTTTTTTTTATTTTAATTTTGTCAAAAATTAATATTTTAGTGTCAAACTACCACATTTGCAAAGATGGGAAAGAAACACACAAGGTTACTTTTATGTGTACAAGGATGAAACAAACCAAATTCACCTCATGAGGGATCATTTATTTTAACAGTCCTTTTATAAAACTTAAGGAATTGGTAGTACATGAGTGCCAGTGAAGAGCTAAATTTTAAACCATGCAATTCTGTTGACCTGATCACTCTGCATAATGTCAGCAACACTAAGGATAGCACTGAACTAAGTGGTGCGATACTGCTGAGCTATAGAAAATGTTTCAGGTTTCATCTCACTTATAAGATGACAATGAAAATTCAGGATGAGTAAAGGAGAGTGATGGAAATCAAATGTGATGTCTTTGCTTGATCAATAATAGTGCAAGCTACAAACTTGATGCTAATAGCTGTGAATTTCAGTGCCTCTAGAGTTGCCATTTTTTCACATGAAAGCCATCTGGATCCTTCTGCACATAACGAAATTCTGCGATATTAAATATCTTTGATTATGATTGTGTCACGCTGGCAGAATGCATGGAACAGCTGCAAAACGGAGCTCTTGCCTGAGGTAGAATGATCAACACCTGTATGTAAAATGACTGGGTGCTGGTAGCCTCTAAATTTATCTCATCCCACCACCCATCCCCCAGCACAATGCTTTATGGATGCAAAACTTAGAGTAAACTTTAACCTCAAAATATCTAATTCTACACATTCATTTATCAGCTATATAATGTAAAATAAGAGATTTGATTATGTCTATCTCCTTTGTAAAATTTCTAGCATTTAGACTTTGTTAGCAATAAATAAATTTAATTCTTCCCAAAACACTAAACCAATAATTGGCTAGATTATAAACAAGTGAAAAAGAAGGGTATAAAAAGATTTGCTTTTCATTGTAAGTTATTAGCTTTTAACAAAAATCTGTGAAGCCTACATTTTGAAACAGGTCATTCCTGAAAGTATAATTTCATTAGCAATAAAGTGAAATTACCAATCCTGTAACTCTTTCCAGGCAGCTAACCAGTCAGTAAACTCATTAATCCAACTGCATAGTGCGTAATATGCTGTGCAACAAAATTTTTGGAAAACATAATTTAGCATCAGCCAATAAAAATACTGGCAATCTCTGACCTGAGAAGTTGATGAAACTGGATTAATACTGCTCACTGCACATAATATCTTATGTAAAATACTGTCAAAATCAGATATTGGTGGCAGAGGACAGTGCTGAAACATATCAACAAGTTAACAAGTTAGCAAGTTTGTCAAATTATTACTGTTATAGAACTCCACAGCAGCTATTCAGAAAATACAGCAGAATGTACAGAACAGGGTCATGACTTAAAGAAAAGTGCAAAGGTAAGATCTTCAGAATAGTGAAAGCTTCATATTCTGTTAAAGTAGACAACCCATTTAAACTGGACATGAAGCTGATGACTGAAAGATAGAAAATGCATTTACGTAGAGCCTTTTATGTCCTCAGATGTCCTAAAGCATTTTGCAGCTTGCTCATTAATAAATAAATTCAATATTAATATTAAAAAGAGAGGCAACAGTCAAAGCTCATAGTACTTGACTGACAAATTCATGAAGAAAATGTAGCATGTGCATGAGAATGAAGTTGGTTAAAGGAATGAAACAAGGTAAATAGTTAATAGATTTTTTTTTCCAAATGGAAGGGATGCGAAGTTCCTTGATCCAGTACTGGGAACTTGTTTATTTCTATACACACAAAAATAAGCAATCAGAATTTTGGAATATGGACACAGTTTGAAATAGTACAGAGGATACAAAGATAACAATCATATTCAACTGTGAAGATAATTGTAAGCAACTTCAGAAAGGCAAGCAAGTTAGTAGATTGGACTTATATGATACAAAAATGTACAATAACTCCAACTGATAGATTTCTGAAGAATAAGGGCACTATACACTGATTAGTAACATCTTCAAACCGTGAAGAGGGCCCTAGTTGTTCAGTCAAACATTTAAAAGTGAAAATGATATGTTACAAAACTACTAAAATACACGTGATATGAAATTTAACAAACAGGAGTGTGAGGTATAATCAATTAATGCCAGTGTTTTACAAATCAATGGTTTGTCCACAGTGACTGTGTGACATCAAATTTTGATTAGTTTACTTAACGATATTTGTCAAGGCCATGGAAAGGGCATAGAAGAGATTTACTATGATGGCATTGTGGATTGAGAGGAGACGACACTAGGGTTCTTCGTATAAAGATGGTTAAAAAGTGATCAGAAGCGATGTTCTAAATTAGGATGTTCTGACAAGGTGATTCCAAAAAAAATGACTTTCACTGATTATAGAATCAGTAATGAGAAATCAACAATTTAAGATCATTTGAATATCAAAGGGAAGCACTGGACTTCAATTGCACAGTGAGAGTTGTTAGGACACAAATACCTTGCTAGGAATGTAGTTGGAAACTGAATCAATAACTATTTTTAAAATCAAAGTACACAACTATTTTGGAAGGTACAAAAGGAAGGAAATGCACAAAAGATGGGACTGAGTACTTAACTTTAAGTTGATGCAATGGACCAAATATCTCTTCTGTGTTGATATGAAGTCAACTGACACTTTTATGAAGGAACTCTACTGACATTGCTTGAAAATGATGATTAAAGGCGGTAGAGAAATTAACAGTGGCATTGCTCAATTCTTTAAATGCATCCCTTACAGTCCAGGTAGGGAAAGGATCCAAACTCCTGAAATACCCATGGGTCGATGCTGAAGAAACTAGTGGCAAGTATAAAATAGAAGAGAAGCAGTATACTATCATCTCAATGCCTGCCCCTTGCCATCAAAGTCTGAATAAGAAGCAGTAATCTATCAGAAGGCATAAAATCCACAGCAGCTCCAACAGTGTATCTTGGCACTGATACAAAGTCATAAATCCAGGATTAACTCTACTTTTCCACAAACCAATGTAACTTATCTTTGTCACAAACACCTGACAGAGAATTTTAACTCCTTCCCCCAGCATGGAAATCAAGAGGAGCAATGGTGGGGATGGAATGGGTAAAATGGAGCAAGGTTCTAAAGTCTGCCTTCCCTATCTGATCATCTGAATTTTAAAATCCAGGCACCCAGAAAAACACCCTGCTCACTGCAGACACATTGACAGCCCCTAATACCAGCAGAAATATTCATTAACTATAAAAATTAATCCAAAATTTGTCACTGGGACCAATTCAAATCATAACAGCATGGAGGAATGCCCCAGTCACTTCCCTCAGGCCAAACCTTGTCAAAAACGACCTTACAAAATTAGTCTTTAAAAAGCCCTTTGGATTTCCTTGTGGGCCAGAAGCAAAAATGCTTCTCTTGCTTAAGCTTCCTCGTTCCACTAACAGAAGCAGAAGTGACAATTGCACATTCCAAAGAAGAGTCATACTGGACTCAAAAGTATTAACTGTTTCTCTCTCCACAGATGCCAGCAGATCTGATGAGTTTCACTAGCACATTTTAATTTAATTACAGATCTCCAGCATCGCAGTGTTTTGCTCTTTCTTCGTAAGAATGCATGCAACATCATAAGTCACTCACTGCTCTTAATCAGCACATAAAACAAATTTTTGACATTTCTACCTCATTTTGGTTTGAACCCCTTCGCAAGTAAATGAGTAGAAATGAAGTAAAATAATTAAAATGAACTCCACATTATCACGTGAAATTCAAGTTGATGAATGTGCATCAATGGACTGAAATCAGGAGCGAGCAAACAAACAAGGAAGTCAACTTTTACAGCAACTAGAAGAAATCAAGACATTGGTTAGAAATGCTGTTTAGCAGTCAGCATAATGATACAGTGGCACAAAACACATTTTTGCCAATTGGATGAATACAAGTAAAAAAAATCATTAAGTGCAGAAGTCAAAGAGCTCAATAGAACACGAAGTAAGGTTTGGGTTCTACGGTGGTGTTCCCAATACATGTTGCACTTTGATCAAGATAGCCACATAAATTACATCAAAAATCACAACATAAATCTGATACGGTTAGTTTTAGAGAAGATGCAGAATTGTATACAGCTGAAATGAAGAAGAAAAATGTGTGATTTCACATTGTAATCATACAATCACACACGATAAAAGTAGCAATGGCTTAGATTTAAAAATAGAAATAGAATTTCAAGGAAATAGTATCGACAGAAATGAGAGATAAAACTGCTTCTTTTGTAGGTATCCAGCTGAATCACTTCAACAGCATATACTGTAGGTCTCCAGACAAGAAATTCATGATGTAATTTCAATTTTAGCATACTGCATCAATCTAATAACTCCCAAGATAATGGAATGGTTTGACAGTATGTATTAATTAGGTCATTTGGTGTAAGCTGTTCGAAATTTCCTGATCTAATATTATCAACTTAGTTTAATTCGGAGTTTCACCATTTTCCACATTTCATTAATTAAACTTCTTGTAATCAGTACTTTATATAGCAATCCAAACTGGTCTTAGTGACACTGTATCAAGAGTCATACTATGTCATTTGGATGCTTAGTACAATTTAACAGGTATTGCAGAAAGGTAAAAATCACTTTGCTTGAAAAGAAAATTGAAGAAGTGTTTATATAACAAGTACAGTTCATAATGTAAAAATCATGAAAAACACACTAAGCTGAATAAACAATTTGAGCCACACCAACTTCACAGCCCAAAACTGGGTAACAGAAATATTTCCTTCATCGTACTCATATACAATTTATCCTTACACACAAGTTTACCAAAGCTTATACTCTTTACTGTGGCTTTGTAAAGTAAGGAGTGGAAGAAGAACTAGTGAATATAGTGGCACTCCAAGACCTAGTAGCAATCATCTTGAAAAAGTTTCATTCTTCATCTGCCTGGCTCCATGCTTATAATTATTACATGAAACCTGGCTGAAAGTTACAGAGAATGAAAAATACAGGACATGAAAGAACTTTTATTATTAGGCTTCTGTCAGGGAACAATCACTGGTTTATGATGGATACAAGTGCAGCGACACTGAAGGAATGGGATTTCATGGAGACACACAAGGGCTATGTTTCAATGATTCTGAGTTCAGGATACAACAATGGAGCAAATATGCAAACAATAAAGAATATTTCCATGATGAGTGTGTAAGAACATGTAAAGGTTATTGCAGTTCTAAAACAAAAAGGCAATCTTTCTTAAGGACTTTGGATTTGATGCATTTTGGTCAGCTGCTCAAATTAAGATACACCGTGGGATTCAACTAAAGATGAACAAAAGATGACATTTCTATGAGCTTGAAAGGATTCGGTGTCTGAGAGGTAAAACATTTGTTCTCTCATACCCAGAAAACCGCATTTCTTGCTCTGTTATTATCAATGGCTTGGAACAAAAGGGCAGGCACAAGCTTAACATGGTATTTATAGGAGATGCAAACACCTCCAGGATGCTATTGTGTCCTTTCTATCAGTCATTTACTGAGCAAATATTCAGTCTGTATTCTTAGTATAGTCATATGACGGGATATTAGAACTGAACTAAGCAGGGCAATTTCGTAAAAATAGTTAATGATACTTCATAAAAAGGAAATCTAGCACTGCACATTTAATGTTAGCTTTTCAAATTCTTTGCATGACATCAAAAAAGGAACGATCAACCTCACTCTTCAGAAGATGATTTGAAATGTCTTCAGAATTAAGCTTTCATCTAACTATTGTGTTTAATCAAAGGTTTGTATATACTCTAATGATGTATTTTGGAGGGGTCATAAATCGAAGTACTGCAGAGGCTGAAAACCTGAAACAACTAATAAACAGAAAATGCTTTAAACACTCAGCAAGTTGAGTCACATTTGTTGAGACAACACAAGTCACATTCGAGACTTCTCAGGAGTAAAAGATGTTGTATGTATTGAAAATTAATGAAGCAATCGTCTTTTTTTTGAAAAAAAGAACATTATACAATGGGAAGATATGTGGGGATATTTTAGGAGCCATTGAATGTCCCCTGACATAAAGCCACCAAAGGCAAAGAATGAAAGCAAGTTCTCTCATGCAGACCTGTTTCTCTGCAGAAGATCTAGAAGCTTCTTCCTGGGCGAGAATCACCTCTCTCTCTGCAGTTATCTGCACACTCTCACGCAGGGCTTCTTCCAGCTCCTCAATTCGCTCGTCTTTCTGTTGCACTGTTTCCTGGGAAAAAGCAGGAAAACTATGGAATATTATTCCAATGGATAACTGCAAAAGATTGTTAGCAGGTTCTCCGAACAGTTTTCATGGTGCAACTCTACTCGGATTAAAATAACAGGATCAAATCTGAAATGATTAAAAAAAAAGGTAAATTATCAAAATCCACAAACAATTTTTTTCACACATATTAAAAACAGCACCGATCAGTGGCTCTGCCCAAAATTTTCAAATTTCTACTATTCATCTGTAAATGTAAGATGAGTATAAAGGTAAACCTGCAATTAAAAAGGTTAAGAGAGGGCCAATTCAGTCTAAAGTATGTAACTGTTCACTTACAGGCTAGACATTGAAAAATAGTGCACTTAAGACGAAAGTTAATCAAATCATGAAATGGAAAGGATCTGTAGACTTCTAATTTTTGAAAATGGCCCTTTTCACAACTATAAGTGAAAACAAAACAAAAACAAATAAAAGATACATAAGCTGATGTTGGAACTGGCTGGTCACAGAGGGACACTGTGTACTACCGATTCAACGTATAAATTGAATTTGACAGCAGGCTAGAAATTTAATTCACTAAAATTAACAGTGAACGTGTTATCCATCTCAGTACTGAAGGGCCAATTTTAAACCCATATGTGGAACCTGACAATGGTGGTATTTTCAGAGTGTTGCAGCACATTATGGGGAAACATATAAAGGCTTTATGATGGGCTGTCTTTAAATAAGATTTTCAAGTATAGTTAAAAACTGAACAACAAAATATAGTATGTAAACTTAGAAACTACAATACTTATGAGTGCTAAGAAAGCAGTGTAATTATCTTTTTCAAGTCACACCAAATGATGTGATGGGGCAATGATGTACTTTATAAGTGTTAAAGAATAGCTGGTTATATACTTAGCAAAAATATTTGTTTTGCAAATAAAATTCATTATTCAGATTTTATGAACTTGTATTGTGCTTTTTAAATTCAGCATTCAATGAATGTACCATATCCCTTTAAATGACCCTTAATAAAATATACATTTTACAAAGTGCCCTTTGGCCTCCTGCTCAAGTAATTTCAACTGCAAAAAGTGTATAGTAAAGCAATTTAACCATTGTGTTCACATCAACTCTTGACTATAGCAATCCAAGGTAAATTCCACTATGCTACTTTCTCCCCATTGCTGTTCTTCAATTTCATTAGTAACCTGGGTCCTCCATCATTTTGTGAGGATTTTAAACTGATGACTCCTCTAAACTTAGTTCAGAAACAGAAAAAAAAGTCACCTATTCACCCCGTGAAAATCCATCACAATTTAAAAAGCCTTTATTAAATTTCTTCTCAACTCCTCTGCTGCAATGAGAGTGTCTCAGATTTCACATTTTGAATCTACATTTTCTTCCAAACATCATCTTAATTAAGGTACTCTGTACATTTTCTTTAATGGGGTACCCAAAATGTACATAATATTCTGTGGCATAATCATTGTCTTGAAACAAATGTACTGTTCCTCATCACTCTTATGTTCTATTACTCTAGATTTAAAGTACACATTACTATTGGGCGCTTAAATGGCAATATCTACTTATACCAGCACTTTTAAGGATTTTATTTATCCATACCCTTTAGTATTTTTCTATGTGGATATTTCCATTTTATGTTTTTTCCTCTCAAAATGATCTTAGCATTAAGCTTTAGTATTTATACTTAGTATTAGTATTTACTGTTCTATTTCTATTAAGCTGTTCATGTTCTCAACACTTCATGATTGTGTTTCTTTCATAATCAGCATATTCCAATATTATTTCAGAGATAGTAGAAACTGCCGATGCTGGAGAATCTGAGATAACAAGGTGTAGAGCTGGATGAATACAACAGGCCAAGCAGCATCAGAGGAGCAGGAAAGCTGAAGAAGTTTCTGAAGAAGGGTCTAGGCCCGAAACGTCAGCCTTCCTGCTCCTATAATGCTGCTTGGCCTGCTGTGTTCATCCAGCTCTACACCTGGTTATTCCAATATTATGTTGGTTTTGTCCAAATCAAAATCGTTAATATCCAGAACTGTGAACCATGGGGATATCAAACTTCTATTCACACTTCCAATCTATCATCAATTCAAGTCATGAACTGAAATTTCTTACTTCTTACCTGAAGCCACCTTTTATCCATAGAGTCATTGAGTCATATGTTGCTACATTTAATCTTACACCATATTCCTAAACTTTTGCAACTAAGGAAATACTTTACTGAAAATCAGTTAAAAATAGATCTACATCTATTGCATTACTTTTATATGTCAATCTCATCTTCAAAATAACTTACTGAATAGTTAAACTTACCTATTCATGAAATAAATTATGTAAACCTATTGCATTTTTTAAGTGATTAGACGATATTCCAAATTTAAAGTTTTGGCAAAGATCCGTAGCTTGGGTTATGGATGATGTTGTTGACTGGCTCGCCGAGCTGGCTTGTTCTTGTTCAGACCTTTTGTCACCATGCTAGGTGACATCATCAGAGGAGCCTCTGGTGAAGCGATGTTATTCTACTCTGTTTGGAATTTATACTGTTCGGTCAGTTATGGTGAGTAGTTATTTTTGTTTTTGATCTGTATGGGTTTGTACATGGGGTCCAATTCTATACGTTTGTTGATTGAAGTGTGGGTGGAGAACCATGCAATGACTGCCACAAATATTACATCGGACAGACAGGGAGGAAACTAGCCTCAGAATACATGAACATCAGTTAGCAGCAAAACGGCACGACAAACTCTCCTTAATATTGGTACATTCAGACAATGAAGACCATCAATTTAACTGGGACAAGGTAACCATAGTAGCCCAAGCCAAACACAGACATGCACGGGAATTCCTAGAGGCATGGTTCTCCACCCACGCTTCAACTCAACAAACACACAGAATTGGACCCCATATACAAACCCATACAGATCAAAACTGGAAATGACAGCGTTCACCATAACGGACCAGACAGTATAAATTCCAAGAAGAGTAGAATAGCATCGCTTCATTGGAGGCTCCACTGATGATGTCACCTAGCAAGGTGATGAAACATCTGAACAAAATAAGCCAGCTTGGGGAGTAATGTTCCAAATTGAAGAATTTATTCACATTTCATACATCCTTAAGCACTCAAAATAGATAAAGCCTCTGGTAATTGTCTCAACACCGACATCTATTTCAAACCCAGAGACTCCCACAGCTACCTGGACTACACCTCCTCTCACCCACCTTCCTGCAAGAATGCAATCCCTTACTCCTAATTCCGCTGCATCTGCTCCCAAGATAGAGCATTCCATTCCCGGACATCCCAGATGTCCTCCTACTTCAAGGACTACAACTTACCCCCCTCCATTGATTCATAATGCCCTCAACCACATCGCTTGCATTTCCTGCACTTCTGTCCTCAAAGCCCCTCCCCCCAACAAAAAGAAAGACACAGAGTCCCTCTGGTCCTCACATACCACCCCACCAAACTCCGCATCCAGTGCATTTTCCTCCGCCACTTCTGCCACCTGCAATCCGACCCCACCACCAAAGAGATATTTCCCTCCCTACCCCTAATCTGCCTTTCATAGGGACCACTCACTCCATGACTCCCTTGTCTGCTCCACATGCCCCACTAACTCTACCACTCCAGGGACATTTCCTTGCACAAAGTGCTACACCACCCCCTCACCTCCATCCAAGGCCCAAGGCAAATTTTCCATATCTGACAGGGGTTCACCAGTTCATCCTCCAACCTGGTCCACTGTATCCATTGCTCCTGATATGGCTTCCTCTACATTGGTAAGACCAAGCGTAGACTCGGGGACCGTTTCATGCAGCATCTGCATTTAAGTGTACATGACAAATGACAACACCTTCCGGTCGCCAACTATTGTAACTCCCCCTCCCACTCCCTGCGTGACATGTCCATTCTGGGTCTCCTCCAGTGCCGCAACAATGCCACACGCAAACTGGAGGAGCAACACCTCATATTCCGCCTTGGGAGCCTACGGCCCGATGGCCTAAACATAGAATTCAACAGTTTTAAAATCTCCTCACCCCCAGCCTCATCCCATGTCCAAGCCTCCCTCTCATCCCCAACTCAACCTATCCATCTTCTTCCCCATTTATCCACTCTACCCTTCCTACCGACCAATCCCCACTACCCTCTAACTGCATCCACCTATCACCACTCCACCTACCTTTCCACAGCCCCACCCCTCCTCCTTGCATTTATTTCTGAGCTCCCTTTCCCCCTCCTCTTCTGAAGAAAGGTCCCGACCCAAAACGTCAATTTTCCTACTCCTCTATGCTGCCTGACCTGCTGAGTTCCTCCAGCTCCACAGTGTCATCTCGGACTCCAGTATCTGCAGTTCTTGCGATCTCCAAAGCAGTTTATTAGTTAACATTCACATTTTAGCTCAAAGCAAGGAAAAAAAATGTTCATGGTGAGTCAATTAAAAATAAAGTTGTATCCAAGTTAAAACTTAGGTCTGATCTATATTGTGCACAGTTATTTAAATTCATAATGAATTCTTAACTATATTGTACCACAAGACTGTTGATTGCTTAGCTTAGTTAATTTGTTTTTGTATCTATTTGAGCAATTTTAAAGTGAATTCATGGTAAAACTGTAAAACAGGTAATAGAATGAATCCCGATTTTTCCAGCAGCATGTCCTCCTTGTATAGTGGGTGTGAAAACTTATGTTATTTATCAAAATGTCATCACATTGAAATACAGCAAAGAATTTCAATGCAATTGTTGTTATCATGCTCTGCGGTAATAAAAACTGAAAGGATTTCCTAACACATATTTTTACACAAAACAGCACCACCTTAATTTAGTGATTGAAGTCTCCGTGGTAATAGAGGGCCATGAGTTCTAGTCGCAATCTGATTTGCAACATTTCTGATGTTACAATAAAAGCCTCTCCTCCCCCTCCACATTAAAGGTGTTAGATCAATATAAACTTGAATATATTATTATGAATTGCCAGATTAATGTTAAAGCAAAGTTTGGAAGTGTGGTTTGACTCAAAAGGAACTTGTTAAACACATCTATATTCTTAACTAGGTAAGATGATGGTTGTCAAAAACATGGCATGTATTCCCAACACTCGAGGACTCCTACAATTCAGGGAGTATACATTGCTGGGATTTCATTAGCCATAATCTAGGTCAATCTTGTTTACATAGTTGGCAAGGAAACCAGAATTCCAAATTCAAAATATTACAGTTTTTGTCCAATTCTTCGGCAAATTGTGAGACTATACTCAATGTTTGCAATGATTTCTCAGTTTTTAAAACCTACAATATTTATCTCAATTTTGCTGTCAACACTGGAACAATTTAAATTGGACTTAGGTTATGACCAATGACACACCCAGTACTTGAGTATTGCTGAAAAAGAATTGCTGAAGCTTTCTGTCTTGTGTACATCAGTATAATTCACCAGAATATCAAAGAGAAACCAACATTTATACTGTATAAGAGGACTGACTTGTTGGCTAGTCAACTCTAATTGGCAGAGGCATGGCCAGGCAAATGCATCAGTGAATGACAGCTGATAGTTAAACGTAAACCTTTATTTAAATTTTAAACCTGACAGGTTGACTCTGATTGGTTAAGACACTACTCAGAGAAATGAACCAAAGAACAATTGTTGAAATGGAACAGGCTCAGTGCATGTACATATTCAAACACGGGCTGGGTGGCCAACTTGCAGACAAGGCATTACACCAGTGCTGAAATTCACACAACACATTGCTCACTTCTGTGATAGGCAGAACATCTTGTTGGCTTGATCACAGCATTCCATTGGTGGCAAAAAACACTCATGCTGCTACTGCATAGCAGCAACATGAAACACCTAACTTTACCCGTAGCTCAAACATTTCAGTTAGGGTAATCGGAGATAGAATGCGCAGTTTTCTGGACAAGAGGTGAGAAACTTAGGTCTGTTCACAAGTTTGCACAATATATAGAGAGGAATGATTTGATCAGAGTAACCATTATCACACAGAATGGTTTTGATGTGCCCCACTTCAGCATCATGCTTACATGGTGAACAAATGGCTTCGGCCCTGTTTACGAGATTTGTTATGTCTTACTGGGGCAGTGCACTGAAATTAAGTATTCCCTGAGTCATCACCAAAGCTGAATATGTTATAGAAGGTGTTTGACAAAGTACCACACATCAGGCTACTTAATAAGATAAGAGCCCATGCTTTAGGAGGTGTATATGAGGATAGAATGAGGACCTGCTAAATAGTAGAAGACAATGTTGGGATAAGGGTGGCATTTTCGGATAGCAAATTGTAACCAGTGGAGGGCCACAGGGATCAGAGCTGGTGTCACGATTATTCTCAACACATATTTAAAAACTTGGATTACAGAGTGAATGTACTACAGCTAAGTTTACAGATGACAAAGAAGTGTGAAGTTGGGGAGGATGACTAAGAGTCTATAGAGGGTTACAGATAGGGTAAGCAAGTGGGAAAAAACTTGGCAGGGAATATAATGTGGGAAAATGTGAGATTATATACTTTAGCAGTAAGAATAAAGGAGAAATATGTTATTTAAATGGAGAAAGACTGGAGAAAGCTGCTAAACACAGGAATTTGGGGATCCTTGTGCGTAAACCTCAAAAAGTGAACATACAAGTTCAGCACATAATACAGAAGGCAAATGAAATATTGCCCTTTATTTCAAAGGGAATGGATTTAAAAATGGGGAGATTTTGCTTAAAGTATGCAAAGCACTGATCAGATCATAGCAGAACTGCTGTAAACTGTTTTAGGTCCATTATCTAAGAAAAGATATACTAGCATTGAAGGTATGAAGGCACTGCCTTAGGAAGAGATGTTGCGTAGTTTGGGCCTGTACTCACTAGATTTGAGAAGAATGAGAGGTGATCCTCTTGAAATATACAAGATTCTTTTGGGGACTTGACAAGTCAGATGCAGAAAAGTTGTGTTCCCTAATGAGGGACATCTAGAGCTGATGGCATGCTTTTCAGTCTCATTGTGCCAGATGCTTCAACTGATTTAAGAGGCACAGGATGGTTGGTTCACTTACAAAAGGTTTTTGACTTATTCATTTAAAAATCACAGCTTATAGCAACTGGAGATGAAATAAACAAGTTTAATTCATACTTGCAGTGGCCTTTACTGCAGAGTACAGAAAGAGCTCTCGAGCTGGTAGAGATCTGAACGCTTCTCCGTATCATGTTCACAGTCCCAAGCTGTTCAGATAGTTGAAAATACAGTTGTTCAAAGGGAAAAAGCCTCTAGCATCAATAAATGGTACCTCGTCCACAGATCAAGCTGCTAATTGAACCAACAAAAACTCCATTGTACATAACCTCTTACTTCCAGTTTGTCTGCAACCACACTGCAGCCATTGCTGAAACCAGTGGCTGTGCAAGCAGTGTTACAAGAAATGTCAGGTTACCTGCTTTCAAAACCTGCAGCAATCCTTTGTTTGAAAACAATTCTTTTCTCATTTCAGTCCATATTTAAAAATACAGAAAAATAAAAAGATTTACAGCTTATCGATAAGACCAATCTCATATTGCATGGAGCTGTAGGAATCTCAATGCATATTTAGACCAGCCAGGCTAGGTTTACGGCAGAAAGTAGTAGAAATCTCCCTGGCTGATTTCTCAACTGGGACATCGAGGAAAGGGTGCTCCACTTGGCCAACAACTGTCCTGCACATGCAAAACCCTTAAATGTCCAACAGTAGATGGTTTGTGCAAATGGAAACATTGCTAGATAATCTTGGGTGTATAAATATTATGCTGAGAACCAGTTTGGGATTGTCAGTCAGGCTGGCTGTGTGGCACATCTGCAGTATTAGAAGTGGCATATTAATAGAGAGGGCTTTGTTACTTATAGACAGAAACAATGTATACATGCATTATGCCTGTTCCAACAAAAAATGGGTGACAGCATTCACTGGTTCATTTCTCAAGGCAACACCTTGACCAGAGTCGACCTGCTTGGTTTAAAATTTAAACAAGCTTGACAGTCACTCATTAACTGGTGTATTCTCCATGGCAACACCATTACCAAAGTCTACGTGCCAATGAATCAGCACTCTTCTCTCAGGCTGTGTAAATATTGCTTTGGTACATTATCCTAATTAAATTATCCTAATGATTGTAAAATGAGAAGCTTTATCAAAACAGTACTTTTTTAAAGCAATACTCAAATTCTGTACAATGATTTAAATACCCAATAATTCAGTTTCTCAATCCTATGAGTACTAGTGTGAAGCAGAAATGTACATGATCACTAACAACCATTATCTTCGCTTGTTGAGTACACAGATACATCTAATATGTTCTTTTTGGGACAAGCCATGCTTCCAAACTCTGTTTATCTTGCATAGTTGCTCAGACTCATCATTAGAGACTTTGAGTCATCTAGCGACTGTGTTAACAGTGTCTTCTAAAAAGAAACTGTGGTGTCTAAACAGAGCAAGCAGCAGCAAGGTATTCCAATCAATCAGATTGCTAAATCCTCACTCAGGAGCAAGTTTAAACCATGAAGCAACATCAATGCAGAGGGATAAAAAAAATTGAAAACAAGGGATTAGTTAAGCAAGGTGACTATGTTAATAATTATTACTAATAAATTTATATCGTTCCACATTTGTTAAGTTCATGTTTCAGGGCCAAAGTGGTTATTAAATATTAATTATTTCTTATTTTGTATATTGATTAGAGTCAAGAGTCATACAGCATGGAAACCGACCTTTTGTTCCAACTTGTCCATGACGACCAGGTTTCCCAAACTGAACTAGTCCCTATTTGCTTGCGTTTGGTCCATATCCCTCTAAACCTCTCCTATTCATGTACCTGTCCAAATGTCTTTTAAATGTTGTAATTGTACTCGCCTCTAGCACTTCCTCTGGCAGTTAGTTCCATATATCCACAACTCTCAAAATGCTCTTAAAAACTCACTTGTAGATAAATTCAACCTGAACTCTCTTAATTGCTTTCAGTGTGCAACTAATGGGAAAGTACAGCAGGTGCAAGACATGACAGGAACGTTAGTGTGCAGTCTATCGCCAAGGACTGCAACAATGTACTCTAACTGAGCATGTTTAATGCCAGAAGCTGCTATCAGATATACAGTTAGCTCTATCAGAAAGAAGTGATAACATTTGAGCAGTGACTGGTGAAACATAGCCTGAATTTAGACCTGGAGTAGAATTAAGAGGGGAAATATTTAACATGGGAACAATCTTTGATAAATATCTAAAAGCAAACAAGAATATTTACATCTGCTTCAAAAGCATTGGAAAAGCTTTAGATTTTGTTTAACAACAAAGTTAATAGATGTGTAACTGATCTGTAACAGTGACAGTAAAAATGTGGGAACCTTTCAGAGCCTATTCTGGGACAAAATACTGAGCATCAAGCTGAGAGAAAAATCTGACACATCACAAGTGAAGAGAGGAGAGGACAGCATGTATTGTCCTTGAGAAGGTGGTAGTGAACTGTCAACTTCAACCACTGCAGTCCATGATGTGTAAGTATACTTGCATAGCTATTAGGGAGGGAGTTCCAGGATTTTAACCTAGGATAGTATGTGGCTTAGTGGAGAACTTACACGCAGTGGTGTTTCCCATGCATCTGCTGCCCACATACTTCTAGATGGTGGAGGTCACAGGTTTGGAAGGTGATGTCTGAGAAGCCTTGATGAGCTCTTGCACTGCACCTTGTTAATGGTATGCGCTGTTGCCGCTATGCATTTGTGCTGAAGGATATGAATGTTAAAGGTGTTAGACAGGGTGCCATTCAAGGAGGCTGCTTGTTCGTCATAAGAGTCATAGAGTCATACAACATGGAAACTGACCCTTCGATCCAACCAGTCCATGCCGAACACAATTCCAAACTAAACTAGCCCCACCTGCCTGCTCCTGGCCCATATCCCTCCTAATCTTTCCGAAGTGTCTTTTAAATATTGTAACTGTGCCCACATCCAGCACTTCCTCAGGAACATTATTCCACATGGGAACCACCTTCTGTGTAAAAAATTTGCCACTCATGTCATTTTTAAATCTCTCTCCTCTCATCTTAAAAATATGCCCCCTAGACTTGAAATTCCCCACCCTGGAGAAAAGACATCAATACCCCTCATGATTTTATAAACCTCTATAATGGTCACCTCTCAATCTCCTATGCTCCAGTGAAAATAGTCCTAGCCTATCCAGTGTTTCTTTACAACTCAAATCTTCCATACCTGGCAACATCCTGGTAAATCTCCTCCGAACCCTCTCTAGCTTAATAATATCCTTCAGAACAGGCCTCACCAATGTCTTGTACAACTTCAACATGACTTCATAACTCCTATACTCAAAGAACCGAGCATGAAGGCAGGCACGGTAAAAGTCTTCTTAATCACCTTTTCTATATGTGACGCAAACTTCTAGAAATATGCACCTGAACCCCGAGGCCCTTTGTTCTACAGCACTACCTCAGGCCCTACCACTAATTGTATAAGTCCTGTCCCGTTTGTTGTACCAAAATGCATTATCTCGCATTTATTCAAATTGAACTCCATCTGCCATTTTTCAGCCTATTTACCCATTAGATCAAGATCTCTTTGTAATCTTAGAAAACCTCCTTCACCATCTACAAAGCCACCAATTTTTATGTCATCCACAAACCTACCAACCATGCTTTCTATATTATCTTCCAAATCATTTATATAAATGACAAACAAAGAGGATCGAGGACTGATCGCTGTGGAACACTGCTGGTGACAGGCCTCCAGTCCAAAAAGCAACCCTCTACCACCAGTGTCTCCTGCCGCTGAGTCAATTTTGTATTCAAGTGGAAAGCTTGCCCTGAATCCCATGTGACCCAACTTTATTAATTAGTCTACGATGCAGATCCTCATCAAAGTCCAAGTGAACGATGTATACTGCTCTGCCCTCAACTATCTTCTTGGTTACCTCCTCAAAAAAGCTGACTATCCCTAACCAATTTTTGCCTCTCTAAATGTTTATAAATCCTATCTTTTAGAATCACCTCCAACAACTCACCCACAACCAAAGTCAGACTTAACACAGTATGGAGCCAGAGGAACACAGCAGGCCAGGCAGCATCAGAGGAACAGGAAAGTTGGCATTTCGCGTCAGGACCCTTTTTTAGAAGGGTTTCAGATTTTCTGAAAAAGGGTCCCGACCTGAATTGCCAACTTTCCTGCTCCTCTGATGTTGCCTGGACTGCTGTGTTCCTCGAGCTCCACATTGTGTTACCTCCTGCATCTGCAGTTCTTACTATCTCTCACCGAAGTCAGACTCACAGGTTTATAGTTCCCCAGTTTCTCCTTACAAGCCTTTCTGAAACAAAGGCACATTAGCCACCCTCCAGTCATCAGGCACCTCACCCATAGGTGCAGATGATGCAAATACTTCTGCAAGGAGTTCCACAATTTCCTCCCTTACTTCCCTGGGATACAGTAGATGAGGTCCCAGAGATTTATCCACGTTTCTATTTCTCTAAGACCTGCAGAACATCCTCTTCTGCAATGTGAACTGTTTTTAAAACATCAATATTTATTTCCCTGAGCTCGCTAACCTCCATTTCTTTCTGCACAGTAAAGACTAACTCGAAATATTCATTTAATGTTGTGCTTCTTGAGTGTCTTTGGAGCTGCACTCATCCTGTCCAATGCACAGTATTTCATTACTCCTGACTAGTGCTTTGGAGATGGTAGACCGGTTTGGAAGAATCAGATGATGAGTTACCCGCTGCAGAATCCCAACTTCTGACCGGTTTCTTATAGTCACAGTGCTTATATGGCTGGTCTAGTTCGGTTTCTGTTCAGTGGCAAACCAACCCCCATGACTTTGATCATGGTGGATTCAGTGATGGCAATGCCATTAAATATCAAGGGATGGTGTTTGGACTCTGTTTGGAGAAGGCTCATTACCTCACATTCGTCTGACACTAGCCACTACCAGCTCCAGTCTCAATGTCATGCATTTGGACGCAGAACATTTCACTATCTGAAGAGTCGGTCCCATCTGCCTTCACTCAAGAGAATGAGCATGAAGGTATGGAACTCAGGGGAAGAGACTGTGAGGTGCTTGAGCAAACTGACATAGGGAAGGTCAAGGTATTGGAGGTGCTGGCAGGCTTAAAAATGCACAAGTCTCCAGGTCCAGATTAATTGTATCCCAGACTGCTGTGGGAAGCAAGGAAGGAGATGGCAGGGGTACTGACCCAAATTTTTAATTCCTCTCTAGCCATGGGGGAGGTGCCAGAGGACTGGAGAACAGCTAATGTGGTTCTGATATTTAAGAAGGGCAGTAGAGATAAGCCAGACAACTTCAGACTAGTGAGTCTCATGTCAGTGGTAGGGAAACTATTACAGAAAATTCTGAAGCAGATCATCTACCTCCATGTGAAGAGGCAAGGCTTGATAAGGGATAGAATAGCTTTTTTACAGGGAGATCATGCCTAACAAATTTAATTGAATTTTTTGAAGTGGTGATCGGGTGTGCAGATAAGGGTAGTGCAGTTGATGTAGTTCAAATGGATTTCAGCAAAGCCTTTGACAAGGTCCCAAATCGGAGATTTATCAAGAAGGCAAATGCATTTGGCATACAGGGTAATTTCATAAAGTGGATTCAAAGGTGACTCAGATATATTAGACAGAGGGTAATGACGGAAGCTGCTTTACAGGTTGGAAGCCAGAGCCAAGTGGGTTACCACAGGGATCTGGGTGAGTTCCCTATTATCCACCTTTTATGTACATGGCGTAGATAATTGAATGGGGGACTGGATTAGTAAGTTTGTGGACAACACAAAGATTGGTCCGGTAGTTAACAATGAGGTTGAGTGTCTTAGGCTACAAGAAGATATAAACAGGATGGTGAAACGGACAGATATGTGGCAGATGAAATTTAACCCTGAAAAATATCAGGTGATACATTTTGGAAGGAATAATTTGGCAAGCAAGTATTCAATTGACAGCATGACACTAGGAAGTTCTATGGAACAAAGAGACCTAGGAGCGTTTATTTATTGACCTCTGAAGGTGGAAGGGGCATGTCAATAGGGTGGTAAAAAAGCATATGGGACACATGCTTTTATGAATCGAGGCATAAATTACAAAAGCAGGAAGTCACGTTGGAGTTGTACGGAACTTTGGTGAGACCACAGCTAGAGTACTGTATGCAGTTCTGGATGCCATATTACAGGAAGGATGTGATTGTACTGGAGGAGGTGCAGAGGAGATTCACCAGGGTGGTACTTGGGATGGAAAATTTAAGTAATGAGGAAAGATTGGATAGGCTTGGGTTGTTTTCAAAGTTATTTTAGAGAACTGTAGCTTGGGTTGTGGATGAGGTTGTAGATTTGCTTGCCGAGCCGGTGTGTTTGATCGCAGATGTTTCATCACCCTGCTCGGTAACATCGTCAGTGTGCCTCCGGTACAGCATCGTTCTGTCCCGCTTGTTATTTATATGCCTCTGTTTGCTGGGGTGGTTGGCATTACTTCCGGATCTGTTTTTCAGTGGTTTGTATATCAGGTCCACTTCAATGTGTTTGTTGATGGGAGAATGCCAGGCCTCCAGGAATTCCCTGGTATGTCTTTGTTTGGCATATGCTATTTTGGATGTGTTGGATGTGTTATGTATGGAGCCTGAGTAGTCTCTGATGTAGGGTAGGATGAACAGTGTGTCTGGCCGTTTTGTGTCTTCTTGTTGTGGCCGGTCGTGGAGGTAATGGCGGATTGTGCTTTCTGGCTTTCCATTCCTTTCAAACATTCTGTATAAATGCTCCTGTTCTGCTTTGTGCAATTCCGGGTTGCTGCAGTGTGTTTGAATAATGTTCTGATGCAGCTCCATTTATGGGTGCTGGGGTGGTTGCTGCAGTAATTAAGTATCTGGTCCATATCTAGCCACCAAGAGACATGACTAATTCTTATTGGTCTCGATACTCATGGACAAAGAAGGACACAAATTCGACTGGAACAACACATCCATAATAGCACGAGCCAAACAGAGACATGCCAGGGAATTCCTGGAGGCCTGGCATTTCAACCAGAACTCAATCAACAAACATATTGAACTGGACTTGATATACAAACCACTGAAAAACAGAAACGGAAATGATGCCAACCAGCCCAGCAAATCGAGGCATATAAATAATAAGTGGGACAGAACATCAACGCTTCACCGGAGGCACATTGACGATGTTACCTAGCAGGGTGACAATACGTTTACAACGAAACACGCCGGCTCGGTGAGCAAGTCTACCTTGGGTTGTTTTCATTAGAGCAGAGAGTATTGAGGGCGATCTGATTGAAATGTACAAGATTACGAGGGGAATAGACAGAGTGGACATGGAGCAGTGTTCCTTTTTGTTGAAGGGCCAGTCACGAAGGGACACAAGTTCCAGATGAGGGGTAGGACATTTAGGGGGCATGTGAGGAAAGATTTTTTTTTTTACTCAAAGGGTGGTGACAGTTTGGAATATGCTGCCTGAGAGGGCAGTAGAGGCAAATTGGCATGTCATAACATTCAAGGTTGTGGGCCAAGTACTGGTAAATGGGTTTAGGTTGAAGGTCAAGTGTTTTTCACATGCTGGTGCAGACTCAATGGGCCGAAGGGCCTCTTCTGCATTGTATGATTCTATGAGTCTCAACTGGCACTGAATATTGAGCAATGAACATCCATACCTTTGACCTTATACAGTCATACAGTATGGAAACAGACCCTTTGGTCCAACTAGTCCTGACCTAGTTGACCATGTTCCCAAACTAAACTAGTCCCACTTACCTGTTTGACCCATATCCCTCCAAACCTTTCCTAATCATGAACTTATCCAAATGTTTTTAAACTTTCTAACTGTATCTGTATCCACCATTTCCTCTGGCAGTTTATTCCATACTAACCACTCAGTGTGAAAAAGTTGCCTCTCATGTTCCTTTTAAATCTTTCTCCTCTCATCTTAAAAATATGCCCCACCTTAGGAAAAAGGCTTTGCTAATCAACTTATCTGCGCCTCTCACGATTTTATAAACTGCTATAAGGTAACCCGTCAACTTCTTGCCCTCCAATGAAAAAAGTCCCAGCCTACTTAGCCTATTTTTATAATTTAAACACTTCAGTCCTGGCAACATCCTGGCAAGTCTTCTCCGAATCCTTTCCAGTTTAATAACAGCGTTCCTATAACAGGGTGACCAGAATTGGACACAGTACTCCAGAAGAGGCCTCACCAAGGTCCTATACAACCGCAACATGGCATCCCGACTCATATACTTAAAGGTCTCAGCCATGAAGGCAAGCATGCTAAATGTCTTCTTAACCACCCTGTCACCCTAGGGGGAAGGCCATTGATGAAGCAAATGAAGATGTTTGGGATGAGGACACTACCCTCAGGAACTGCTGCAGTGATATCCTTCAACTGAGTTGACTGAGTGCCAATGATAATCATCATCCCTTTTGTTAGATAAGGCAACAAGTCCCACACTCCAATTCCCAATGACTCCAGTATTGCTAGAGCTCTTTAATACCATACATTTTCAAATGCAATCTTCTTGTCAATGGCCGTCACCCATATCTCCCTGAGTCCAGATGATGAGTGGGCACAGTGGGATTGGAACTGAGTTTAAGTAAACAGGTTATTGTTTTCTATGTACTGCTTGACAGCATTGTAGAGAACAACTTCTAACAGGGTGCTTAAGATTGAGATTAGACTAATAGGGTGTTTATTCGCTGGGTTGGATTTGTCTATCTATTTGTTGACAGGACATATTTGGGCAACTTCCACCTTGCTTGTAGGTGCCAGTGTTTCAACTATGCTGGAACAGCTTGGTTAGGAGATAGATAATTCCAGAACACAAGACTCAACACTGTTGCCACAATGTTGTCAAGGCACATAAGCCTTTGTTGTATCTAACAATTTCAGATATTTCTTGATATCAGGTGGACTGAATCAATTTAGTTCAAACTGGCATCTGTGATGCTTAGAACCTCGGGGCAGGCAGTGATGGATCATCTACTTGGCACTTCTCATTGAAGATGCCTGTAAATGTTTCTGCCTTGTCTATTGTACAATGTGCTGGGCTCCCTCATCATTGAGATGGAGATACTGGTGTAGCTTCCTCCTCCTGTTAGTTAACTGTCCGCAACCATTTATGCCTGGAAGTGGTAATATTGGAGAGCTTAGTTCTGGAACGCTGGTTGTGGGACAGTTTAGCCATCTACTGCATCCTGGTTGGCATGCAATTGGTCATGAATTGTCGTTTCACCACCTCATTTCTAGCTATATCTGGTGTTGCTCCTGACATGCCCTCCTGCACTCTTCAGTGAAGCAGGATGATCCCCTAGCATAATATTAATGGTAGACTACAAATATGCCAATCCATGAGATTACAAATTGTGGTTGAATATAATTCTGATGATGGCCCATACTGCCTCACACATACTTAAGAGTTTAGTTCCTTCCCGTGCTCAAAATCTATCCAGTCAGCATGATGGCAGTGCCACACATTGGAGAGCATCTTCAATGTAAAAACAGGATATAGTCTCCACAAGGACTCAGTGATAATTACACTGACCAAAACTGTTCTTACCAGATGCATCTGCTACAGGTAGATTGGTGAAAACACAGTCAAATCCGATTTTCCCTTTAGTTGGTTCCCTCACTACCTGCCACAGGTCATCCCAGCAATGATATCCTTTAGAACTCTGACATTTCGGTCAGTAGTCATACTACCAAGCCATTTGTGGTGATAGACATTATAGTCCTCAACACAGTACATGCTGTGTCCTTGCTACCATCAGTTCATCCTCCACGTGATGTTCATCATGCAGGACTACAGATTCATTAGCGAAAGAGCAGTATATGCTAAGCAGTCACAGGTTTTGTTGCACATGTCTGACATAATGCCATGAGACGTAAAAATTGAGGACTCCTAGTCCAACTCCCTCTCCACTGGATATAACTGCCCTATTGAAAAGCAGCAAATCCAAGACTGCTGGTGGCGAAGTTTGGGACTGTCATTTTCATGGAATCAAACCTAACAAATAACGTCTGGCTGTTGCTTGACTAGTTTGCAGGGCAGCTGTCCCAATTTCAGCACAGGTCCCCAGATGTTAGTAAGGAGGACTTGGCAGGGTCAACAGGGCTACGTGTGCCATTTTTGCTTCTGGTACCTCAGTTCATCTTGCTTTGCTTCTTTTATCAGACATTGCCAGTGATTGATGCAACTAAGTGGCTTGCTAGATCATTTCAGACGGCAGTTAAAAGTCAACCACACTACTGTGGATCTGGAGTCACATGGAGGTCAGACCAAGTGAAGATGGTGGGTTTTATTTCCCTAAAGCATATTAGGGATCCTGATAGGTATTTATGACAAATCAACAATGGTTTCCTGGTCACCATCAAAATAGCCTTTAATTCCAGATTGATGAATCGAATTTAAATTTCACAATCTGCCTTAGTAGCATTGAAACACATGTCCCCAGAGTATTAGTCTGGGTCTCAGAGTTACTGGTCCAGTGACAATACTGCTAAGCCTCCTGCTAAAAGGAGTTTGACAAGTGTGCATATTGTCAGCAAAATTATTCAATCTCTACACAGAAAATATATTCAAAAAGTAGATGTATATTCAGGAAAATAAATTACAGGCATGAACATAAACTTGGACTATGCTGACAATATTGCACTCCATTATTTGCAGAATCAGAGCATCAAAGGGGCCAAAAAGAATGGTGGTTGGAAGGAATAGGTTAGAAAAATCAAGCATCAAGATTGGCCACACTGGAACAAGTCGATAAGTCTCTATTTAGGTCAAATACAGAAGATGGCAAATATCGGGCAGAATTTAGAAAAATGACAGAGGTAATTTTGTGATGAAGAATGTGCTAACAAGAAAACTCAAGTTTGAAACAAGGAAAAAAAAACTTATAAGATGGCCCAGTTTCCGGTATGTCTCAAATTCCTGAACAGTAATTGAAGCTCTATGCAAGAAAACAGAGGCCTTTGAAAAGTGGATTATAAGATGCATACTAAAAGTTTAGTATACAGACCATAACACAAACAAAGAGGTACTTGAAATTGCAAGAAAATATATTTTTGTATTTGATCAGGGCTAAAACACTACCAAGAGCTCTTTTAGAGGGCCATGGTGGAAGGCAGCAAAGACAGGGGTCAAACTAGGCATGGGTAGATGATGGATTCATAGAATAATTACATACAAACTACACTCTATGTGCAAAGATTGCACAAGATTGATAAGCATGGCATACCGTAACAGCAGATCTGCTAGGAAGGGACAGCAGGCTACAGCAGTTAGGTCTATCACCTAAGACTAAGCAAGCATATGAAAACTGAGTAACAACCATAAGAATACAAGGCAAGAGTAGGGACTTTTGTCTCCTCAGGCAAGCTGTGCCATGCTACACAGATTGTGGCTGATCTGTCCCAGATCTCAACTCCTCTTTTGCACCAGCTCATTATAGTCTTCAACTCCATGATAATTCAAAAATCTACCTGCAACCTTATAAAATACTTCCAGTGATCAAGTCTCCACAATTCTTTGGGGAAGAGAATTCTATACTTTCACTTTCTCTGGGAAAAGAAATTGCTTTGCTTCTCAACATTAAATGGTTTCCCCCTTATTCTTTGACTATGACCCCTAGGTCAAGATTCTGCACAATTGAAAACAACTTCTCAACATTTACCCCTGTCAAGTCCCCTCAGAATGATTCAATAGGATCATCATTCATTTGTCTAAACTCTAATGAATAAAAGACTAACTTGCTTAGTTGTTCTTGGCAAGTCAGCCTCTCAGCCCAGGAATCAGCCAAGTGAATCTCTTTTGAATCACCCGTGATGCCAGTGTATCCTTTCTTAAATACAGGGATAAAAACTATACATTGCACTCCAGGCACTGACACAGCAACACGTTGTACAGTTGTGACAAAACTTCCCTATCTTTAAACTCCAACCTCCTACCAATAAAGGCCAAGATTCCATTTGCCTTCTAATTATTTGCTGCACCTAGATAGCTAGTGTTTGTGTTTCATGCACAGAAACACCCAGATCCATCTGTGCTGCACTTATTTGGAGATTCTCTCCATTTAAATAATAGCCTTTTGATTCTTCCTGCCAAAGTGCAGGACTTCATATTTTTCTATCCCATCTTCCAAGTTTTGTCCACTCACTCAACCGATCTGTATACCCCTGCAGATTTCTCATTGCCTCATCACAATATGCCTTCCTACCTATTTTTGCATCAGTAAACTTGAATACGTTACATGCTGTCCACTCCACGAAGTCACTAATACAGCTGATAAATAATTGAGGTTCTAGACTGATCCCTGAGGTAATCCCCCACGTACATCATTCCAACCTGAAAAAGACTCATTAATCCCAACTGCCCTCTGTGTGTTAACCAATCCTCACTCCATGCTGATACATTACTGCCAATACCATGAGCTCTATCTTATGCAATAATCTTTTGCATGCCACATAAGCACATACCTTCTGGAAATCTAAAAACACTACATCTACTGGTTTCCCTTTATCAAATCTGCTTAATATATCCTAAAGAACTCTAGTAAATTTATCAAGCATAATTTTCTTTTCATAAACCACGTTAATTCTTCCTGATTATGTTAAGCTTTTCTAAATGTTGTTTTTACTTTCTTGATAACGGATTCTAGCAATTTCCCAACAAAGATTTATTTCGTGTTATCTGAGGTTCAAAGTACAAAATATTCATGTCAGTCTGATTTTGTCATATCAACGAGTAAGGAATAAGCTTCCCCTGTTATATCACTGTAAGCCCATTCACTACAATTTGGTAACTACTGATATTGAATTATATGAAAATATGCTTCAAAGCAAACAATATATCCATTGCCTGGAACTGTGGAGAAATCTCTATGCAGGATTTGCACATTCACTATAGAAAATATAGTACATCTTACCAAAAATCTTTAAAATTTTGCAATGATCCAGCTGTACCATAAAACTGCACTAATTAGCTCAGCATGCATTATTTTCTTCATTTAAGACAGTTCCCATATTTGTCTCCATCTTCAACTCCTATAATAAGGCACATCTGCTAACCAAAGTTTCGAACACAAATAAGGCGATCATGCTGTTTTAATAGTTAAACATGGGCTATAAAAATTCCAATTGGCACTTAATGTCTGACCATAGCTCAATCGTTCCCTGTAAATTCGGATTAGATTATCTCTTCCCGCATTTAATATTTGTGGCACAGAAGCATTGGGTTGCATTTTGCGGTCAGCGGAGAATGAATGGCACCAGCTGTTCAAGACACTAACACTTGCCCACAAGTTTTGCTCTGGAACTTGGATGTAACTGGAAAGTCATTTTGGCACAGTACCCTCTACAGAGGATATTAGTTGTGCACGACCAGGCAAACCACTGATGTACTCGTTAATCAACTGGACTGAAGAATTGTTACGGAGTTGGGCAGAGTCTGAACCAGGAAGTGTAATATTCTAATTTATATTTATAATTTAACTTAATTACAAATCAAGTACTGAAAGCAAATACACAAGAGGGATTAAACCAGACAGATAGGAGACAAGGAAAAAGTTTTTTTTTAAATTTGCAATATAATTAAAACCTGAAGGAATGAGTAAATTTTGTGCATCAGAAAGGTTGTCTGGAGCTAATTTACAGTTAACACACAATTATAAGTTCACTTTCACTTGAATCACAAAGACTAGCCTTCTCTGGCAAGTTTTGTGGTTATCTATTACCCAAGTGCGGCAACTTGGAATGTTCCATATACTTTAATAAGAGAGTCCCAAAATTTCTGTAGCAAAATTTCTGGAGTAGCAGGTAACCAGGACAAAAACTTGTTCATTTTGACATTTAACTGTGCACATGACGTTGTTGTCCATTTGAGTTTTGACTAACAGTGAACACATAATCTCATTATTCTTAATGCAAAATCCAAGGCCTTTAAGTAAGGCATAATTATGAAGTGCAACTACATGGTTTAAATAGGCATGCTGCACAGTTTTAAGTAAGTTAAAGATGTTATAGTTCTATCAGTTGCTCCACGTAACTTCAATTAAAAGTGAAATGCAATTGACAGTTTAGTTTTAGTATTATCTGTGAAAGTAAGTATACAGGTCTCCTCTGTGCACACGGTAGCATATCTAATGCAATAATGTGATATCTAAACTCTTGACTAAACATTAATAGGCTTTATTAAATATAACTATTGTGGTAAGACAGTGCATCCTGCCAAAACCTTACAGTCTCCACTTCCATGTGATCAGTCATCATTAGCACATCTCTTTCCCAATGCTCAGTTGCAATTCTTTGAGTAAAGATAATGTTAACCCTTTGCTGCACAATCCCTCCTTAACCAAGTCCTTATCCTCCTTTAGTGTATGTGCATTTACACTTTTTCCAAAACTACATGCTTTACAAAGAAAGAATACAAGGTGGCTTCGTCTATCTCTGTGAACACATATAGAAATTCCTGTGGAGGCTCTGGAGAGTGCAGCACGCTAATCTGTTTCATTGAATTATAGAATGCCTACAGTGTGGAAAAACAGGCCATTTGGCCCAACAGGTCCACATGGAGCCTCCAAACAGCATCCCACCCAGACCCATCCCCCTACCCCTGTAACCCCGTATTTCCCATGACTAACCCATCTAGCTTGCACATCCCTGAACACTTTGAGCAATTTAGCATGGCCAGTCCACCTAACCTGCACATCTTTGGACTGTGGGAGGAAACTACAGCACTCAGCGGAAACCCGCACTGACACAGGGACAATATGCAAACTCCACACAGACAGGTGCCCAAGGGTGGAATCAAACCTGGGTCCCTGGCGCTGTGAGGCAGCAATGCTAACCACTGAACCACCGTGCCACTCTGGCAGTCAGTGACCTTATCTCAGTCATCAGTGGCTATGAAGCCTCAGTGTCCTCTTGCGGATCAGAGCACGATGGCCACCTAGTTATTAACTTCTGAAACAAAAATCAAGGAACTCCTCTTTCATTGGACAATACCATTAGTGTGTGCACATGATATATTCACACCAAAGTCTTGTCAGCAGTGTACCTGGTACAGCTGGCCCTTGAGACACACCTGAACAGTCCTTTTCTCATATAGGTAGGTCGTGAGCGCTGTGTCTCTGGTGAAGATGTGCCCTTGGACTGTCAATTAGACTCAAGGCGGCTATCATGTACAAGCCAGTCAACAAAATTCACACTACACTAATCCCATTTCCCAGCTCTTGGTCCATAGCCCTGAAGGATACTGCAATGCAAATGAATATCTAAATACTCCTTCACTGTTGAGAATTTCTGACTCAACCACCCTCTCAGGCAATAAGTTTCAGACTCCTACCACCCTCAACTCTCCTCTTAGCATTCTACCTCCTAATTTATATCTATACCCCGTTTATTGATTCCACAACTCATGGAAAACTGCCCTCCTATCCACCCCATCTATGCCCCTCATATTCTATTAGGTACCCTCTCAACATTTGCTGCTTGAAGGAAAACAATCCCAGCCTATTGAATCTTTCCTCATTGCTCAGACCCTGAAGCTCAGGTAACATCCAGGTAAATCTCCTCTGCTCCCTCTCTAATGTAATCCAATAATTTAGTGACCAGAACTGTCCTCAAGTTCTGGTCTAATCAGCATTTTATACAGTTCTAGCATTACTTACCTGTCCTTTTATTCTAGGTCTTGGTTAAGAAAATTAAGTATGTCATGTGCCTTCTTAACCACATTATCTACCTGCCCTGCTACCCTCAGGGATCAGCGGATGCACACACCAAATCCCTGTGATCTTCAGAACTTTCCAAGATCCTACGATTCAGTGTAATCGGTTGCATTGTTGGCCCTTCCATTAGCTCACATTTTTTTTCTGGATTGAATTACATTTGCTACTTATCCTCCACCTGACCAGAGCATTAATATTATCTTGCAGCTTTTGGCTATTCTCATTATTTACCACCCTAAAAATGTTCATATCATCTATGACCTTGTTGATTATGAACCCTACATTTAAGTTCAAATTACTAATATACAAAACAATTATTAAGGACTACAGCATCAAGCACTGCAGAACCTCACTGGAAATAGATTTTCATCACAGAAAGATCCCTCTAGCGTCACCCTCTGCTTCTTGCCTCTTGGCCAATTTTTCATGAGTACTTACTTTATTGACCTGTCTGCCATGAGGGACATTACAAATGTCTTGCTATAGTCCACACAGACCACATCAAATGTATTTGCCTCAGAAACACATTAATTTTTTGTGTTTGATTTGATCTTCGATTTCTTTCCATATTGGTCTTGAATGTTAATTCACTTTTTCTTCCCCATAGAAGCTGTCAGACCTGCTGTGTTTCTCCAGTATTTTATCTTTTCATTTTAGGTTTCCAGCATCTGCTATATTTTGCTTTTATTACCTTCATCAACACTTCTAGTTATCTCCTTAAAAAATTCATTTAAATTTGTAAAACATTACTTTCCCTCAGCAAATCCATGATGACTATCCCTGATTAATCTATGTTTCTCCAAATGCAGATTAATTCTGTCCTACAGAATTAAACACAGAGCATAAGATATAGGAGCAGGAGTAGGTCATTCAGCCCTTCGAGCATGCGCCGCCATTTGATACGATCATGACTGATCTGACCTTGGCTTCAATTCCACTTTCCTAGCTGCTCTCTATAACTCTTCAAGCCATTATTAATTAAAAATCTATCTTAAATTTACACAAGGCCCCAGCATCCACTCTTTCTAATAACTTCCCCATCACTAAGGTTAGTCTGACTGGTCTAACCTTTCCTTTTTTATTAATGGAACAATGTTAACATCCCTCCAGTTGTCTGACATCCATTTGTGGCCAGACAGGATCTGAAAATCAGGGTCTCTGATATCTCCTCTCATGCCTCCTTCAATAGCTTAGGTTAAATTTAATCGGGACCTCTGGATTTACCCTCCTTTAAGGTTGTTAAAGTATCTAGTCTCTCTTTTCTATGTCAATTTCTTCCAATACTTCAGTCTGCTCTCCCTACATTGCCCTTTTCCATTATGAAAACTGATGGAAAGTATTACTCTAAGGTACTATTCTTTCCCTAGTTATTCTCTTCTTCTTTCATGCATTTCACTAAAACCCTTTGAATTTTTCTGAGTCTACCAGCCAGTGCTTTCTCAAGTACTCACTGAGCTTTCCTAATTTATTTTGCAAGACCCCTCCTGCTTGTTTTATACTCCTCTAGTAACTCTGTTGCACTGAGCCCTCTGAATCTACCATAAGCTTCCCTTCTATTCTGAATCCTAACTTTTATGGCCCCTGGTCTTCATCCCACTCTTGGTCTTTGTAGGAACATATTTGTCCCGTACTCTCGCTATTTCCTTCTTAAATGCCTCCCGCTGCTCTGACACAATTTTATCTGCAAGCAGCTGGTCCTAGTCCACTTGAGTCAAATTGTATTTTAATTTGAAAAGATTAGACTTAATGAGACCATCAGATCTTAAGAAACAGTAACAGGAGTAGGCAATTCAGCCCCTTGAGCCTGCTCCAATATTCAGTAGGATCATGGCTGATCTGACATTTCTCACTTCCATTTTCCTGCCCTTTCCCCATTATCCTCAACTCCCTGACAGATTAGGAATCTATCTCTGCCTTAAATATACACAAGGACTCTGAGCCCCACAGCTCTGTTGTAAGGAGTTCCAAAGACTCAGAACAAATTTTTTCTCATCACACTCTTAAATTGCAACCCTTTATTCTGAGACTATCCTCTCTAATCCTAGACTTTGCCATGATGGGGAACATCTTCTCGGCATTTACCCTTTCAAGCACCTTAAGATTCAGTCTTAATGATATCACTTTTCATTCTTCTAAGAGTTCCAATCTGTTTAGAAATAGTAAGAACTGCCGATGCTGGAATCTGAGATAACAAGGTGTGGAGTTGGAGGAACACAACAGACCAGGCAGCATCAGAGGAGCAGGAAAGCTGACGTTTCAGATCTGGACCCTTCTTCAGAAATGGGGAAGGGGGCTCTGAAATAAATAGAGGTGGGGGGGGGTGGTGATAGAAGGTGGATAGTGGAGTGGATAGGTGGGAGAGAAGACAGACAGGTCAAAGCGGCGGGGATGAAGTGAGTGAAGGTGAGTGTAGGTAGGAAGTTGGGACCAACTCACTGACCAACCCCCATCCCAACTTCCTACCTACACCCACCTTCACTCGCTTCATCCCTGCTGCCTTGACCTGTCCGTCTTCTCTCCCACCTACCTGCTCCACTATCCACCTTCTATCACCGCCCGAATGACTGTATGTGTGGAGTCTGCACATTTCCCCATGACTATGTGCCAGGTTTCTGCCAGGTGCTCCTGTTTCCTTTCACAGTCCAAAGATGTGCATGTTAGGTGATTGGCCATGCTAAATTATCTATAGAATCCAGGGATGTGTAGGTTAAGTGAATTAGCGATGGGAAATGTGGGGTTATGGGGATAGGGTGGGGTGTGGGTCTGGGTAGGATGATCTTCAGAGGGTCAAAGCAGACTCGCTGGGCCGTATGGCCTCTTTCATGTAGGGACTCTATAAGGTATTTAATTAGCCATCTGGACACTGTAAAAATAATTCTTATTTCATGCTGCGACCTGTAGTGTACTGGAACTGCTGCAACAGTACAATCATTCAGTCTTGCTCATAACAATTTCCAGCTTAGTGAAGGTAGTGTTGTTTGCATGTTTAGCTAGCTTGTTACCTACAGATGCCATAGGATGTATCCCTTGTTGCACTACCTTTCCAAATGTGTTTAGTTGACAAATTCTAATGGAGCCAATCACTTCAAGAACTGGCACCACTGTTAAGTAGGATATAGTAAGCTGCATGACTCTGGAAATAACAGTATTTGGGATCAACACCTTAATCTCCTCTTTTACTTTGATTCTAAACGGGTGTGGGACATCCAGATGGATTGGCTTCTACCTTAAGTGTGATATTTAATTTCCCAAAGTCTTTAAAGATTTTTGGGTATTGTGTCAACTCATTTGCTGCAATTTGACATAATTGAGTCTACTTTAAGAATGAGGTTGATGGGTGTGCAGGCTGTCCTACCCTGCAGTAAGAACAGATTACTTCAGACAATACACAATGCTTCTACAATGTTCCCATCTTTGAGCGTTTTAATGTTGCCTGAATCTGGCCTTCAACTGTTATAATGGATCCTCTTGGGCAATGCAGTTGGACAGATGATGGTTCTAAGATAACCTGCTTTAACTATTTGAGGCTACCCAATAACACAGTAACTTCAGCCCCTTCGAGTACAACTGGCCATTAACATCAATGTTCACACTCCATTATTGATTATCCTAATCGAGAAGAAAGATTTTGCAGTACAGGTTGACCAGAAAAGTGGTCACCTTGTTTCTTCAAATACACTCTCCAGTAATCAGTGAGGAATATTTTCACTGCAGCACTAGCTTTCTGCAGCATGGGCAAGCACTTCTTTCCACCTGCAGAACTTATCCATGCCATTCTGGGAGATGTGAAAATGGCCTTTTCTGCATAATTCATTTTAGGACATTTCCTATCGATAAGCATTTAGCTGTGGAGCCAACTCAACCGCATCCAGAAATAGACAGTTTCTCGTTGGCTACACCTATTTATAGAAATGTTAAGAAAAATCATAGATTTTAATTATGTCTTTCAATATGTCTGCATGTGCTTTCAGTTGCAACTTCACTCTATAAACTGAAAATTCATTTTTGACTGTTAAGAATAACTAAAATAATCAGTTGAAGTAAATTCTATCACTGTTGGCTTTTAGTTATGTAATTGGTTTCTCAAAATTACTGCATACCCTGTGCAGAAATTTCTCCAGCATTTTTGCATTTGATACTAGACTGCTTTGTACCTTGAAATATTTTCCATTTGTAACATCTGAATTTATGAAGTCAGCACTATTTACAACGGGATATATATTGTTTTGTAGCAGCCTCTGTGGAAGTCAATATTTGTACGTTAGTTTGCTCTGCACTGACTTCAATGACCTGTGCAAACTTGGCTTTTATAACCTTCCTGAGGTTTCCCTTCAGCTGCAGATTTCTCCAAATTAAATTCTTTCAACAATGGTACAGTTTTTCTCCTGAACAGAGGTTTAAAACTTTGGCTGTGGTTCAAAACACATTTCAGTAGAACATATGGAATTTATCCACTACTTAATAGAACCGCCACTAGTCAAGTGAAGACAAATGTATACAAGCTCATCCGAGTTAACAATCCTGAAATATTAATATTTTAGTTAGTCACTAGACAAAAGCTAATTGGTTTCAAACACTGATCAATATGAAATGTGCCGCGATGAATTATATTTAAGTTGGATATTAATCATTAATAGATGTTGGTCTAATTCTCATTCACTGCTTCAGAATATCACGTTTGGAACAGGACTTAATTCTTCTTGTTATCACATGACAAAGCAGAAAAAGGTTTCCACAGAAAAGACAATAAGGTTGATTTCTAAATCATTATAAGGTGAAATTAAACTGAAGAACAACATTCTCTGCAAATGAAGTTTAAAGTCAGGTGCACTACTTCTTATCTCCTTTCTTAACCTTACATTCCAGTTAAACTAAGCCAACTGAATGGATTTTCAGAGATAGTAGGAACTGCAGATGCTGGAGAATCTGAGATAACAAGGCGTAGAGCTGGATGAACACAGCAGGCCAAGCAGCATCA
>NC_063347.1:28301235-28313408 GCF_021869965.1 Rhincodon typus
CTGCTGTGTTCATCCAGCTATACACCTTGAATGGATTTTCAGCTGTCCCATCCATAGAGATGCTAAACAGCTGATTTAAGGGAGTGCTACTCGCAATACTGTTAGAAATGACCTCAGACATGATCACTAGAAATCAAACAAGCTGAAATTTCAATTAAATTTTTAGTTCTCCGTTAAATCCTGTAGGACAACCGTAAAAGTGCACTTTTTTTCAAATCTGCCCTCACATTAATTTTTTGTATCTTTATTTAAAAAGGCATTTGCCTTTATGACATGCAAAACTGTTTTAGCAGAAAACTACAAACAATGTGATCAATAAGCAGTGTGAAATTGAAGAGCTGAAGCCAGTGTTGAAAACCTTGTAGTCTGCTCAACATATTTTTAAACTGTGGAGAAAAACCATGCCTGTTAAAAGTTCTGTCATGACTGTCCATTTGTTAAATAGCTGCAAGCTAACACAAGTCGACTGGCTTGCGAGGTAGAAAAAGAAGTTAATCACGCTACACAAATTAAATGGAACAGATATTAATGGTGCTTAAGTAGGCAAATCAAGC
Source organism: Rhincodon typus (assembly GCF_021869965.1). Lineage (NCBI taxonomy): Eukaryota > Metazoa > Chordata > Chondrichthyes > Orectolobiformes > Rhincodontidae > Rhincodon > Rhincodon typus. Next base: position 28,301,790 of record NC_063347.1, read on the forward strand.
ACTGAGACAGAGTATTACACTTTCAGATACATTTTAAATCCATATTCTTATATTAACCATAGTCAGATACACATTTCAATTTCTTGGCACATAACACATCAAAACTGTGCAAACCTATTAAGCATGGAAACAAAAGTAATCTAACATGATAGATGTTATTCATCTCTTATAATCACCTGATTTGAAATTTTGAGAAAAATTGTATCCAATGTGTTTTCAGTTCACTTATTTAGCTTGATTCCTGTTTGATATTCAACATCATGATGATTTGTCAGGTTGTGTCCAGTGTGGCCAAGGTGGGGAAATATTTTCTACATCACTTTGCTATAACATTACATTTAAGACTGCAAAGAAAACTCTCTTGATAGCTGGGTTTCATTATAGGTTACAGAATGTTAATATAAGCAAGTGATATTAGTAAATTACAATGGCCTAATTTTGCCACAGGAATCTTACACAGATTACTGCACAAAAATAGGTCATTCAGCCAGCTGGTGTAAAGGACATTTTAATGCTGCTATCACAAATGAAAACTTTGTAAAGAAGCAGCAAACTAGAAACTCCCATACGTTAGCTGCTCTGTTACTATAACGTGAAGTGGTTCAATCAGCATTACATTAAATAGCCAGACTTCTGACTTTCCCTCTCCTACTAGAATGGATACGGCTAACACCAGAAAATAATCTCTAATTCGCTCCTTAAACAATTGTACTGCAAAATAATACTCAACAGTTTTGAAATTTGATCTATGAACACAAAAAAAACTTCATAATACTTGCAATAAAACTCCCCAACCTTCCTCAGATCTTTGAAGAGCTTGCACCAGAACTCATTACATTACTGTGCTCCAGATCTAATAATATTTCTGAGCTCAAACACTGTAGAATACCAGGGAGCATCACATTAGCAAATAATGACCAGGGACCTTGTCACTAGAATAAGCTCAGTTTTATAGTTTGTTGTGTCACACCAATACTTTGTTGATCATTGCGGAAGGCAGACACAAGAATCCCTAACATCTAACTTTCCAAAAAAAAGGCTTAATTTTCATCAAAATGCTTTGAAAATTTAAGTTGTATGTTTAACCAGCATTCCAGGATTAAATTCCTCTGTATGTGTTTCAGGTACTTTAATTTAGGTAGGCTTGTGTACATAATAAAAATTTCCTTGGGTTGGGTCTCTAGCTTATACCCATTAATAATGTCCATGGATCTGGTGAACATAAATGCACATTGTGAGCTCAATGATGTGTATATATGGAAAAGATGAGGTGAACTGAGGCAGGGATAATGGATATCTATCAACCCACCTCCATCTGCTGAGAGTTATCGGTCAAGTTGTCTTCTCGTTTACGAGCTTCCTCCAGTAATTGTGCATTTTTCTTCTTTTCCATCTGCTCTTTGTGCTTCAGGTTGGCCACTTTTTTATTTTGATCCTTTACTTGTCTAAAAATTAGAAATAAGAATCATTCAAGTTATTATTTTCTCACATTTCCACTCGTTAACACAATGCATTCAAAATTTCAGAAACTACTTCACATTGTACCTGTTGCTTTGATTAGTTCAGAAAGTTACCTCTCCAAATATGTCATTAAAGATGACAGCAGGAATACATGAACAGACCAAACATTCTGGGAATTTGTTACTTTTGAGTCACTGGACTTGAAACATTAACTCTACTTTCTCTCCACAAATGCTGCAATCGAAGTGCATGGTATTTTTGTGTTTTCTTACTATAGACAATAAATAGAATATTCTGAGTAAACAAAAAAGGTAACAGTTAATGAATATTCTTAATTATGGTTGATATTGTAATTTAGTATCCTTCATGAGAAGTTCACATTATTTGTACTGCATTTGACAAAGCTCTCATTTTCACTGGTGCAATTCACCATATTTGTAGCAAATTTACACAACTACTTTACATTTTAAGAAACAGTGCTATCGATGGTGCTATAACAAAAGAAAGAACTGTAGATTCTGAAGATCTGTAAAATAAAAAAGCAGGTGAAACTCAACTGGTCTAACAGCATCTGTGGAGAGAAATCAGAGTCAATGTTTTGAGTCTAATCACACTGCTTCAGAACAAGAAGGGGCACTGGACTTGAAAAATTAACTGTGCTTTCTGTCCACAGAGGCTGCCAAGGTCCTCCAGCAATTTCTGTTTTTGTTAAAAGAAATCTTACACACCATTATTTAAGTTTAACTGCTCATATTCAAACTAAAGAATCTACAAACATTGGAAGAAAGTTCATACTGAAGTTGTCAAATGTCGAAACTATACATTACACTGCAAATTACTTTTCAATGTATCAGTTCTAATATTCTGAATCCACAAACTATTTGATATATTTATATAGGGTATACTAAACTGATGAAAGTTATTTTAAATCCAAATCATTAATGTAAACATTATGTAACACAATGGTTGGAATCATAAAACACATGGAAGATTTATTTAAGTATTTAATTATTAGCATAAACAAAGTGGATTTTTTCAGCAAATAGATACAGAAATGCAAAGTATTGCTTAATCCACTGTATTATAACATTTCATATCAGTACTATGTTGGTGCAAGTATTTTTCAAAGGAAAGAAAAGTACTTTTTCATGAGTTTTTAAGACTACGTAAGTGATAGCATCTAAATTAGGGACAAAAACTTTTTCCAGTTTTAGATATAAAACTTCAAAAAAAGAGTGCTTTTTATTCTATTAAATTCAGTTTACTATCTTGCCATCACTGGAGTGTGGCTGACCTGAGGACAAAGGTTTTCCTTTCAACATGCACTTCCAAGATTGTAAAGAATTTCCTGTACATTCAGCAAAAACAAAAGAACGTTTTTTTTCTATAGGATTAAGTGCCCAGGCTAAGCCATTGAATGGCAATCAATTGAGTGACCATTGGTTCTCTTATCCATGCTTGAGCTAGAAGTAGAATTCAGTTCAATTTACACTATCATCACTACCAGTTAAGTTTTGAAAATATAATGCAATATGTATATTTGTGCAAAAATAAGGATGTCAAGATACACGGCACCAAATCAGCATAATTTTAGAACACTGGATTTTTCAATTGGTGAACTGTAAACTGTCTAAATTTACCTTACAACTCAGTTTTCCAAGGTGTGCTAAAGAATGAATTGGATGGCTTCAAATACATTTAAACATATACTTCTCATTTACTTGACATAGGTCAGCTATCAAAGTTGCTAGAATGTTTAGTAGATAGTTAACTAAGATTCCAATATGAAATTATAGCTTAATTTCCAAAGGATGTTAAAACCTTGTCAGCCTAACTGGCATAATTTACAATGGAAGCACTGTCTATTCCAAGAAGGGCTGGGAGGCCTGAAGCAGAATTGCAAGTGCTGACTTCCAGTTTATTGGCATGCCATCTGGCCTGGTACAGAATACATTTATCACTTAAGTGTTCACCTAGAAGGAGTACACATATTGACTGTAAGTCCAGCAAGCGTGAAGTGTTGACAGAAATTCCTACCATAGGTAATACTTCTAAAAATTCATCAGAGGAACTTCTGTTAAGAAAGCCTATCACAGGTGATAAATATAAGTGTGAGTGTTTTGACGAGTAGAATGTTAAAACTTAACTGCAGTAATTTTCTGGCCCTTACAGAAAGGCATATGGAAGTGTGAAAGCCATACCTAGGGACATCACTATTGTTTTAATGTAGAAATTAACAAAAATGTTTCTGCCCTTTTGAAAATTAATCAGATCATTTTGATACTTTAGACACAAGGAGAGTCTCCATACTTGGTTTTAATTTCTATTAGTGGAATGTTTTAAGAACTCATAAATATAAATTCTCCCCAATCATGATGGCCAACTACCATTTAGAAGACCACCTTCCCTTCCCATTACATCTGAAGAATAATAAATAAATGAAGTTTTCAGGATAGTCACCCTAAAAACAAATTTAGGTTCTGAACAGAAATGATCAAGGTGGAAACATTGCAGTCAAAGTGACTGTTTTCTCATTTGCTTGAAATTAAAAGAAAGTGTGAATTTTCTTCCAAGTCATTTTGACTTTCTTCAGTTATTTCTCATACTTTCCTTCAAGATTAATCAAATCAGGCCTTAGTCCAGTGGTGTTTGAAAAGGGTTGCCAACTTGCAAAGTACAGTTGTTCAATTTCCAGATTATGGCACATTATTTACTGCTTTGTAATCAACTCTTTTGTTCTACTCAAATTTCCATGTCACCCTCTTCTATGGCTAATTATCATTCAGAAGCACAACAATAAAATAATGCAAGTTGAATCTCTCAAAATACTTTCTATTGAGACTGGAAACTAAAATTTTTCAGATCGAGTGATCAGTACATCCAACATTGTAGGAAACAGTTAACAACCCACAGTGATGGAAAGAAATACATCCAACTTCAGTAGTATACACATTTAACGGTTGTTTTTCCAATTGTGTATTGGAAGAAAATCAAAGAAAGGCAAAACAACAACCGCATAGAAATTGTTTATTACATTTTGCTGCAGCATTGATTTAGAATTGTTCAATTGTTTATGTGGTGATTTGGCTTGAGAGCCTTTATTGATATAAAATAGGAGTTCTAAAGATATATTGATTCATAAAATGACATATACGATTCTGTGATTCTATAGCACTAATGGAAGCACAAAATTATGCTTGTACCATTTTATTTTAGTTTATTGAGCATCCAGGATTTTAAAATCATTCCACCTTTGTGGCTGTGTTTCCTGCTGCAAAGAAACCAAATTCCAGAATTTCTTCCCTCAAACTCTCTTCCTCGCTTTCCTCCTTTAGGATACTATTTGACCAAACATTGGTTTTATGTTCTAATAGCTCATTCTTGGCTCTATATCAAACTTTTGTTTTCTAATAGTCCTTCAAACTTCCTTCGTTAATTTTACATTATTGAAGATTTTATCCAAGTTAGGTTTTGTTTTTACAAGTTAAACTGTGACAGCAAAAGAGTGAGAGAGAAAAATTAAAAAGGAGGTGGGTGGAGAAGAAGGATGCTGATTGACAATGAAGGGACCTTACGGCTGCTCATTTTATCATTTATTCTCTCCAAATGTATACTAAGTGCAAGGTAGGGATGAGTGTGTCAAGATAAAAAGATGGTGGGGCGGGGGGAGAATTAATTCATAAATTAATTTGCAAGGAAAAAAGGCAAGCTGAGTTGAAGATGGGTTTTTTTTTTATTCATTTTGTGGGATGACGGTGTTGCTGGCTGGCCAACATTCATTGCCCATCCTGAGTTGCCCTTGAGAAGGTGGTGAGCTGCCTTCTTGAACCACTGCAGTCCACCTGATGTGGGTTGATCCACAATGCCATTAGGAAGGGAATTCCAGGATTTTGACCCAACAACAGTGAAGGAATGGCAATATATTTCCAAGTTAGGATGGTGAGTGGCTTGGAGGGGAACTTGGAGGTGGTGGTGTTCCCATCTATCTTCTGTCCTTGTCCTTCTAGATGGAAGTGATTGTGGGTTTGGAAGGTGCTCTCTGACAATCTTTGGTGAATTTTTGCAGTGCATCTTGTCGCTAGTACATACTGCTGCTACTGAGCATCAGTGGTGGAAGGAGTGGATGCTTGTGGATGTGGTGCCAATCTAGTGGGCTGCTTTGTCCTGGATGGTGTCAAGCTTCTTGAGTGTTGTTGGGGCTGTACTCATCCAGGCAAGTGGGGAGTATTCCATCACAATCCTGACTTGTGCCTTGTATGTTGAAGATGGTGAACAGGCTTTTGGGAGTCAGAAGATGACTTCCTTGTGCAGTATTCATAGCCTATGACCTGCTCTTGTAACCACTGTTTATGTGGTGAGTCCAGTCGAGTTTCTGATCAATGACAACTCCCAGGATGTTGATAGTGGAGGAATGCAGTGATGGCAACACCACTGAATGTCAAGGGACAGTGCTCAGATTGTCTCTTATTGGTGATGGTCATAGATTGGCATTTGCGTGGCACCTTTGTTTCTTGCCTCTTGCCAGCCCAAGCCTGGATATTGTCCAGATCTCATTGCATTTCAATGCAAGTTCCTCTCCAAGCTACTTACCATCATGACATGGGAACATATCAGAATTCCCTCACTGACGCTGGGTCAAAATGCTGGAAACCCCTCTCTGACAGCACTGTAGGTATCCCTACACCAAACTGACTGCAGCAAATCAAAAAGGCAGCTCATCACAACCTTCTCAAGAGTCATTAGGGATGGAATAAATAGGGATAAATAGCAAAGCACACATCCCTGACTGAATATTAAAAGGTGGGAGTATGAATAAGTCAACAATTTAATGAGTGAACTACTTGTGATGGTAGAAGTTGGATAAGAATTAGAAGGAAAACTGCCAAGGATTGATTTTCTCCCAACCTCGTAGCTGTGAATGGTGCAGGGACTTGGGAAGACAGACAAACCTAACCATAAAAATGAGAGACAGAATTAAAACAATATGGTGTTAACAGAAACGGGTAAGCAGGAAACTATATTCTCTGACTTATCATGTGCAACACCACTGGATATTAATTAGTAATTCATTAAAAGCTATTACAAACTTCCTGTAAATATTTTCCACTGTAAATTCTACACTTCCAGGAGGGCACAATAAAAGATGTCTTAGGTTTGTGTAACTGTTTCCATAATAAAAATGAATGTAAGAATTTATGATGGAAACATAAATAAGGACCACTGAATGACTTTGAAATAGGGAGTGAATTGATATACTCCCTGGAGCAACTATTGTGAATGTGAGATTGAACCAAGCTGCATCTCGGGCATTGCTACTTGCTAACTAAGCAGTCCCACACCTTTCACCTACTTGGACACACACTGCATCTCTGCCTTGCCTTGTCTAGCCTTTTTGCACTTCGTGTTCTTATAAACCACTCCAAACCCCATCAAAACGTATCCAGGAGATAGCCTAGACTCTAACTTTTTCTTATTTAAATGAAATGTGAAGTACTGTGCTCCAGATGTAATTTGATTGGTTACACTACTAAGCATTAAGTAAAATACACTTGCTTCTTATTCCAGTTAAAATTCAAACAAAAGAAAGAAGAAATGGTCTAACTTTAAAGCTACTGGAACTCCTAACAGAATAATTGATTAACTATTAAACACCAACTACCCCAATATTGTAACATCCCACAAAGACACCCTTGGCAAAGGCAAATTCAGTAAAATAGATCATCTCTCAAACAGTGTTTCTCCAATCCAGGAAAAAAGAACACCAAGAGAGAATTCTAGTAGAGACAGCATGCACCAGTGTTTAGCTGTAGCACAGAGAGACGTAGCAGCTTTCGCAACTAGTTTCCACAGCCAACTTCAAAACCCCAGCAACCTCTGAAAGCTAAACTAAAAACAGCAGTTCTGCGAGAGCCTGACTCCACCCGTTCATGCTACTCTCATCGTTTCAACTTTTAAAAGAAAACGCAAGGCCTCTCAAGCTGTTTACTTTATTGGCTTGCAACAGACCACTCAATACCTCTGTCTTAATCTCTTCACAAAAAAACACTAGAACAAAACACACCTCTTAAAGCCATAGTATCGTCACAATATCTCTAATCAGGCCGAGCCTGTAATTCACCGTGCCACGCACATTCTGCAATGATTTCCATCCTCATGCAAATAGAAAATAGCTGCAACCAGTCTAAGAATGGACAGTGTTAGCATTTTTTTTGTCTCAGGAAGCGAGTCATATTTGCAAACTAGTTGAGGTCCTTTCAAGAGCAATTGCATTAATTCAGACACTTATACAATACGGAGTGAAGACATTTGTAATCATAGTACCCTGTATGCGAAACACTTGCAGTGTCAAACTGCGTAGATTACAAATTTTGATTACAAACAACCTTGATTGCGTCACTGGTCACTATAGATTGATCATTGTCATCTCTGTGACACAGAAATAGTAACAGGCAACCTTGAAAGTGGCACCAACAGACTGCAGGCAGTCAAAAATCTCCCAAGCTACACAAGGTTAACTCTAAGTATTCACCAACATGCTCTTATATGCAATTCTGCCTTTCTTGTATGATGTGGGAGATGGAGTGATAAGTTATCATTGACCATACAGCAATTGCAATCTCTTATTTTATTTGCATGACATAGCTTGTGCTGCATTCATCAGAATAAGGTGCTATTTGAAAGGCTCATGTAGAAACATTCTAAAGCCCTCCTTGTTGGAGGTCTTCATTTCCCATTGTATGGAAAACTATGCTAAACTATCATTTGAATGATGCAAATACTGACTGCTCACATTACTAAGGACATGCTTGGTTTTTGATATCCCCCAATGCAGTTCATTGGAAGTCAAAGCAATGGATCCAGCCACAGCAGACATTATTGTTGCAGAGAAATATAGGAAGAACAAATGCACCAGCAAATCCAGGCCCAACAGCAACCTCCAACATCTTCTGAACAGCTTGCCCATGAAGAGATTACAGCTGAAGGGCCCCCCACAAGGTCCAGAATCTCTTATCCACAATGCCATTTCCTCCAGATCAGTGAAGCACAATGCTGCTGTAGACTGAGAATGTCCTGGGACACTGTCACAGAACTATGGCAACTGGAATCAGGTTTTGACCTGAATGTGGGGATGGTGGCCATCAAGGAGAAGGTAGTACTTTATGCAGCTGGTTGCCTCTAAGGATTCACTGCATAGCTATGCATGATCTCACAACCCTCAAGCCACAAATCTATCAAGGCTATTAGCGATGCAATTTGTGCCAGATCTCACCACTTCATCACAGCTCTCGTGACAAGATCAGGCTTGCAGCCTGGGCAGTAGGTTCTACCAACATAACTGGCTTCCCCAAGTGCAGGGCATATTAGATGATAAACTCATACCATTCAGAGAGCCATTTCATAATGCAGCAGGCTTCAGCAACAGAAAAGGATTCCAATCCATCAACAAGTCTGCAACAGGTACCGTGGGAATGTCATGATTCCTATATCCTTGTGAATTTCCAAGCCTATGTTTTGTTTCAAGGGCGTGATGCCTCACAAAGTGGTTTCTGTGCTACCGTCAACAATTATGCCTAATATGTCAATACAGGGGCTGAGGCCAACACGAAGCAGACATTAGGCCTGAAAATAAGGTTCCAATGCTTGGATTATCTGGGCACCTTGCAGTACAGTCCAGCCAAGACAGAGAGCACCACACAGGCCTAGTATGTGCTCTACATCTGCAGCAAGCAAAGAAAGGATGTGATGCTAAAGAACTAGGACAGCAACAGTGGTCTTCAGAGGACGACAATAAGGACATCGAGCAGGAATATCACCTCCAGCATGATAGAGCCATGACCTGATTGACACCCAGTTCCAACAGACGTGAATTAGGTGCAGCGATCATTCACTGACTGTAAATCTATTGTTGATTGAAAGGCAAGTGGTCCCTGTCTGTTCCCAGAAGCAAATGTAGTTTTTGTTGCTTTTTCTTTGCTTTTGCTGTTGCTTAATACAAATCAACTTTTTATCTGTTTGAAGGCTTCCAGCACGTGATGCCCCCACATTGAACTAGGAAAATATGTTATGCTGTATTGGGTGTTAGAAAGGAGTACGATTATTTTCCTATTAGGTTCAAAGATGGGATACATGAAGGATGGGTAACCCGGGTATGTTGGTTCTTTTGCTACAATTACAATGATTGCCCATCAGACAAATGATGACATAAAATGGCCATTATTTATAAATGTGAGCTTGTATTTGCAATGGAATATCACCTGTGCCACCTATGTGCCCTCGGAACTGTTTCTTTCTTGTACCTATCCCACATCATGCACTGTGAATGGCAGCACTTCACCTGGTGCATTGTTGGGCTTTCAAAACGGTGTCAAGAATGCCAGATGGCCCTGGCTTTGGCTCATACTTCCAACATGGCTGACCACACAATAGCATAGTGCCATGGAGAGGCATGGTGCGAAGCTAGTGAGGTAAGCTGCAGAGAATAGCATAAGGTACCTCTCTAGAGCTCACAGAAAATCTCCAAAATTAACAACCAGCCAGTTTCTGGTAAAATTCATCCCAGGGTTTTTGATTTACTTTTAAAGTTGACTCATAGGTCTCTTAACTGCTGCACTTTGCTGATTAGAACTTCCGTTACTTTAATGTCAAGAGAGTTACCAAAATTGTTCAAAGCAACTTACGCCCCTATTGTTCCCCTTCTCCCTTAAGTAGGAGAAATCCTTCACTTGGCACCTGTCCTGTGGTACTGCCAATATCAGGAAATCTGTGTATGTTGTTGATTGATTCAATGCTCTAATAAGCATCCTTGGGAGGTGTTAATAGGACTTCTAGGAAGCAGACAAATTGCTAAAGCAGTCACAGAACTACAAGGATACGAACAACATTTCCTTTAAACCAACAAATATTTTGCCCGGAAGAGATACATGATCCACACAGACAAATCTATTTTCATGGGAGTTTCACAACATAAATGCACAAATGTTAAATATGTAGGTTTGTTGTATACATGGAACGTCAATGCTGATGAATACAAAACAAAAAGCCACAAAAGGAAGATTTCAGAGAAAAGACAACATCCATGAGAATTAATTTAGTGCTAAAAAAGGAACAGCATTAATGAGCAAAATAACATTGTACTTAGAGCAAAGATAAACCAATATTACAAACTTATCCAATTTGGCAAATAAAATAAAACAGGAAGTGTGATTGAATAGTGAATGAGTTACAGATTTAGATCTGCTACATCACTATGTGCACAGAAATACCAAAGGAAATTGAGCACTGATAAAAATTGCACATTGATCAAAGTGTACTAACCAGGTAACAAAGTATTTTTGTCCAAGATAAAAGTATTGACTTTAGTTCTGAAACATACACAAGGGATTTAAAGCCAGCTTCACTCATAGTAATCATGTTCCACCTTAACCTAATACAACTGATACAGATTTCAGTCTGTTCCTGATATTCAAAAGGAGGGGCTTAGTGACTCAATTCAAACACAAACATCTGTCATGTGTGTTTAGCAGCTTTTTTGAATTAAACAGTTATTTAAAACCTGCTTGGTCCTGCACACTTATTGTAGGTATTTCAGAAGCTATCCTATTCAAACCAGAAAATCTGTTTGAAGCTTTAGCCCAGAAGCAAGATAATTGACACAGAAAACTTCTCTAGCCAATAAGTAAATGAAGAAACTATTTTGCAAGAATATTGCTTATAACAGTTTGGCAGTTTCAAAGTACCCATGATTCACTTCTACCAAGGTAAAAGCTAGTTAAGCACGTTAACTACTGTAGAAAATATGTTACTATGACAGGTGTGTTCTTTTACTCTCAAATAAAACTTCATTGCCTTTAAGATCAAAGTTCATTGTAGAGTTAGTGATCTTTCTTGTGGTGGTAAACTAAGTAAAAAGTAGCAGAAGACAATTTACTGCTCAATCCCTGATCTTGCCTATGTTGAATGAAAATGTTCGCTGGGTAACAGTGCTAACACATGGAGACAGCAGACTCAGAAAAAGGGTACCCTTTTTATTTAGGTGATAGTAGGAATTGCCGATGCTGGAGAATCTGAGATAACGAGGTGTACAGCAGGATGAACACAGCAGGCCAAGCAGCATCAGAGGAGCAGGAAAGCTGACATTTCGGGTCTGGACCCTTCTTC
>NC_063347.1:28313808-28328583 GCF_021869965.1 Rhincodon typus
GGAATAGAAAACCAAATGGCTGGAAAATTGAAAAGAGGTAGAGAAAGGGATGAAGATATGAGTAGGGCACAAAAACTAGCACTGGCTAGATGGCTGAATGTTTTATTTAATGCAAATCAAATGATTTAAGAATCAAACAGGCAGTAATGCACATCTAAAACTTTAAACATTTCAATATCACTTTAACACAGAATCAATTAAATGGACAGTTACATTGTTATTTCCTCATACAGTAATGATGATTGGTGCATTTAGCTGCGCCAATAAAAGTAAACCTCTAACATTTTATTGTTTGACCATTTTCTCTCTTTTTCCCCCCACTTCAATTATTTATTTCCTCACCAAAGACAAAGCATTTCTTTCAAAATCAGACCCTTGTAAATTCTACATTTAAAGTGAGGAAGTATACCCTAGCTGTTAATTACTATTCAATAAAGACCTAGGGGAAAATGTGCATAATTTTAAAAAGGGGGCAAAGGAGCAAACAGATCTGTAGGTGATTCAGTACTGGATTAGTTAGGGTTCTTGAAGTGCTTAGTCATCACTCATTCCAGAGTGAGATCGTTCCACTACTTGTTTTTTTCAAATTGTAAAATTCTTAGGCTCCCCAGACTAGGGATCATTGACAGAAGCACAGAATGGACAACTCTTAAATGTGGCAGAATACTATGTTTAATGTTGACACTGGCAGGGAATTAAGTACAAAAGCATTGAAAATGTACAAATCCAAATGGAAAATTAAGAGTGGGTCAATCTGTTATTAAATATGGCCAAGTTAGAACATGTTGCTTTTACATCGAGATTAATCTTCTCAAGTCTAAGAAAATGGTGACACACTATTATGGGTACATCAAGAAGAATGAGAAGATAACACATTTACTTATGACCAAGTTATTTGTGAAACTTTATTCAACAGAAATTCTACGTGAAAAATATTTTTTGCGAATGAAATACTTTTTTACAAAATAAATCCCTTTGCTGGATTTTAGATCTAATAATGATTGTAACAATAAAATAAAAATGCAGCCTTTGTAAAACATTAATTCAAAAGATATTATTTCAGGTTGCTTGGCTCCTTTTTTGACTAGTGGATGTGCGGTGTCAACAGAGAGAAGTACAAAATTTAAAATTGTTCCCATTATTATGCAAACTGTTCAAAATTCTGATGAAATGTAATGTTATACTGAGCATCAACATGATACAAGTCAAATATAAATATCACAAGACATGAAACAAAAACATTCAAATAAACTCACCCTTAAGGCTTACATTTTAAAGTATTCATGATTAATCAATCTCTTGTTGAACTGTTGTGTTAAAAATTAAAAGGCATAGGAACAGGAGTAGGCCATTCAACTTCTCGAGCCTGTTCCACCTTTCAATGAGATCATGGCTGATCTGTGGCCTAACTCCATATACCTGCCTTTGGCCTCATATCACTAATACCTTTGCTTAACAAAAATTTAGTTCAAGTTTAAAATTAATAACTGATCTAGCATCCACCGCATTTTGCTTTTGTGGAAGAGAGTTCCAAATATCTACCCCTCGTGTGTAGAAGTGCCTCCTAACATCTCTGCTGAATGGTCTGACCCTAATTATTAGACTATGCCCCTAGTTCTAGAATCACCAACCAGTGCAAATAGTTTCTGTTTAATCTGCCTGTCTTTTCCCATTACTATCGATTAGACTTCAATCACATCAAAACTTAATCTTCTATATTCTAGAGAAGTAAGGCCTAACTTGCATTGTCGCTCCTCATAACCTAATCCCTGAAGTTCAGCTATCATTCTTGTAAACCGATGTTGCACTCCCAATGCCAAAATGTCCTTCCTAAGGTGTGGTGGTGCCTTATTGCAATTCCTCTGAACTTATGAAGTATGACCTTATCACTTTGTTACAATACTCAAATAATGCACCAGATGAAAGTAACTGCCAATCATCTCATGTCATCATCTGAGTGTGAGTTTACTGAAAGCAGAGTTAACAATGTGAAGTAGAAGCTTTCAAGACACCATTTTAATATGTAATTAATTACTAAACGAGAATTTTAACATTCGGAATAAAATGATACCCAAGAATCCTCCAGAAAATATAGTTATGATAGTAACAGGAATGGAACTTATTACATACAAATGAGTGTACAAAGACAAAAGACACATGCATAATTAACATGCAAATATCATATACTAGCATTCTTCCAGTTTCATCCACTAATTTCCAAGGTAACCAAATCACAAATGCTGTAATTTTGATTATATCAGAGATCTGTCTCACGATGGTGACAAGATACAGTTTTAAATCACTTCACGTTTTAAAAAATGCAGAGATATTTCAGAGGTGCAGCCCTCAAGAATTGACTTCAGACTGTTTTAAAATCCTTACTTATCGTCAACCACAAGAAATACTGCAACATGCAGAATCCAACACAATTACTGCTTTTTCACTACTCTTTCCAGAGCTAATTACAATATGTAACATCGTAACTTTACACATAAACAGTTTAATATTTTCTTGAACTTCTGAATGAAAACCTATCAAAATTACGCATCTGGGAAAAAATATTCCCTATGTACCACTACAGTATGCGAAGTCACAGAAGTCAAGGTTCCCAATCTTTAGCAGTAAATCCTCCTGGGAAGCCAAAACTAAATGACAGAAATATGGGGAATTCAGCCAAAAACAAACTTGAAAGAAACATGAAACTGGAATTCTCTATGGGCAGTAGATGGAGTTCAACAATATGCAGTTTTAATTCAACTTGCCACTGAAGAAACTTACCAAAAGTGTAGATCTTTTCTGAAGTTGTTTGTGTTGGTAACTACATCTATTAGCAAGCCTCATAAACAATTTCTCTGCTTGATACTAATTTGTGATATGTAAGTAAGGCACCAATTTAGTTACAATTGCCAAATCAATGAACCTCTGGGCAATATTAAAGCCAACCAAAAGAGATGTTAGAAATGGATATTTACAGGAATTAACCTATTCTACCACTTCTGTGAATGCCTTGTGGAACACAATATCAAAAGATATACTGAAGTAGCCATTTGTAATTGCAATTATCTACTACCAACGTTAACAGTATTTTTCAACTTTCTTTCAACTCGTAGTCCCACTGTCCAAATTACATATACAGTACTCAAAATGTCTCGATTATCTCATGTTCTTATGTCCCTTTTTTGGATTTAAGTAGAATGACATACTGTGCTTTAATGTTTCAAAGTTGAAATGCCCTCTCAAATAACTTGAATTCATGTGGCACTTACCAGCACCCTGATACTATTGCTGTCTACCTGGAAATCTCCCTGGTGCTTTCAGTACATCTCCATGCACGCTTCTGCCTGAGGTGAGACCACTTCCCACTCTGCAATGTTCAAGGTGGCATTTCAGGCATCGTGTTCACACCAAATACACTTTCAGCAGCCACTCATTGGCATACTGCTTGGGTAAGTTACAGTAAGGGCCTGGCTTCAGAGATGTAGAGCTATATCAAGGTCCAATAACCAAGGCCTGGTCTCTGAGGGCCTTTGAGTTCTGCCCCACACTGGGTCACAGACATCCAGAAAGTCTCTACAAACCATACTTTGGGAAACACTTATCTTGGAGACACAATTTGTACTTACTTTTCTAAAAGAAAAAGTCAAAAAAGTTAAAATGATTACTTTGCTCGCTTTCATTGAAGAAAATACAATAACACACTTCTAACATGAGATCCAAGTGGCTAGGGAGAATGAGGAGTTGACAGAACTTAACATTAATAGGAAGACTATACTGGAGAAATTCATGAGACTGAAAGTTGATAAGGCCCCAGGATGTGATAGTCTTCCATGAAGGGGGTGGCTAAAGAAATAGTAAATGCTTTGGAGATCATCTTCCAAAATTCTATAGATTCTGGAATTATTCTTGCAGACTGGAAGATAGCAAATGTCACCCCCACTATTTAAGATGGGAGTGAAAAAGAATGCATGGAACTACAGACCAATTAGCATAACATCAACAGTTTGGAAAATATGAGAATCTGCTATAAACGATGGGATCAATGGATACTTGGATAATAATTGTCTAATGGGGTATAGTCTGCATTGATTTGGTAATGGAAGATCATGTTTGATGAACTTGGACTTTTCTGGAGAAGTGATGAATAAACTTGATAAGGAGAATTGACGGACTTTGTATACTTAGATTTTCAGAAGGATTTTCATACAGTCCCCCAGCGGAGGCTGGTTAGAAAATGAAAGCACGTAGGTTAGGCAGTAGTGTACTGGCTAACAGTCAGAAAACAAAGAAGGGGAATGAGTCTGTTAATCTTGCATTGGCAGGTAACGGCGAACAGGGAGCCGCATGCATCAGTACTTCAGCTTCAGCTACAGCTATTTAATGATTTGGAGATGGGGAATGTATGCTCTGAAGAAAATGTAAAGAAAATGAAGGATAGGTTTGCATAAGTTTAGTAAGTGGACATGAACATGGCAGATGGAATATAGTATGGAAAAATGTGAGGTTATCCACTATGGTCGGAGAAACAGATGTGCAGAACATTTCTTAAATGGTAAGAGTTGCAAAGTTTAGATGTACAAACAGGACCGAGGTGTCCTTACAGACAAGTCACTGAAGTCTCACATGCAGGTACAGCAAGCTATCTGGAAGGCTAATGGAATGTTGGCCATTATTGCCAGAGGGTTTGAGTACAGGAAGAGTGAAGTCTTCACCTGCGTAAAAACTTGTTTACACAGCACCTGTGCCTGTTTTGGTCTCCTTATCTCAGTAAAGGAATTATTCTCATAAGAAGAGTGCAACGAAGCCTCACTAGATTTGTTCCTGGGATAGCCAATTGTCTTAAGAAGTGAGATGGGGTAGACTGGGCCTACAATTGTCTAGAACTTCAAAGGATGAGAGGTTATCTCATCAAAACTTACAAAATATTTAAAGGATAGACAGGGCAGATGCAGGTAAGATGTTTCACCTGGTTAGGGAGTGTAGGATCTGGTGGCACTATTTAAAAATAAAGGCAATGCCACTTAGGCACAAGATGTCGATGCATTGTTTTACTCAGAGGCATTCTCCACCACAGAAGGCCACGGAAGCTCAGTCTTTGACTTTGTTTAAGGAAGAGATTGATAGATTTTCAATTACCAGTAGCATACAGGATGGGGTGGATAAAAGGCATTGCTGTGTCTGATCAGCCACAATTGTAATGAAAGGCAGGTAAGGCTCAATTTGTTGAATGGCCTACACATTCCTAAATAAAACACAGATAAATGGAACATATTGAACCTGAATCATATCCGTTCTTCCCTTTTCTTTTATCTTAATAAAATTATCTGTTAGAAATTTGCTGCAAATTTAAAGAATAATTGACAGTCCCAAAAAGCACTAAATGAAAATCAACTATTGGTTATCTGAAAACTATGAATATTCTCTATCAGTCAGGAACTGAAGATGAGGGTGGAGAAGCCAAGGTGAAGGATCAAAACTGACAGATAATCAAGAAACAATATGAATTATACACATGAGCAGGTACAACTTAGATCATCCACTGATTGAAGGCCCAGAAGATAAACATGTCAAATTTGCTGCCAAAAGAAATCTCAATTTTTCAGGACAAGGTATCAAAAATATTTTTGCCAATCCTAGCTTTAATATTTAGATATTGGTTTTAGATTATTAATTTTTATGTTGGGATATTGGTTACCTCAAGAGAGAAAAACGTTAACCAATTTACCTCAAGTCTACATTCCACAGTACCGCTGTAGTAGTATTTATATTAGTCAAGGCAATAGGAACACAAAATGGCAATAGTTTCCAGGAGTTAATGTTGAAACACAATAAAACTCATACTTGAGAAACATTTATCTTTACTTTCAGGTACTGTGTCCAATATCACTGATTAACTATGGAATTCTTGAGGAAAATTAAAGATAAGTTTAGTTTTGCTTTGTTTTTCCACCTTTTCACATCCCTTCACATTTCACAGAGTTACAACTCAGGCTCTCTCCAATACACAGAAGTCTAGGGTTTTATGATTAACAATCCCCTAATCCCCATCATGATGGGTAGGCTTAGTTAAAAACTAAAATCATAGAATCTCTACAGCATGGAAGCAGGCCATTCAGCCCATCTAGTCTCCACCAACCCTCCAAAGAGCATCCCACCCAGACCCATCCCATCCCTGTAATCCTGTATTTCCCTAGCCTGCACATCCCTGGACACTGTGGGCAGTTTTGCATGACCAATGCACCTAACGTGCACATCTTTTGGACTGCTGGAAGAAACCAAAGCACCCTGAGGAAGCCCACCCAGACACAGGGAGAATGTTCAAACTACACACAGACATGGGGAGAATGTTCAAACTACACACAGATAGTCATCCAAGGCTGGAATCAAACCTGGGTACCTGGAACTGTGAGGCAATGCTAACCACTGAGCCGCTGTGTTTAAGTGAACTCCAACCCCATGCATCTTCAGGGAGTGAAGTATTTGAATATTCAGAATTGGAGACAAGATACTGAAATACTATAATTAACTCATAATTTAAACTTACATTTAAATTCAACTTGCAAGTGTATGTTTCCCAAGGTCTCAGAAAGCAAGCAGTGCTTGAAGCTCGAGATACAAATACTTTTTTTTTATTTGAGCAATTTTCCAAATCAATCTGATCTGCTCACACACCTCTGGAGCAGGTGAGACTTGAACCCAAGCCTCCTAGTCCAGGGGTAGGGACGTTACCAGTGCACCATAAAAGGGTTGTGATGGAATTTGAACCTGAGCCCCTCGAACCTTAGCTGAGTCTGTGGGTAAATAGTCGAGTGATAATAGCACTAGGCTATCACCTCCCCTTTTGGGCAAAATGGACCAAGGAAATACCCTAGTTCACAAAGGAACCTTTGACCTTGTTTATGCAAATTTCAGACACTTTCCAACAACTGCTAATATGACTAAGTACCCCATGCTCCTGCCATATCATTTGCGATCTCAATAGCCTGCAGCCAGAATTCCTACATCCACACATCCCCACACAGTCAACACCACATGCCACTAAACTGCAGACCCTGATCATGGCTGGCACATCCTCCAATCTAGAGACTGCTCCCTTCAAATCAAAGAGTGGTATGACAAGAAAACTACAAATTCATTAGTCGAGGAGCAGGAGAGCCGAGGACCTCAAGAACAAGCAGCATGCGGATGAGTATTTCTACTGAAGCATCAATCAAGTGAACAGTTGGTCTTTAGTTTCAGTGGGTTAAGTTAAAAGTAGTAAGGGTAATATATATTTAATATTCTTTAAGCTATAGAAAGTAAATGCAAAAGTAGTAACTTAAGAGCAAGTTGTGATAAGTTTTGAGATCATCACTTTCTTTATTTTTCTGATTTTTGGTTTGGAAGTGTGACTGCCAGCTCAAGTTGCGAAACGAACTTGGAGCAGCAGCTTGTTTTGGAAAGGAGGAGTGAACAAACACACTGTTTGTTGATGGGAACTGGCCTGGAAAGACAATTGCATGTTCTAAGATTGGTTGGATGCTGTATTAGTCAATCACAGGGAGGATGGTGCTGGCTAACCAACCACAAAGAAGGTTGAAAGAGAAACCATAGATTAAACTGGTATTGACTGGACTTTTTTGGGCAGAAGGCTGTGAGCTCCAAAGCTGCTGGACTGATAGGCTGTATTCGAGTTTTACTCTTTCCAGGTTGATATTCAATTAAAAGAATTTTTGAATGTTCTAAGAATTCCAGGTTATAAGAAATGAGAAATAAATGAATAGTCCTCTAAGCCTGACAGAAGCTGTTTGCACTGACAGATGACTTCAGAATTCAAGTAATACATAATCCTGTGTGCTTGTAATACGATGCCCTTACAAGGATTCCATAAATACCTGGTACTCATTGTTGAAATGCTTATTGCACTGAAAAGTTGCAAGGCTTTTTTAAAATTTCTCTCTTAACTGTGTGTCTGTTTGCCTGTCTGTGTGTGTGAGACAATAGATCATAAGAAACAGCAGAAGTAGCCCATTCAATAGGTTGATTCAACATTCTTCACATCTGCTCTCACATTTTGCCCTGACCCTTGATTCCCCTACTGATCAAGAATCTATCTCAGCCTTAAATACAGTCAACGCCTCTGCACCCACAGCTCTCTATGGCAAGTTCCAAAGACTCAAAACCCTCTGAGAAGACATTCCTCCGTACATCAGTCTTAAATTGGTGACCGTTTATTCTGAAACTACGCCCTCTGCTTCTAGACTCTCCCACGAGGGGATACATCATCTCAGCATTTACCCTATCAAAGCTCTTAAGAATTCTATATGTTTCAAACAGATCATCTACATTTTTCTATGCAGAATGTAGAGTCCCAGATGTGACAGGAGGTTACAATCAAAGAAGATTTACCTTAATTAGATTACTTTCCGGTTTAGCTTTGCTCTGCTGAAGTTGCAGCATTAATAATAAATTAGTCATTTTTGTTTAATCTATAACCTTGCTTCAGAGATCTGTCATTCATAAAGTCTGGTTAGGAACAATTGGGCAATTTTGAGGGTCATTGAATGTTTTAATTTCACAGTGTTGCTAATGCAGTATCAGCGAGTCTGATTTTGTCTGCCTTGTTATCTCTGCGTGGTAGCAGAAGGCAGCCTGGCCAGATCGAATGCATGACCTGTGTGATGTGGGAAGTCTTCGACTGTCCAGGATGATCACTTGTGCATGAACTGCTTCCAATCCGCAGGTTCTCAAAATCCATATTTCTGGCAGAGTGGCTGGAGTCACTGCAGCATCTACAAAGCTGAGATTGTTGTGGATACCACTATAGAGAATGGGTCACACTGCAGGTGAACAGTAGAGTCAGTGAATGGTAACTACCACACAAAGCAAAAACTCCAGGCAGGTAGTTCAAGAGTCCATTGGGTCTATTTTGCCCTGTAACAGATTTGCCAATTTAGATACTGCTGGGGTTAGATGGTTCCTCAGGGGAATGCAGTGTGAACTAAGTCTGTGGCATGACAAGTAGCTTGGCTAAACAGGGGGAAAGGGGAAAAAAAAAATAGAGTGGAAGAGCTAAATTAATAGGGGATTCTATGACAATAGAAACAGATTCTGTTCTCTATTTGTGTGGCTGCAAACATGACACCAGGCTAGTATACTGCCTCCCGGTGCTAGGGTCATGCAGCTGCAGGACACTCTGCAGGGAGAGGGTGAACAACCAGAGGTCGTAGTCCATGTCTGAACCAACAACATCTGCAAAAAGATGAATGAGATCCTACAAACAGAATATGGGGAGCTAGGAAATCAAAAGCAAAATCTCAAGATTACTCCTAGTGCCATGTGCTAGCATGATCAAGAATAGTAGGATAGATTGGATGGATATATGGCTGGAGAGAGGGTGTAGGATGGAGAGATTTAGGTTCCTGAGGTATTGGGACCAATTTTAGACCAAATGGAACCTGTGCAATTTGGAAATATTGCACCCCAGAAGGACCAGAATTCACATCCTCGAGTACAATGGGAAGGGTTTAAACTGACAAGGGGATGGGAAACCTGAATAGGTAGACAAAATAAGGAGAAACAATGTTATAAATGGAGGATAGAAAAGTAGAAAGCAAAAGCGAAAGGCACAGGAATCAGGAGTTACAAACAAGTAGGGCCATATTACAAAAAAAAGGTGTATGAACAACTTAAAAACACAATTCTAAAGATACTGTATCTGAATTCACAAAGCAACTGCAATACAATGGACAAATTAACTGTGAAAATAGTTGTGAACAGGTATGATATGATTGTGAATACAAAGACATGGCTGCAGGATGACCAGGGTTAGAAACTGAATATCAAAAGCTATTCAACATTTAGGTTAGACAGGCAAAAAGAACAAGGAGCTAGTGTTGTCAGTAAAGGATTAAATTAGTGCAATAGTGTGAAAGGATATTTACTCAAAACCTAGATGCAGAATCAGTCTGGGTGAAGCTAAGAAACAACAAAGGGTGGAAAACATTTGTGGTGGTATCAATGGGATCCCAAAGAGTTGTAGGGTGATGAACAGCACTAAACAGGAAATTAGAGATGCATGTAACAGGATGCTACAGTAATCATGAGTGGCTTTAACCTACATATGGACTGGGCAAACCACATGTGCAATAATACAGCGCAAACAAATTCCTGAAGTGTATTCATGATGGATTTTTAGATCAATACATTGAAGAATCAACTAATGGAAGACTATTCTAGATATGGTATGATGGAATTGAAAGGGGTTACTTAAAAACTTTGTTGTGTGAGGTTCTATAGGAAACAGCGAGCACATGAAATAATTCTTCAATGGGACAGAAAGTGAAGTAGTCCAATCTGCAGCTAGGGTCCGGATTCTAATCAAACAAAATCACAAAAGTGTAAAGCATTATTTAGCTGTGATAGATGGAATAAGATGCAGGCTAATGTTTAAGAAACAAATGCATGTCTTGAACAACTGTATATTTCTTTCTAGTGGAAAAGTATAATAGGAAAATGACCTAAACATGGCCAGCAAACTAAATTAAGGATAGGACTAGATCCAAAGAGAAGTCACATAAAGTTGCTATTAAAAGAAGCAAGCGTAAGGATTGGGAGCAGTTCAGAATTCAACATAGGATGACCCAAAGATTAATTAAGAGGCAAGAAAATTGAGCATGAAAATAAACTTACATGGAACTAAACTGGGGTACAAGAGCTTTTGTAAGTGATTAAAAATGAAAAAAGGTAAACTTAGATCCCTGACAGTCTGAAAAACTGTTAGAAGAAAAGTTTTGCTGGAAAAAGTGAATGGGACTGAACACTGATAAATCCCCAAGATCTGACAAATCTGTGTCTGAGGATAATAAAGGAGCTGCCTATAGAGACAGTGGAGGTGTCACTTATCATTTTCCAAAACTGTACAGATTTTGGAGCAGCCTGAGCACGAAGGAGGGTGGCAAATGTAACCCCATTACTTAAAAAGGGGAGAGAGTAAACAAGGAATTATAGACCGATTTAGTCTTACATCAGCATTCGATAAAACGGTAGAGTCTATTATAAAGAATACAATAACAGATACTTAGAAAACATGGATCTATGAAAGGGAAATCATATTTGAAAACCTGTTTAAGTTTCTTGAGGACTAACTTGTAGGATAGATTAACGATGGTGTATTTAAGTTTCCAGAAAGCCTTTGATAAATTCTTACAGAAGAGGTTAGTGTGCAAGATTATAGCACATGGGAAAGGGGGTAACATGCTGACATAGACTGAGGATTGGTTAGCAGAGGAAATAGGGTGCAGGACTAAATGGAAATTTTTCAGACTGGAATGTGTGACAAGGATTAGTGTTTGGGCCAGAGATGTTCACAATATACAACAATTTGAATGAGGGAACTACTTGTATTACTTCCAAAGTTGGTACAAAATCAGAAATTGATCAAAAAACTCAGTAGATCAGGCAGCACCTGTGGAGAGAAAGCAGAGTTAACGTTTTGAGTCGAGAGATCCTTCTTCAGAACAGTTCGGAACATGTTGAGGAGTCATGGGAGTGGGTGAGGGGTAAGAAGTAATGTGATGTCATGGATGGGGCTTAGGGAGTGTGTGGGGTGGTGAAGAGGATGTGAATAAAGAACAAAGAACAAAGAAAATTACAGCGCAGGAACAGGCCCTTCGGCCCTCCAAGCCTGCGGCGAACCAGATCCTCTATCTAAACCTGTTGCCTATTTTCCAAGGATCTGTATCCCTCTGCCCCCTGCCCATTCATGTATGTCTAGATACATCTTAAATGACGCTATCGTGCCTGCCTCTACCACCTTCGCTGGCAACGTGTTCCAGGCACCCACCACCGTCTGTGTAAAGAACTTTCCACGCGTATCTCCCTTAAAATTTTCCCCTCTCACCTTGAAATCATGACCCCTAATAATGGAGTCCCCAACTCTAGGAAAAAGCTTCTTGCTATCCAACCTGTCTATACCGCTCATGATTTTGTAGACCTCAATCAGGTCACCCCTCAACCTCCGTCTTTCTAATGTAAATAATCCTAATCTACTCAACCTCTTTTCAGAGCTAGCACCCTCCATACCAGGCAACATCCTGGTGAACCTCCTCTGCACCCTCTCCAAACCATCCACATCCTTTTGATAATGTGGCGACCAGAACTGTACGCAGTATTCCAAATGTGGTTGAACCAAAGTCCTATACAACTGCAACATGACCTGCCAACTCTTGTACTCAATAGCCCGTCCGATGAATGAAAGCATGCTGTATGCCTTCTTGACCACTCTATCCACCTGCGTTGCCACCTTCAAGGTACAATGGACCTGAACACCCAGATCTCTCTGTGCATCAATTTTGCCCAGGGCTTTTCCATTTACCACATAGTTCCTCTTGAATTGGATCTCCCAAAATGCATCACCTCGCATTTGCCTCGATTGAACTCCATCTGCCATTTCTCCGCCCAACTCTCCAATCGGTCTATATTCTGCTGCATTCTCCAACAATCCCCTTCACTATCTGCTACTCCACCAATCTTAGTGTCATCTGCAAACTTGCTAATCAGATCATCTACACCTTCCTCCAGATCATTTATGTATATCACAAACAACAGTGGTCCCAACATGGATCCCTGTGGAACACCTCTGGTCACAGTTCTTCATTTTGAGAAACTCCCTTCCACTATAACTCTGTGTCTCCTGGTGCCCAGCCAATTCTCTATCCATCTAGTTGGTACACCCTGGACCCCATGCGACTTCACTTTCTCCATCAGCCTATCATGGAGAACCTTATCAAATGCCTTAGTGAAGTCCATGTATATGACATCTGCAGCCCTTCCCTCATCTATCAACTTTGTCACTTCCTCAAAGAATTCTATCAAGTTGGTAAGACATGACCTTCCCTGCACAAAACCATGCTGCCTATCACTAATAAGCCCATTTTCTTCCAAATGTAAATAGATGCTATCCCTCAGTATCTTCTCCAGTAGCTTCCCCACCACTGATGTCAGGCTCACCGGTCTATAATTACCAGGATTATCCTTGCTACCCTTCTTAAACAAGGGGACAACATTAGCAATTCTCCAGTCCTTCAGGATGCTGCAAAGATATCTGTTAAGGCCCCAGCTATTTCCTCTCTCGCTTCCCTCAGTAACCTGGGATAGATCCCATTTGGATCTGGGGACCTGTCCGCCCTAATGCCTTTCAGAATACCCAACACTTCCCCCCTCCTTACGCCGACTTGACCTACAGCAATCAAACATCTATCTCTAACCTCAACATCCGTCATGTCCCTCTCCTCAGTGAATACTGACGCAAAATGGTGAAGGCTGGTGGGCTGATTTTGTTACAGCTGCAAGATAGCGCTGGATCACTGAGGACAGCCTTTTGCTCAACCCACCTTCCCACCTGGGAGCCCATGCAACTGTCTCTGAACTCTTTCTTCAGACAGAAAGCACAGCTCCCATTTTCACCCATCCTCTCCCACAAAGTCAAAATCTGAATTTCTTGGGTACTTTCTCCTGGGTCAGAGTTCCTAGCACCGCAAACATCTGACTTTGTGTTCTTGAACCAGTAAGAAAAATTCAGGCCAATTGTCATTACATAACTGATAGGATTTTTGTTCTGTTATTAATTGCTGCTCCTGCACGAAGTCAGAATATATGTCAGCCCAAAGGGGTAGTGATCCCAATCACATTCAAGAATACAGAAGTACATTCTATGCATGGAAACACAAAACTACAGTAGTATTTTCATTGTATTCAAATGTCACACACTTATTAACATTTAGGCCATGTTTATATTTGGATTTGTATCGAGAACAAAGCCACGGAACACCAGATAATTCACTGCAAAGTGTATTCCTGCATCCTCAAGAAATGTTTTGCACCCCTGATTACTGTAAATATTCTGAAAAACACACCAACTCTAAGTGTGCAGTTTATTAAACAAAACTTCATATACAACCAGTACCATTTTAAAACTCCTGTTTAGTGTGAAATATTCTAATGCACACTAGTTCAAACATAATGCTGAACCTACAATGTGGGTGTGTGCGCGTGCGCGCGCGCATGCACATAAGCATATATGTATGTCCGGCTGGACGTAAGTTTATCTCCTGGTATTCTAGGCTTAATCGAGTGGCAAAAACTCTAGGATTTCATGGAAAGCTGAGAAGCTGAAATCCTACAATCTTTCAAGCCACTTCTGTCCTAGACTAGTTAGAAGTCGCACGACACCAGGTTATAGTCCAACAGGTTTGTTCGAAATCACACAATTTTTGGAACACAGTCCCTTCTCAAGTGCAGTGAGAGAGGAGAGCACACAGACACACAGAGTCTACAGGCAGAGAGATCAAAAGATCATATAACTGGTGTGAGAGGGGTGTCAGATAATAAGTCTCTGCAGATGACCAAGTGTGTTAGACGGTGTGTAAAGTGCTTACAAAGTCAATGTCATTGCTCTGCTGTCATGGTAATCAGGCAGAGTGATATGAATATACAGAAGGTGACAACTCAGGTCAGGCACCAAATTGTAGGTGTCAGCCTTTGTTCAGAATATGTCTCAGAGTTTTAACCTGGAATAGGCTGGCGTTATTCTGAAAGCCAAAATTTATAAGATGCCACACTGACTGACTGTGACTACAAATTGTTTCAGAGATAGTAGGAACTGCAGATGCTGGAGAATCTGAGATAACAAGGTGTAGAGCTGGATGAACACAGCAGGCCAAGCAGCATCAGAGGAGCGGGAAGGCTGACGTTTCGGGCCTAGACCCTTGTTCATTTTTTCTGAAGAAGGGTCTAGGC